>NW_019154110.1:2660807-2882543 GCF_002288905.1 Enhydra lutris kenyoni
CTATCTTCCCGTCGCTTTGGATTCACTTCTCCGCCAGTCCTACCTTTCAGAAAGTGGTTGATTTTCTGTTTCTAGAGTTGCTGTTCTTCTTCTCTTCGATCTCCCATTGGATTTGTAGGTGTTTGCAATCTTTAGATAAGCTATCTAGCTGATCTCCCGCTACCTGAAGTAGTCTCAGCCTGCTACTTCTCCGCCATCTTGACTCCTCTCCTTATTCTAGCATTTTTGTCTGACAATCTGGGTAAAACAAACTTTCATCTAGTAGGAGCTCAATAAACACTTGTTGGTGGACTGGCCAGTACTCTCCCAGGGAGAGGACCACAGTGATGAAGGACTGATGAGATAGGGGAGAAGAGGGTGTGTACGAAGTTCTGTGCTAACAGGGCTGTGTGTGATTCGGGAGGTGAGATGCAGGAGGTGGTCATTCATGTGCTTTTTTTAAAAAAATATTTTATTTATTTATTTATTTGAGAGAGAGGGAGGGAGAGCACAAGCGGGAGGGAGGGGCAGGCGGAGGGAGAGGGAGAAGCAGACTCCCTGCCCAGCAGGGAGCCCGATACAGGGCTGGATCCCAGGACCCTGGGATCGTGACCCGAGCTGAAGGCAGACACTTAACAGACTGAGCCACCCAGGCAACCCCCCATTCATATGCTCTTGCCATCAAAGTCAACAAGCGTACTTCTTGTTTTGCCCCACATAGTAAAGTTTTTCCAAATCCCGGGCGTTCTCAGTCCTTTTCTCTGTCCACTAAAATCCTACCGCTTACTTCTCCAAAGTGAAGAGGCTAAGGAAAGAATCCATATTGTCAGAACCAGCCACAAGGTAAACAAAGACAAAGAAAGTGTGTGCTACCAATTAAACAGAAACACAGGCTCCTGGCAGCGACATGACCCAGTTTTTCCATTCACTTGATTTAAGTAAACCCCTTTTACTGAGATGGCCCCTTTGGCTTCAGGGGAGGAAAAAAAAGAAAGGTTTTCCATGTGTTTCTATAAGGCTTCTCTATCTCCTTTTCCCTAAGAAAAAGTAAAATTTCATTAAACCCAACTCCCATTCAATGGAAAGGAAATTATGTAGGGTGAAAGCATGTGGGCTCTGGTGGTGTGCAGACCTGGGTTCGAATCCTTGTTCTGTCCCCGCCCATTAGCCATGAAGTCCAAAAGCAAGTCTGCTGAGCCTCCCCCAAGCGTCAGTTCCCTCGTTCACAGAACACAGATGTCAGTAACTACTTCGCAGGTTGCTGAGGTAACTGGGACAGACAAGCCATGTTGTCTGTGTGTGCTCTGTAAGTGTTCCGTCCCCTCCGCTTGGATTCACATCACACCTAAGGGAGTAAGCACAGAAAAGGACAGAACACTGGGCTTAAGGGGTTTTTAATGGGGCGGGATACTCCACATCTCAGAACTGAAGAAAGTTCAGCAAGATTTTAAGAACTTTAAAAAGTAGGGTGCTGTAAGATCTTCAGACAACTGTGATTATCAATCACAGAGAAAAATGACAGTGGGGATGTCAGAGAACCTTCTAGATACCTGGGAACTTACGCAAGCACTGACTGATCCACTCCAAATGCCAGACTCAAAAAACAAGACCCAGGAAGTTGGGAGTTAGATTCTCAGAGCACAAAGAGAAAGCACCACGGCCTTGTGCTTAAGGGCTTGTGCGGGTCAGGAAACAGGTTCATCTCTCAGCTCCTCCCCCCACCAGCGAGGCGACCCTTGCCTCCTTGGAGAATGAGAAGGCAGAGCAGTAAGCCCAGTCCCGGCTGGAGCCAAATGCTTACTAAGTGGTGAAGTTATCATGCTTGCCGAAAGCTTTGAGCCTTGACGGCTGGATGATTGTGCCATTCAGGTCAAAAAGAAGATGGTGGAAAGGTGGAGATAAAGGAGAAAGGCTGGCCGGTTAATCCTGGGGGGTTGCAGGATGCAAAATGAGTGTGGTGCTTGGGGTTTCAAGGCCACAGACACTTCAGAGCCCGTGGATACTTCTACTTCAGAGAGAGCAACAAAGCACTGGAATGCTTAGTCTTTGCTCCCCCTGGATTTGCCAACACAAAACGTGGCCTCACAAAGAGCACACAGGAGCATGGCCGGTTAACGATCCCCACACCATCAGTTTAAGGAAAAATGCCCAAACCTGAGATCCAAACTTACCGAGACAATAAATTCGAAACAACCAAAGTCGACACCTCACAGGTAAGGATCTTAATTAAACAGTGTCAAAAATGCAAATGTGAATGCCGTGTCTGGACCTACTGATTATGAAATAAACTTGATTAAGAACAAATCCCTTTTAAGAAGAGGAAAGAACCCAGCAACTCTCGTGAACATCAAATGCTGTTCTCAATTAGCCCTTTTCCTCTGAACTTCACAAAGGACCAGCAGGTGGGAGATAATTAACGTTTTAATAAAACTTGTTTTACATGTCTCGGTTGGAACCTTTTTTGTTCTGCAAAGCTTTTCCCTCTCCAGCCCCAACACCCAAGAAGGAAAATTTTTTTCCACAACATAATTTTTCTGGTTACATTTGGGGTTTTAGAGGACTTCGGGAAGATAACAGTGGAGGAGGTAATTTATGAAAAGGAATATTTCTCTTTATCCATATTTACATTCTGCAGGGGAGTGAGTTTGGTTTTTGGATTCTCCTCCCATGCCTATCAGGGGAATAAAGGCCTTGCTCCCACTTGACAAGATTTACGGAGCAATGAGAGGTCTGCAAGCTGACGCAAGCTACACCACCCACTTCATGCGCGCACGCCCCCCACCCCATTTTCAGAAACGGCTGACTGATAGCTTGGATTTCTCCCTTATGAACCTCTTGTCTTTAGAAAGCAGCCTTCTTGTAGCTTGCCACCCTCACCCGCAAACTTCAGCATCTGCATCAGCCTGTCCCAGTATAAAAAGGCTAGTGCTTGGGGCACCGGGGTGGCTCAGTGGGTTAAGCCTCTGCCTTTGGCTTAGGTCATGGTCTCAGGCTCCTGGGATCGAGCCCCACATCCGGCTCTCTGCTCAGTGGGGAGCCTGCTCCCCCCACCCCTGCCTACTTGTGATCTCTCCCTCTGTCAAATAAATAAATAAAATCTTAAAAAAAAAAAAAGGGCTAGTGCTTGGCAGTGTGTATTTGATTAGGTCTCCAGCAGCAAGCCCTGTTGCCCATAACACAACGTTGGCATCACAAAAGCTAACAGTGTACACACTGCAGAGACCAACTCGTCAAGGTACCCTAAGCTGAGACGAGGAGGACAACTGTCTTCCTTTTCAGAAAAGGAAACGGAGGCAGCTGAGAAGATTAACTGTGATGCTTAAACCCAGGGGATCTGAACCCAAGACCTGGGCTTTTTGGTCCCGGATGGATCAGAGACTGCATTCCATCTGAGAGTAACCTACACTCACCCCGCCGTGCACAGCCCAATAATTACGATTTGGGGCATTTTAATTGGAATCAGACCTCAGGGTTTGGATTTAAGAGGGTGAGAGTTAAAGGGATGTGTGTAGGGATGAGGGCTGGAATGCTGCCTACCAGTTACAGTTCGTTTTCTCCTCGGGCCTTTCCAAACCCTCCCGGCTGCCTTTCTGCCACTGCACGGCCAGGCCAGGCCTCCCACCGTCCAAACACCAGGTTCCTTTCCAGCCCTGGAGCCTCTCCGCCCCACCCCAACCCCACACGCAACCACACCCACACGAGGCTCCATACAGTAGCGTTTCCCAATCGTGGCACTAGCGCCATTTTGTCGGGGCACAGCCTTGTGCATTAGAGAACATTTGGCGGTAGCCGTGGCCTCTCTACTCGTTAGATACCAGGGACAGCCACCTCACCGTGACTGTCAAAAATGTCTCCAGAAGGCACAGGAGATTTTTAGGGCAGAGAAACTCTTCTGTGTCATACGGTAACGGTGGATGCATGTCATTAGGCGTTTGTCAAAACCCACAGGAGGTACAACACGAAGAATGAACCCTGATGTAAATTACGGACTTTAGTTAGTAATAATGGATCAATATGGGCTCATCATTTGTAACAAATGCACCACACTAGTGGAAGAGGTTAATAAGAGGGAAAAGGGGGGGGGGAGGGAAGAAGGGGGGGACATGGGGACCATGTACTTTCTGCTCAATTTTTCTGTAAACCCAAAACTGCCCTACAAAATGAAGTTCATTAACAATCCCATAAATGCAGAGAACAAAATGATGGTTGCCCGAAGGGATGGGGGTGGGGTAGTGGGATAGGCAAAATGGGTTTAAAAAAAAAAAAGAATGAATCATAAAAAAATTTTAATGAAAAAATAAAGTTTATGAATTTAAGAAAAAGTCTCTAGACACTGCCATATGTCCTTATGGGGCAAAATCGTTCCAGGTGAGAAGACGTGCTGGAGGGGGCAGGCTGGGTGCCTGGAGTGAGCCAACCAGTCTAGCTGATTTCAGTCACACTTCAGGATGGTAGACAGAAAAGGTGAGTTTTCTGAGTGTACGTGGGTTGCAGAGATGCCTCTAGAGGACCATCTTATTGGGAGGTAGGGGGAAGTGAGTAAGGTCCAGGCAGAGCCAAGAAAGAGGGACCAATCCTCCTGTCCTGACCTCAAAGCCAGCACCTGGGCCGCTGCATGAGGTCTTCCTTAAGAACCCCCTCCTTGGTCTTTTGTCAGGACTGCTCTCTACAGCCCAGGAGCTGGAGGTGAGGAATGGAGGACATTATGCTTCCAAAATGTCAAAGGCTACCGGTATCTAAGTGGTGTCCCCCTCCAACCTGGGGTCCTCCTGGTGGCAGCTGCCACAGTTCTGTCTAGGTCTTGTCTTGTCTTTCTTTTCTCTTTCAAGATTTTATTTACTTATTTGACACAGAAAGAGAAAGAGTCAGCACAAGTTGGGGGAACGGGAGAGGGAGAAGCAGGCTACCCACTGAGCAAGGAGCCCGATGCGGGACTCGTTCCCAGGACGTGAGATCATGACCTGAGCTGAAGGCAGATGTTTAACCAACCAAGCCACCCAGGTGCCTCTGCCTAGGTGATTCTGATGGCTCTGGCAGGGTTACGATGGGGACAGGGACCCATGTATCCTGCCCTCTGCTTTGTAAGCCCCCCAGAATGCATAATGAGATGGGTCAATATTAAGTTTACATCCATTTGGCAGACACACAGGCATGCACACACCTGAAATGTGAACAACATCAGCCTCCCCTGTGGCCTTGAGTTCTGACTCCTTTCACCTGTGACCCCATTTCCTTCCTCTTCCCTCTTTTATCACCCCTTCCCTTGATGGCTCGTCTTCTCTAAAAGAGAGAGAAAGAAAAGAGGCTATTATCTAGATCTGTGCCTCAACTTCACTTTTAACTAAATCTAAACACTTACTAAGCCATCTCATCCCATCAAGCCTAGCCCAGGGAAGTTTCTACGGAGTTGGCACAGCTGTTCTCGTAACAGGAGCTTCTCCCCCAGTTCAAGACTCTCTCAAACCCTTACCAACAGGTGCTCGAGCCTTCCAGACTTCCAAGACAATAGAAAGGACCAAGCGGCTCTGGGCTACCCCAGCCCACTGAGGCTCCCACAGTGTGTGCCCCATCAACAGCTCACCCCATTTTTCCATTGCCTTGTATCACAGAGAATATTCTCTCCCACCCCCCCACCCAACCAGTGGTGACTTCGCATGCCTCACTGTTTAAACTACACCTCTCAGAAAAATCCCCGCAGCAGATAAACACAGGATCTGTAATGGGAACTCCAGCACTCCCAACAATAGTGCCACTGTCACACATGTGTGAGCTCTCGTGAAAGCAAGGGATTGGCAACCCAGGGCTGCCATGCCCAGGAAAATTATTTCCTGTGGGAGAAAGAAAACAACCTTCAGCTCCTGGCAGGTCCCGGGCAAGTCCAAGGCAGGCTCACTGGAGAACTGGAACACCCCGTCTTTGGGAATCCAGGAGGCAGAGGTGGGTAAGGGCTGCTGCCACCCTCGAATGCCCAGATGGGTGAAAATAAAGGCTGCAGCATCAGGGTCTGGCTTTTTCCTAGCAGAGGAAGAACAAAACCACCATGGGCCACCCAACACTGCTTAGAGGACAATCAATTAGCACGATGAGTCATGTGGTCAAGAAAAGGGGGAAAAAAAGGAAACAAATTCCATTTCTTTTTGAAAGCAACTTCCTGGGTCTGATGCAGTTATATCTCATCAGACCAATGTAGAAAGGCAATCGCTTAAATTTAATAAGAGAAAGAAAATGCTAGGCAGCCTTGCTGACATCCGGAATGTTCTGCTATTAGGAAAGGAAATAGAGAACTGACAGACAGCATCATCTATTGGGCTTCAGGGTGCCCAGTCCCCTGGCAGTCAGCAAAGACTTCTTCAATACTGTGAGCGCTTCAACTCGGTGTTAAAAGAATTCTTGGTTCAGGATTATTTAAGGCAACCTGATATTATTGGCCGAGAAGTTTCCATGAATGGAGCTGGCTGAACGACACTGAATTCTCAAAGAACTACCTACCTACCCACTGCCAACCCCTCCTCCTCTCCTATTCACCCTTGCTCCTACCTCAGCCCCGCTCTAGGCCTCCCGAAACAGTTCTCTTCCCCTAGCTCAGGGTTTCTCCGCCTCGGCTCTTTGGGGTGGGGTGGGGTGCCTGATCACAGTAGGATGTTTGGCTGCACTCCTCTCCAATTGTGACAAATATCCCGACGGGTACCAAATTACCCCTGGTATGCGAACCCCTTCCCTAGTGTACTGTGATCCTCTGGGAACATAGTCCCTTCCACTTCCCACTGCCTGGAATAGTTTCTGGTCCCAATTTTATCTCTTAACTCACTGTTTTATCATCAGGAATCAGTTTGGATATCACCTCCTCTGGAAAATTACTATGACGTGCCCACCTTGCCAACCCCCCCCCCCCCCCCACTGAACAAAAAGGGAAAGGGGCTGGGATGCCTCCCGTGTGCCCGCCCTGCCTTGTGCATGGTTTTCTGATAGCACCTCTGTTCCATAAGTGTCTCCTTATCTCATTTAATAATTCATCCCTCGGGCACCTGGGAGGCTCAGTGGGTTAAGCCTATGCCTTCAGCTCAGGTCATGGTCTCGGGGTCCTGGGATTGAGCCCCGCATCGGGGTCTCTGCTCGGCGGAGAGCCTGCTTCCCCCCCCCTCTCTCTCTGCCTGCCTCTCTGCCTACTTGTGATCTCTCTCTCTCTCTCTCTGTCAAATAAATAAATAAAATCTTAAAAAAAATAATTCATCCCTCCACTCATTCATGCAACAAATACTGAGCTGCTAGGTATAGGAAATACGACGTAAGACTTGGGTTCCTGCTCTCCTGCACTCACGTACTAGCAATGGAGGAAAAGCAATGAACAACTACAAATAAGAAAATGGCAGACATTAATAGGAGCCATAAACACTGCAGGCCTAGGAGACCTAGCTCCTTAAGGGCAAAGACTGCCTTATTCATTACTGTATCTGTAGGAATCAGCACTGGGCCTTAAAAAAACAAAACCAAAAAACTAGCACTTTCCCCTGTCTCTCCAGGCTTATGTCATCTTCTGCTCTCTGCCATGGTGATTAAGGTATGGGGGTTCTCTCCTGGGATACAGTAAGCTTCTTGAAGGAAGGATCCTACTCAATTTAGAAATTTTATAAAGAGAAACCAGAGGGTTTTGTTAAATGATTGTCCTCACACTACAGTTTTTAACACTAACATTTTTTACTAAAGGTAGAGCTAAAACGCTTGTAGGAGGAGAAACAAGCATTTTATAGACAGAGAAACTGAGGCTCAGAAATGGTGACTTGCCCAAGATCAGAAAAACCAGGAAACCAGACTGAGCTCCCAAACCCAAACTCTTCCCACCACATACCACTGCCTCTTGTAGAAACCAGACAGACACAAATCAGGTAGAAATGTCAGGAGAAAATCTCCGTCCTCACAGAAGACTGCTGGCAAGCTGTGGCTAGCATGTAGGGTCCTCCCTGGGTGGGAAGAGGGAGGTGGTGAGTTTATTTACAGGCAAAAGGGATCTGCTAGTTCAAGAGGAAGAAAAATGAATGACAATAATTTTTCACTCTTACCTCTGGGACTGGGCCTAAACTTCAGCTCTTTCTTAGAAGGCCAAAAACCACTCAAAAGCCAACGCCTATAAAGAAGAGGGCCAAAAATGTCTGCCTTTTTCTTTTCAAGAAAGAAGGGTTTGCAATATTTAAAAGCTTAGGCTTGTTCTGTACAGATATTAAAAAATGACCCCATCTGTTGAGCGAGAAGCATCTTCTAAGAGGCAGAGTGGTAGAGTCGTTCCAAGGAACGAGCATGGACTTCAGGAATTCAGACAGGCATTCAAATCTACACCCACTTAGCCTCTCCAAATTCAGGGATTTGGAAGGTGGGGCTATGATATTTAAGTGAAGTGGGGGATAACAGGGCCCAGCACAGAAGCGGACTTACTGAACGCTAAGTCCTCCCTTTTCTGCAGTTCGTGCCAGGGAAGAACCTTGGCCTGGGAAACAGGAGAGCTGGTTGCACTTGCCAGTTCTGCCCCAGCTCCGCTGTCACTCAGGGACTCCAACGGTCCTGACCTCCAGCTTCCTCTCGGGTCCCTACCTAAGGCAACAGTTCCAGGATTAAAGGACGCTTTGTCATTTAAAACCAGCACAAGGCCTGGCAAGCTGCAGGCACTCCCTAAATGTTAGCTCAGTGATACATCACCTGGATTTTGTCCTGGAAACACTCGTCCTGTGAAAGCTGCCCCCCTCCACTTGGGAGTTTGAACATGGCCTGGTGTAGTCACGTCTGTCAGATGGACAGTGACACCAGAAGGAGGTTCCAGCCCTCCATGGTCACGTCCCCAGAATATCCCTGGTTGCTTACTCCAGCTGATAAGTCAAGACTGAACCTGAAACTGAGGGAAAGTATCAGGACTCACCTCCTACCTCTCACCAGTCTTACCATTGTTCACACACACAAAGAACAGATATCCGTGATCCAACCCAGGCGTCAATCCACGTTAGCACTATCCTTAAAAACTATAGTGATAATAGGGGAAAAAATGATCTTCCAAGAGCAAGCAGATTATCTTCCTCTGATATCCACAAGCAGAAGGCATAAAATGTCTTTCTGAAGCTCCTCATCACAGTGAGGGTCCTAAGCCCACCTCTAGAGAGGCAGGCGCGGACTGCGGAGGGAGACCGCAGGGATGATGAAGAGGTCACCAGAAAGCAGGCGTCCTCCTGCAGCTGTCTCACACTGCTCCGTGCCCCAAGAGTCAACTGTCAATCCACAGGCTTTCCAGGGCTTGTTTTCTTTCCTGCAAACGTGTCTACAGGGACGTGAGGGAGGGAAGAGAAGAGAAGCAAGAGAAGTACCTTTATATGCTCGTTTCTCCTATCATGCCAACACCGAGTGCTGCCCCAGAACCGTTCCCCCAAGGAACAATTACTTAAAAGCAGTTAACAAAAGCAGCTGAGGTCGGCCACCAGGTGCTGGCTTGCCTCTTCCATTCAGCTACAAGCATCACATGCAACAGTGTAGTCAGTACCTACAACTCTCTAGAGGCATTATTATGCCCATTTTCCAGATGGAGCCTTATTAAGGTTCAGAAACGCCAAGGAACCTCCCCGAAGTCATATACGATCCCTAAGTGGCTTAGCAGGATTCAAACCCAAGATGTCGAACTCCACAGCCAGAGGGCCTGACCGCTGCCTTAACGAGAAGGATCAGAGTAACTCCCTTCTGGAGTGACCTCCCCGAAGCAACCCCCCCCCCCCCCGCCCCAACAAACACAGGTTCTTAATAAAATTTGCAATCCTTTGTGGGAAAGGGAAAGTCACCGGTCTGTGGACAAGGAATAGTTAAGGCCACATTTCTGGGCTTCGTTTTCTCCGTTTGGTGGGCTCAAGTCAGACTCGTAGCATTAACTTTAATGCAAATTTTTTTTGGAGGTGATTCATGTGGAATTCCTGCCAAGAATTTTAATAATTAGGCTGAATGAGACCAAACTCTGTTGGTACATGCCTGACAACATCTGCTGCTGTTTCAGTGATCCTGGAAGGCCCGTGAAGCCCGGGGAAGGCCTGGCGAGCAGGCCGCATGCGGAGCTTGGCCGTGGAGAAAGACACCCGTGGGCTGCCTGCGACTTCAGCCTTCCATCCGAGTAACAACTAGCTCCAATTTTATGACACCCCATAGCCAACGGGGTTGGGAGGAAGGGAGACAACAAATCAGAAAAGGCTCATAAAGAAAAATGTTTCCCGACGGTCTCTTTTCTACTGCGAGTCAAGGGCTATAAAGTGTTTCTCTCTAACTTGATTCTCAGCCTTTTGCTCCCAGCAGGAATGGGGACTCAGCCACAAGGCAGGAGTTCTTTAAGGGGAAGGGGACAAAGGTGGAGAATCCAAATCTTTTTTCAGGAATCTGATTCCTGAAGGGTGGGGAGCCGCACAGTTGGGCAAAGACCCCTGGAGGGTCTGTTTCCCATCTTTCTCTTCCCCTCTCTCTCCCGGCCGCACACACGCACGTGTGCTCACATACACTCTCACACTCAGAGCACCACTGACGCCCAACAAGGGCCCCTGCATCAAAACTTTCCTGCAAGGTGCTATCCTTAAAAACACTGAAATTACACTGAGATTATAAAATAATTGATAAGCTTCTTAAAGCAGTCCTCTAAAAAGAGAAGTTTAGGTCACCTTGCCCCTTCCCACAAAGGTGAAGGACAATTACATCCCAGAATGGTAGTGAGATATAAAGGTGTATTATTTGTGTGAGACACAAATCATACTTTTGCAAACCATGGAAAATGGTTCCAGCCATTACTGTCCGACAGAAATATAACGTGAGCCACCTATGTAATTTTAAATTTCCTTTCAGTCCCATTAACTAATCTTACTAGATTTTAACTCAATATAATTGTAATATTATCATTTCAAAACAGAATCAATGTCAATAAGTATTAATGGGATATTTTACATTCTTTTTTTCCATATTTAGTCACTGGAATTCAGGATCCATTTTGAAACACAGCACATGTCAATTTCAGGTGCTCAGGAGCCATGTAAGGCTTGTGGCTCCCGTATGGACTCCAAGGCCCTAGGAATCGGTGTCACTAAGAACAGTCCAGAGTTCCAGCTGCTAAATTGTGTATTTCTGAATGACCAGCCTGTAAATAATAAATATACACACTATGCTTTTAAAATATTTCTTTAAAATCCCAGGGTCCTGGGATGGAGCCCCGCATCGGGCTCTCTGCTCAGCGGGGAGCCTGCTTCCCTGCCCCTCTCTCTGCCTGCCTCTCTGCCTACTTGTGATCTCTGTCAAATAAATAAATAAAATCTTTTTAAAAAATATTATTATAAAATAGTTCTTAAAAAGAAAAGGCCATTTTTAAAATGACTCTAGGCAAGTAATCTTAACCTTCTTGAGCTTCAGCTTCATCAAATGTAAATGGAGGGACCCCTGGGTGGCTCAGCTGGTTAAGCATTTGCCTTCGGTTGAGGTCATGATCCCCAGGTCCTGGGATCGAGTCCCATACTGGGCTCCTTGCTCAGCGGGGAGCCTGCTTCTCCCTCTGCCTGCCGCTCCCCCTGGTTGTTCTCTCACTCTCTCTCTGACAAATTAATAAAATCTCTTTTTAAAAAAGTATTTAAAAAAAATAAAAATGCCCATGCAACTTCCCTTACATGGGTGTTGTAAGGATCATATGCTAAAATATTTACAAAAGGGCTT
Source organism: Enhydra lutris kenyoni (assembly GCF_002288905.1). Taxonomy (NCBI): domain Eukaryota; kingdom Metazoa; phylum Chordata; class Mammalia; order Carnivora; family Mustelidae; genus Enhydra; species Enhydra lutris. The sequence goes on from NW_019154110.1 coordinate 2,672,490, forward strand.
TGTACAGTGCTATGCAAATGCTGATTATTGTTAGTACAGCTCCTGGAAGAGAACAGATCATCCTTACAGATCAATACCATTCCTGTCTTCAGTCTATAAACATTTTGCACACAACTGTCCTTCCTTCCTGGAGACATAAATAAACAGTAAGAAATTTGTATCAATTATCAATCCCCTAGCACTGGTGCCATATCACAAGCCACAAATCTTGTGATGAGAAAAATCCCATCATAATTTCCAAGGCATATTTAAACAGTTATTTGGTTAAAATGAAGACCTTGGTTTAAAAACAGGAATACAGGGGTGCCTGGGTGGCTCAGTGGGTTAAGCCTCTGCCTTCGGCTCATGTCATGATCTCAGGGTCCTGGGATCAAGCCCCACATCGGGCTCTCTGCTCTGCAGGGAGCCTGCTTCCCTCTCTCCCTCTGTCTACTTGTGATCTCTCTGTGTCAAATAAATAAAATCTTAAAAAAAAAAAAAAAAGGACTATATCACTGGTCAACGAATTCCAGAGAGAATGAGCCTTGCCTCCCAGAGAATTAGACAACTGAAGAAACATGTCCTGAACTAGTGAACAAAGATGGAGAACAGCCACCCTCCACACCATCCGCCCATTCACCCCACCTTGCTCCCTTTCATCCAGCCTCCTGACTCTTTTCAGCGTTCTCACAAATTATTTGTGAATTTGGGTGGTTAGAAATAATCAATACTTTAAGATTCAGGGGAGAGCTGTTGTCTAAATATTTCCTGATAGTCGAACAAAGACTTGCTAGGTTCTCCCCCTTGCCCCACTGTTAGGATAATGTAGACAATAATGCAAGCTTTGAGTCACGATTAAGTAAGTGAGTAGGAATTATGTTTTGAAGAATGATTTAGGTTAAGAGAACCCAGAGAAAGCTTCTGTCTTTGGAGAATGAATTGTAGGCAAAGAAAAAATCCTCTTTTGCAACGGCCACCTGCAGTACTTGGCGGGCGCGCTCTTCCCTGGACGCAGAATGCTGATCCAGGCAGTGGTCGCGGGTGCCATCGACGACAGCAGTCCCACTTTACAGCTAAGCCATAAACGTGCCAGGTATCTCTAAGTCCAGATTACATCTAAGAGCAGCCTTTCCCAAAGTGTGTTCCACTCCACATGTCCATCATTTCAGTAAGGACGAGGGGGAATGGGCAGGGGCGGCATGGCCCAAAGTGAGTTTTGGGAAATCCTGAGTCCACATGGAGCTCACCAGGTTCTTTGGCTCCTAGTAGTGTTCTGGGGTGGGGGTGGAATGGGGGACCGAGCCGGGTGTGGGGGAGAGAGGGATTTTTCAGGTATCAGATATCAGATCTGGAGTATTCTCAAGTTGACATGAATGTATCTTCAGACACTTCCACCTTCATAAAGAACTACAAAATATACTGGGAGCCCCCCCCCCCAAAAAAAAAAAAAACAACTAGAAGAAGAAGAAGAAGGTAGAGTCTCTGCAAAGTAGTAGAATATCTGTTTTGTTGTTTTCATACTTCCTGAATAGCACTCGACTGAGCACAGCCTGACCGCATGGGCTCGGGAGCAGGGCCCACCTGCCTGTGACTGCGCTCTTCTCCCACCCAGGCCACCCCTACAGACACCAGAGGCCCCTAATCAAAGGCAGTTCTGCTTCTGTACCTAAAGGGACCAGTAGCAAAGGTGTTAACATTCAGGAAACAAAATGAATCATAACAACTTTTATGGTCTTAACTGAGCATTCCCCAGAGTTTGCTCGTGGTGGGAATGTACTACAAAGGAAGGACCATGCCAGTTCTGACCCCTGATTTTTCTACTCTAGAGCCCAGTGTGAGTGTTTCAAAAGCCCACGTTCTAACTCTCTGGACTGAAGACACTGAGGTTAAATCTGAACAGTGCCCAGCCCTGTTGCCCGAACATCGACCTCAGGGTCATCGTGAAGTTCCTTCCAACCACTGGAGAGCCAAAAACCGTCTGCAAACCCAAAACTCGAAAGTACACCTGCTTTTGTTAAGAGGGAATCCATATAACCTTTGATGTTAAAAAGAACTCCTCATGTTTAAAAAAACAAACCTGGAAAAGAAAAAAACAAACAAACAAACACTGGAGACCGAGATTAGGGCTTTTAAAAAATACACACCCTAGAAAAAAAAAAAATACACACCCTGTCAGTAATCTGTCCTATTAGAGAACACATCTTGCTATCTTCTTTTAAGTTAATATTAATTCAATGATTAAAAAAAAAAAAGACTTTGGTCTTGTTTCTCCGTTTTAATCTCGAAACATGGCAAATTCTGAAATTATAAAAGCTCATAAACCCAAGTGTTACGTGTAAGTATCCTCCCCGACATTCTGCGATTTTTCTATTACTTGGCAAGGGACAGATTATTGGAATTTGTGTTTGTTTTTCAGTGATGCCAAACAGAGGCAGATACTGATGTGCCTTTAGAACGAAGTCTCAGTATAGCATTTTGACGGACCTGCGCTGATTAGAAAAACACTAAAGCCACCAAAACCATGACAACTTTTGGCTACTCACAAGACAGCATTTCTTTATTTCTACTGGAACTTTGCAAGGGATGAAAAATGGAAGCTTCATAAACTTGTGCTTCAAAGGAAATGAATCTTAACTACTTTACATGACCCGGATAAGCCAGCTACTGGGAAACGGCCTGTAACAGATAACGTATCTTAAGAAATGTTATCAAGTGAGATCTCCTTTAATATCTACATCTATTTCCCATCAATATTACAAAAGAATCACCACTAGGGGCGCCTAGCTGGCTCGGTCGGTGGAATGTGTGACTCTTGATCCCAGGGTGGTGAGTTTGAGCCCTGCGTTGGGTGTAGAGATTACTTAAAAGCAAAATCTTTAAAACAAACAAAACCCCCAAAAGAATCATCATGAAATCTCCTCCACACATAAAAGCAATTTATTTGTTGGGGGGAAAAACTTAAGAGTCATTTCATTCATTCACCGTGAAAATTTCATGAAGACCTACAAAAGCAACTGTTTCCTTCTATAAAAGTTCTCTCCAGTTCTAGGTTGGAGCAACATGTCACACCTTCTAAATCAAAGAAGCTATGACTAAAATTCTAATTTTTATAACTGGCAGAGAGATGATGAAATGTCTTCCAAATGCTGTGGGAATTTTTTTTAAAGCTCCCAATGCATCATATCGTCTGTTGTTCGGTTTGTTTTTTTTTTTAAAGAATTTATCATCAGTTCCAAGTTAGAGTTCAAGTGCAACAAATACTCAGAACTGACGACTTTTTTTCTTAAACAACATACTTTCTATATACAGTGTTATTGCTTCGATGAATGAATGCCAACAAATGCGGTCAGTATTGTTTCCAGATTCTTGGAGCAATTGTACTCCTTGTACAGTCAACCCAGTCCCGTCTGTCCTCGATTACTTAATTTTCAGTCATTTGCAAACTCAAAAGTGAAAATGTAGAGGCATCTCGGCCACTTTCTTCAGAGACAGAACAAGGAATGCAGGCAGTTCACAGACGTTCTCACACAGGTCTTTGCAATGTAAAAATACACTGTGGAAAGAATTCCCTCCCTAGATGAAGAAGACTTGGGGACAGGGAGTTTCCATTTGGGGGGTGGGGGGTAGGGAGACTATGGACTTTAAGAAAGAGTCCCTCTTCTTATAGTTTATCTTTTGTAAGCTTTTTTTTTTTTTAACTATCTTTTGCTGATTAACTCCATTCTGTCTATTCTCTCAAAGGACTCCAAGTTCCCACAATACACATGTATTCAATTTTACTGCTTTGCACTTGATATACTGCTTTGTAACTGTTCAAGGCATTTTCTGTGAACATTATGTTTCTGTCTCCCAAACTGTACTCTAAGCTTCTTAACGATAAAAACCATGCCCTGCCTTCACCTTGGAATTTTTTTTTTCTTTACCATGACTGCATTAAACCTATACATTAATTTTGATTAAATGACATCTTTACAGTATTTCACATTTCCAGCTAGGAACAATCTGTTTCTCCGCTGATGCAAGTCTGTTTGTTGTTTTGTTTTGTTTTTTTTTCTTTAACGTCTAACTAAAGTTTTGTAGTTTTCTCTAACTGGAAAAACCACCATGCAGATGGTAGGAAACTCCAATGAGTCTGTCTCCCCAGGTTTCAGTCTTACCCCTAGAGGTAATGCCTCTCAACATCTTTTTTTTTTTTTAAGATTTTATTTATTGGGGCGCCTGGGTGGCTCAGTGGGTTAAAGCCTCTGCCTTCGGCTCAGGTCATGATCCCAGGGTCCTGGGATCGAGCCCCACATCGGGCTCTCTACTTGTCAGGGAGCCTGCTTCCCCTCCTCTCTCTCTGCCTGCCTCTCTGTCTACTTGTGATCTCTGTCTGTCAAATAAATAAAAATAAAATTAAAAAAAAAGATTTTATTTATTTATTTGACAGACAGAGATCACAAGTAGGCAGAGGCAGACAAAAGGGCGGGGGGGTGGGGTAGGCTCCCCTGCTGAGCAAAGAGCCTGATGCGGGGCTCTAACCCAGGACCCTGGGATCATGACCTGAGCCAAAGGCAGAGGCTTTAACCCACTGAGCCACTCAGATGCCCCCTCTCAACATCTTTTTATGTAGTTTCCAGAAGACGTTTGTGCCTGTGCCTATGTTTATAAGCAAAAATATCATCTCTCCCCACCCCCTTGCTTTAAAAATGCATGTTATCACTTTCTTACCTCTCAGCTGGAGACAGAGAAATACTCAAGGGCAAGAATCCCCTTTCATAGATTAGGCAATGAAGGATGAATTAGGAGCTGAGAGTCTATAAGCTGATCCTGGGCACAGAGGAGCTAAAGATGAGCATAGTCTACACAGCACAAATGAGAAATTTTTTCATAATTTACGTAACCAGTCTTCTCCTCATAGGCATTTATACTATTTCACATCTCACCTGCAAATATTGCCATCATGAATATCTTTGTATAGACATCTTTGTTTACATTTGTAAATTCGGATGGATCAATTCCCAGAAACTGAATTGGTAGGTCAAATATGATAAACATTTTATCTATCTATCAATTGGTTCTTGTGGGACTTGAACTCACGACCTTGAGATCAAGACCTGAACTGATATCAAGAGTCAAACACTTAACCAACTGAGCCACCCAGGCACCCGGATGATACGTGTTTTAATTCTGAGTGACAGCGCCAAGGAAACTGCAGCAGTTTATACTCCCTTGAACCACATGAGGACCACATGAGGACCTGCCTCTCCACACCCTGGATATAATACTGGCCAATGCTGAGTATTATATATCCAGTGTTCTTTCTGCCAATCTAAATAGTGACATATATTTTATCAGTTGCACTTCGTTCATTATAAGTGGAACCAGGTATCTGCTCATGTTCACAAACATGTTTATGTTTCTCTCTCTGTTTAAATTCTTTAACTCCAATTTAAGAGCTGTTTATGCATTTACAAAAAAAAAAAAAAAAATGGGCCTTTTTCTCTGTTGTATGTGTTGGAAGGATTTTTTTTTTCCCCAGTCCATGGCTTGTCATTTGATCTGCTTTCTGGTATTCTGAATCATACAAAAGTTTTGTATTAGAGTCCTCTCTGTTCCAGTCACTAACAAAATCTCGTTTAATTTTCTGTATGTTAATTTCCTTTCAAGAGAGGTGAAGTCAGACAGCAAAATTAACAACCAGTCACCAAAAATCCTTCCCCAAAATCTGTGAGAACTTGGAAGAACAAAAAGCTGTGAACCAAGCCACTGCCAGCACCCAATGATGTAATTCATCGAAATGGCACATGCCCTGGAAAGGCACGTTTTCTCCTTTTGTTTGAAAAGTCCATTATGCTTGTCAGTTCCCCAGAGTCCAGCAACCCACTCTGCCTCTAGTAAAAGATGCCGTGGCTTAGCCGTTTCAAAACAGAAGTGATTACAGATGAAGATTCTGGCCCTTGCCCTGCCACACCAGAGACTCCTCAGCACAACGCCCGTTCAAAAGGTAAAGAAAGACTTGGTCAATTTCCCAAAGAAACTATGGCTCAACACAAGACCAAAAGAAAAAAAAAAAATGATAACGAGGCAGGTTCTCCAACTACCCACTAGGTCCCCAGGCAATGAACAGATGACAGATGTTCTCAGATAACTATTTCTCTTCCAGCACTTTCTTCTTCTTATCCATTCCAGTAAAAGAACAGAGAAAAATGAAATAGGGAAAAAAAAAAAAAAACACATTAAAAAGATTTCTCTTTTCCCCTCCACAGGCATAAAGTCACTTACATTACAGCAAGATGTTGACTCTAATTAGAATGGTGTGTCCTCCCAAATTCAGGGAAGATTTTTTAACTGCATTCTAATTTGTTCTTGGTAGTTGAACATGACGGTCCCAAATTAATGCCTGTGCAGGCGGGAGAGCTTAAAAATAATAATCAATGTGCCACCACAACGATAAGCAAAGGTTCTTTGTAGGGGGTTTATTTAACAAATCCACTACAAATGTTTGTTTACTTAACAAACATTTCTGGAGTCCCTGCCACATGTCTGGATCTGTGGATGTGAAGTCCGTGCCTTTCGGAAGTATGCCATCTAATGAGAGGCTGAAGCCCATGCAATGGGGACTGCAGTCACCTGAAGTCTTTTCACAGAAGAATGCATCAAAGTGCTAAGAAAAACTATGGGGGGCTCACACAATCAGACTGGAAGTAGGGGAGAGTGGGGGAACGATGAATACGGTGAGTGTGGATTATTGTAAAGAGAAGCCTGGAAATAAAAAGGACAGTGATGGAATAAGAACTTAATTAAGGGTTCATGAAGGGAGAAGGAAGATTTGTTTACGGAGGAGGAAGTAGACAGATCATAGAGGAAAGATGGAAAACAAATACTGAGATTGCAATTGACAGAGCAAGCAAGATTCCCAGAGGAGACAGGATATACACAATTCAACAAGTATTTACTTACTTATGGAGCATAAGGAATAACACGGAGGACATGGGAAGATGGGGAGAAGTGAGTTGGGGGAAATCAGAGGGGGAGACGAACCATGAAAGACTGTGGACTCCGAGAAACAAACTGAGGGTTTGGGAGGGGAGGGAGGGGGGGGGGGGGGTGAGCCTGTTGGTGGATATTAAGGAGGGCACGTATTGCATGGAGCACTGGGTGTGGTACATAAACAATGAGTCTTGGAATGCCGAAAAAAAATTTTTAATTAAAAAAAATAAATAAATAAAATCTTAAAAAAAAAAAAAAAAAAAACAAAAAACCACACACACACACACAAAAACCATACCAAGTATTCACTAAATGCCACCTTGTGCCAGCACTGGACTGGATGGAGACAGAGATGATTAACAAAGACTTGCTTCTGAGCTTCCAGAAGCTCACAGTCCACTGAGTGAGGTAATTAATGAAACATGCAATTGAGCAGAGAGTATTATGATATGGGAAGGTGAGGTGCACACAAAGCACACCCAAGCCCTACCTGAGGAATCAGGGCTTCCTGGAGGAAGTGGTAAGTTCATGGAATCAAAAGCAGAAGTAGAAGAAAGAAAACAGATAAATAAAAATATGAAAGGTGGGGGGGAGGGGTTAGAAAGGAAGCCGTATTAGAAAAAATAGGATTCTATAGTGGACCATAAGTGGGATTAGGATTAGGACCTATGGGAGTATTACAAAGTAGAATGCTGGATAACCTCTAGGAATTCTTTCTAAGAGAGGACCAAAAGTGAGAATTAATTAGTACCTGGCATAATGCTCACCAGCCCCCGTGCAGAACAAAGGAAGAATAAAACAAGTGTACCCTGGAGCTGGAAATGTGATGGCAGTTGACCCAACAAAGGGTGGGAGCTCTCGGAAACCGGACAGTACAACACTAAAATGAGTGACCACATACGGGGGGGGCAGATCTGGAACATCCAGGGTCTCCCTCAGACCCTCTGCCAGGTCTTCTCCCCTATTCCCCAGAGTTTTGCTCTCCAAGCAATCAGGTCTGTGTTTTTCTCTCTACTCTCTGTTTTCAACCGCATTTTGAAAAGGCACTTCTTGCAAGGCAACAACTGGGAGAAAAGTACTGAGGCTCACTCCTGTCTAGCTGCCAGAGCACTGTTTTAGTCGAATGTCAAATGAACAGGGAGAAACGGAATGATGATTTTATTTGAGTTGCTTCCAAGGAAAAGGAACCTCCAGTGAAATACTGGGCCCACTTTGCTGGAAATTCTGGCATGTCGACAACAGAAATGAAAGCAGAAAATTGCATCTTCCAGAAAGCACAGTATCAAATGGGAAAAACCTCAAGGAGTGATGTGCTTTCGGGTTCCTGTGGCTCAGGATCTGTTTTATTCTTTTCTACTTCTTCCTGCTGAAAATGAAATTATTTCTAACATAATTTCCCCTTACAGGGGGCTTTTGGAAATGATTAAAGTTCAAATCCCTTGTTTTAGGTAAAATTAATGTATTAAATTCCAAATTTACTGAACTAAAAAGGGAGGCAAAGAAAATAAATAAAAATATATTCCCAAACTTTAAAATCAAGGAGATTTTTAGGCGTGGTTAAGCGATGGTTCCTCCTGGTGAAATGTGAAATAGCACCCCAGCTAGATTAGCTACTGTAAATATTCAAGGAATCAAAGTTCTAAGTGTTTGGAGTTTCCAGGGATCCTGGCAGCCCAAAGGAAAATGCTATGGGCAAATGGAGGAAAGGCAAGATGAAAAGATAGGGCAGTAATCTTGGAGCTGTGAAGCTATCCCAACGTATGGAGGGTCTTACCAGTGTGCTCAGAAGTTACAACAGCCAACAGGCCTCCCTCTGAGTTAATCGCCATCTTAACCTCTTCCTTAGAAACTAACTTACTCTCCCTCCCTCCCTTCCCTTTTCCCTTCCCTTCCTTCCTTCCTCCATCACTCCTTTCCTTCCTTCCCTCCTTCCCTTCCTTCCTTTCTTCCTGGTGTTCTGCTATTTATTCTTTCTTTTTCTCCATCTTTCTTAATATATAACTGGAAAAAAAATCTGGGTATGTTTCAGGTATACAATGCGATGATTCAACACACACATACATTGTTAAATGGTTACCACAATTGGACCAAATAACACACCCATCACCACACACAGTAACACGTTTTTTACGTATGTGGTGAGAACACTTAAAGACCTAACCTCTTAGTGGATGTCAAGTACACAGTACAGTGTCAGTAATTACAGTCACCATGCTGTACATTACATCCTTTTCTTAAAAATTAAAAAAAAAAATCTAACCAAATGGAAGGCAGATATTCTCAGCGGGTCTTTATCTTCTTTTCGCTGATCACATTCATACTACACTCACTTTCTCCTGTTCCATTACGCATGCTGGAGTTCCAAATCAAATAGACTTTGCCTCCGACAAGACCTCTTATTCTGATGTGAACAAAGGGATGAAGTCTTCCGTCTGGGACTCTGACTCAGGAACCAAAAGCCAAGCCCCAAGTGCCACCCTGTCACCTCCTCGTTTCTTCTCAACCCACTCCCACTCTCTGATCAAGCTGCTGCCTCTTTCCTGACCCCTGTTCTTCTCGTCCCATCTTTTTTTTCATACCTACTCCTTGAACTCAACCTTGGCACCTAGAGGCAGTTTGGCTTGGCCCTGGGCACTCTGTCAAGGACTTGGCTGGGACCAATTTAACTGTTCCACCCAAATCAGACCACCCACCCTAGGTGGACACTCCGACCGGCTTCAGCCTCCAGGAGGTAAATCCCAGCTTCCGGATTTGCAACAGGCACACAGTGAGCGCATCACAGAAGTAACGGGAAGGAGAGCGGACACGATTGGGCTCTGCAGAGGAGGTGATGGCCAAGCTGAGTCCTAGAGGGTGGGCAGAGCGGGCAAGGGAGGAGGGCATTCCAAACACAGGGAATAGCACATCAGGGAAGAAAAAGAATGTGTTTTGTAGTATGCTTTGTGGACAAGCGCCCCTAATTGATTCTAATAAAATGTTTACTGAGCTCTGGGCACATGAGCCCGTACGGGACCTGGCACGTAACAGAAACTCATTAAATATTTGTGGAATAAATGAAATAGCAGTTTCATTTAAATGAAAAAGTCAAGCTGTATGTCTAACTCAGAAAAGAACCTAGAACATTCTCCTACCAGAAGTACCAAAATGAAAACGAAAGCCTCCAGAAAATTCAGTATCAAGTCCCCCAAGACACAGAGCTCTTCCCTTCTGTAATCACAGGATGACTGTGTGAGGCCTGGCCCTTTGTGCCCGAAACAGAGTCACAGAACCCCAGGCCCAAAGCAGTCTGGTCCTGATTAAGGCTATTTTCCTTTGTGACGTTCATACTAGAGGGAGGAGGAAGGAGGATCTAAAAGGAAACTGGAGGAGCCCAAGAGGCACTGGTGGCCTCACCACGGCACCCTCCTTTGTGAACTGGGCTAGGGGGCCCCCTAATTCCCATCTTCACTTGCCTGCTGAGTCAACAACTCACTTCAGTTCTAACCGTCTTCTGTCTTCCTGACTTGAAAAGGGTTTGGTTGAGACCTTGGTGAATTTAAGGACTCGGACAACAAAGTTAGGTTAAAGCAAATCCGCACAGCCTCTTTCCTTATTAAAATGGTTTGGAAGGGCTGTTCCAATTAAGCAGCCTTTGTGATAGGGCTCCGTCAATGTCGTGTGATAATTCTTGGAAACTGAAATGCCATTAAATGCGAGTGACAACAAGGAAAAAGCTCTATAATCGAAGCATGATTGGAAGTTAAATTAATGCAGCCAAGTCTGAGAAGACTGGGTCAAATGCCTTTCTATATACATACTTTCATCGGGGGTCACAGATTCCGTGTGTCCCTCCCCTCCGCCCCCCCCCCCCCCCGCCCACTGCCGCCACCGCCGCTGTCCATGCTTTGCCCACTGAAATCCCTGCATTCATCTCACTTGGACCTCAGGTGGAAGCTAGGACGGCATACCGATCGACATTCATTAGGTAGTACCTAGCTCCGAAGGCAAAAAAACAACTGGGAAAATACTGTTGGAAAAGAATCCAGAAAAATCCAACTAGACGCAAAGCAATCCTGGTAGAAAACACTTGGGAACACGCCCTGTTCAATCTTGGTAGACCTACAGTTGCGTGAGCTCATCTGTCGGGACCTCCCTCTGCTCGCCCTACAAGCGAACATTCCTGAGCCTCCAGGCCACAGAACAAAATGTTATCTCCTTCTCTCTCGCCGCCTCAACTCCCACCAGCACCCTAAAGGTGTTCATCACGTGGCTACACTGCCCACCCAGCTCCATAATGCCCTCCACACTGAAGACCTCGACCTCCAGTTCACCTTAGCATGGCAACATCCCAAATTTTTAACACCCGACTGCCCCAAATCCCAGATGGCAAACTTAGAAATCCTGCTTCCTATCCTTTCACTTCCCCCAGACAGCTACCTCTTTGGCCTTGGGGAATCTGACAGCACCTTACAATTATATAAGTTCAGCCTAATAAGCCAACATGACCCCTACGGCTGTCATCTCAGCAAGGCACACCTGGGGAACACCTAGGCCCCGCTGGAATCGGACTCCACAACCCAGCAGGGCCTGTGCCACCCCCTGGCCTTGGTGCTCACGTAGTCTCTTAGCTCAGTTCCTCCCACGTCCCCCGGCCCAGCATCCACCTGCGTTCCCTCCAGATGTGCGGTGCTCGCCCAGGCTCTCTGCACCCTGATTCAGAGTCACTGTCCAGCCAAGACCGCAGGGTCCGGCTCATCAGCTAGAACCTCACTGCAGCGAAGAGGGCATTCTCCACCGGCTCTTGATTTTTGCTGCCCTGCAAACCCGGTCTCCAGTCCTCCGGCCACCAGGGCATCTGAGGGTTCTGTCACTCGCTCAGGAGTCCATTCCGTCCCTCTCTTTCAGCTCCCTTGCTGGTGCCCACAGCAGGTGTTTTCCAAGTCTGCCCACTCTCCCACCCCAGAGCCATTCACTCAAGAGCCTTGCCTCAGCTCCACCATGAAAAGAGGACATCCACTAAGGATGCTCCGGGTCCCTCCTTCCTCAATTTCCCTCCTTATCTCCCCACCCCCCCGCGGTCTCAGAGGTTGGCACCGCACCTCCCACCGCCCACTCTTCCACCTGGGTGTTACCCCAAACCTGCCACGTAAATGCTATGTGACCTCCGGAAGTTGATTTGCCGTCCTTGTGACTCAGTCTTCTCATCTGTGTCATACAGAGCGGAGCACCCATCTCACAGATCCATCCATCTCTACTAACCACTCAGTTTCCTGTGCTGAAGACCAGGCGGGTCGGCAGAGCTAAAGCACTTAGAAAGGGGCCTACACCATAACGTCACACCACGGCCCTCCGTCTCTTCCTCAGAACTCTTCACTTGCCTCTCCTGGCTCCTTAGCCTCCATCATTTGTCCTTGCTGGTCTCCGTCCCCAGCCCCTCTGCCTGCCCCCTAAATTCAAGGGCTGGTTGCACCCTTGGCTTTCTTGTCCTCTCTCAAGGATGAGCTCATCTGTTCCCCCAACTTAGATAAGGTCTGCCAGCTAATGGCTCATTCATTCCTCATCCGGCCTCTTTTCTGGGCTCTCTCGGCCTGGCGTCTCCACCTGTTCATTCCAAGGGAATGACAAAGATGTCCAAGCCAAGGTAAATGCTTTCCCCAACCTGCTTCTTCCCCTGGATTTCTTGTATTGCCTGATGATGTCATTATCAACCCAGCTCCCTGCTTCAAACCTTTAGCAGCACACCAGGCAAAGGGCACAGGGCCCATGTCACCTGGGGCCATTCTGGTAAAGAGAAATGGGTAACCGCTGTATTCACGGGCATAGATTCCAAGTAAGGATCCTGAGTTAGAAATGGGATAGAGCCACAAATAAAACCTAAGGGGTATATTCTCAAAGCAAGAGCTTAATAAAAAACCCAGCTAGCTCAAGTCTGGGGGTCAAGTTTGGGGCTAAGAGCCAGAGACAAGAGAAAGTGAGGAAGGGCCTGGATGAAGCTTGTGCCAATTCTCCCAAGGTGCTGTGTGTGACTCCTGGGGGCCTGATGTCGCTCATCTTCTACTTCTCACTCCAACTCTACTAACCACTCAGTTCCCAAGCTCCTCTAGGCTCCTCCTGGTCTGCTTTCCCTGCTACCACCATCCCACCAATCCAGGGTTTCTCTGGTGTCTCACTGCACCAACCACAACCACCCCCAAGCTGTTCCCAGCCTTCTCTCTCTCTCTCTCTCTCTCTCTCTCTCTCATCACCCATCTCTCTAAACTGAATTATGATCATACCATTGCTCGGCTTTAATTTTTTTTTTTTTAAAGATTTTCATTTATTTGACAGAGCACAAGTAGGCAGAGAGAGAGAGGAGGAAGAGGCAGGCTCCCTGCCGAGCAGAGAGCCCGATGTGAGGCTCGATCCCAGGACCCTGGGATCATGACCTGAGCCGAAGGCAGAGGCTTTAACCACTGAGCCACCCAGACGCCCCCATTGCTCGGCTTTAAAACCCTCAATGGCTCCTGACTATTAGGAACAGGCACCAGCTCTTTTGGTCTTCACAACCTAGCCCCAACCTGCCTTTCCAGCTTCCATGTGGCATCACATGGAAGATACAACAGATGACTACTGTTCTTTATTGCCCTGGAACATGCTACACTCTGACCCCTTCACCCACCACACAGGTTATCTCTCCTGTCTGGGGCACCCCTCCTTGCCTCATCCCTCCTACAGCCAATGCCAATGCTTCTCTTTCATGTCTCGTGGACGTGAGGCTTCTTCCTCAAGCAGAAAGCTCGTTATTTCTCCATCCCTGAGTTTTTTTATGTTTGTTGATACTCTGTATTCCCTACACATGATGATGGGCTCCTCAAAGGTAGGGCCCTTATCTTCTCCATCCAGTTTCTATCCCTAGGGGGTACTATTAGGGCATCTAGCACAGAAGAATAAGGTAAATAACCATCTAGTGAGTGCTAAACTTTTTACATGCACCATCTCATTAATCCTGACAAGAACACCGAACACTTTGAAATACTTGGGCAACTCCAAGAGATTCTTGGATTCCAAAACACACCTCCGCCCTTTGCTGCCCATCTCCCAGAAACCAGGTTTCTTTGTCACTGGAAACCTCTGATTCACCCGCTGACTGCAATGTTAATTACTCCTTCACAGACTGGTGAAGGCTGAGAACTTTCTTCAGAATACCACCAATTAAAAGCTCATTTGGATGAAACAGATACTCTCAGAGGAAAATACAAAAGACCAAAAGTAATTAAGAAGTAAAAAATTTGAATATAACAATAACCACAGACTATCTAGACATTGTTGTCAAATCACCACTTGCCCAAAAAGGCACTGGGCTCAGACAGGTTCACAGGCAATTTCTTTCAAAGCTCTAACAGATATTATCATGCCATTTAAACTATTCCAGACCCCAGAAAAAGGACTGTGAGTGATGTTTACTTTTCCCTTCTTTTTTGTTTTCTAAAACTCCACACAGAGCATTATTACTTTAATAATTATAAAAACACACTAAACGTACCAGATTTAAAGGAATTTTTAGCAAGGAAATTATTATGAATTTGTACAAAGTTTTATCTATTTTATTATTTTATTTTATTTTTTAAAGATTTTATTTTATTTTATTTGAGAGAGAGACAGTGAGAGAGAGCATGAGCGAGGAGAAGGTCAGAGAGAGAAGCAGACTCCCCACGTAGCCGGGAGCCCGATGCGGGACTCGATCCCGGGACTCCAGGATCATGACCTGAGCTGAAGGCAGTCGTCCAACCAACTGAGCCACCCAGGCGTCCCAAGTTTTATCTATTTTAAAAAAGAGCTTTTAGGGGCACTTGGGTGGCTCAGTCAGTTATGCATCTGCCTCTGGTTCAGGTTGTGATCTTGGGGTCCTGGCATTGAGCCCCAAATCAGGCTCCCTGCTCAGCAGGGAGTCCGCTTTTCCCTCTTCCTCTGCCCCTACCCCCTGCTAGTGCATTCTCTCTCTCAAATTAATAAAATCTTTAAGAAAACATGAACTTTGGGATGCCTGGGTGGCTCAGTCAGCCAAGTGACTGCCTTCCACTCAGGTCATGATCCCAGGGTCCAGGGATCGAGTCCTGCATCTGGTGCCTTGGCTCAGCAGGGAGCTTGCTTCACCCTCTGCCTGCTGCTCCCCCTGCTTGTGTTCTCTCTCTCTGTCACAAATAAATAAAATCTTTAAAAAAAAGATTTATATAAAACAAGAGCTTTTATATATACTTTATGAGCAAAAATCAGGAAAGGAAATGTCCAACAATGTAGAAATCTAGGCAGAGAGAGAGAGAGAGAGAGGGGAAGCAGGCTCCCCGCTGAGCAGAGAGCCCGATGTGGGCCTCGATCCCAGGACCCTGGGCTCATGACCTGAGCCGAAGGCAGAGGCTTTCCCCACTGAGCCACCCAGGCGCCCCTCTATTTACTTTTTGTTTACAAACTTACAACATGCCAGGCAGGTACTGGGGACAGGATGGTAAGCTAAACGCACAAAATACCTATCCCTGTGGCACTGACAATCTTGTAAAGAGACAGACATCAAATAGCCCCAAACATACATATTAAAAACTCTGTATTAATAAATATAGAGGTCACAATTAAAGTACCTATGATACTGGGAAGGGGGCCTTATCTGGGGGTCAGGAATAATGGGAGTATCAAACAACTGTGAAAACTAATGATGTCTTGAATGGTAAATGCCATAGGAGAATATCCGCAACACTTTGAGTGAAAACTACAAACTGTATAAATGGTTTAGTCCCACTTTTTTTTTTTTTTTTTTTAAAGATTTTATTTATTTATTTGACAGAGAGAGATCACAAGCAGGCAGAGAGGCAGGCAGAGAGAGAGGAGGAAGCAGGCTCCCTGCTGAGCAGAGAGCCCGATGCGGGGCTCGATCCCAGGACCCTGAGATCATGACCTGAGCCGAAGGCAGCGGCTCAACCCACTGAGCCACCCAGGCGCCCTAGTCCCACTTTTGTATAAAAATATTTACACAGAAAAAAGTCTGGAGGGATGTACAAAGGCAGTGAAATGCAAGATGTTAGCAGTAGTAATTCAGGATTCCTATTTTATTCTGTTTCTCTGTATTTGCCAAATTTTCTAAAAGATCTTGAATTCGGGGCGCCTGGGTGGTTCAGTGGGTTAAGGCCTCTGCCTTCAGCTCAGGTTATGATCCCAGGGTCCTGGGATTGAGCCCCATATCGGGCTCTCTGCTCAGCGGGGAGCCTGCTTCCCCTCTCTCTCTCTCTCTGCCTGCCTCTCTGCCTACTTGTGATCTCTGTCTGTCGAATAAATAAATAAATAAAATCTTAAAAAAAAAAAAAAAGAGCTTGAATTCTTTTTTTTTTTAAAGATTTTATTTATTATTTGACAGAGAGAGACACAGTGAAAGAAGGAACACAAGCAGGAGGAGTGGGAGAGGGAGAAACAGTCCTCCCGCTGAGCACGGAGCCCAACACGGGACTCAATCCCAAGACCGTGGGATCCTGACCTAAGCTGAAGGCAGATGCTTAACAACTAAGCCACGCAGGTGCCCCAAGATCTTGTATTCTTATATGGTTTGTGCCATATTCTTCAGGAAAGCCTCGTTTGAAATAATTCGGTTTTTTTAATTGTGGTAAAATATACATACCCTAAAATTTTAACCATGTTTACAAGTACAGTTCTGTAGCATTAGGTACATTCACCCGATTCTACAACCATTACCACCATCCACATCCAGAACTTTCTCATCTTCCCAACCTGAAACCCCCTACCTATTAATCACTAACACACCAATCCATTTCCCCCAGGCTCCAGCAACCACCAAGCCTCATTTGCTTTTAAAACGCCAACATTCAAAGACCAAGCTTCATTCACATGTTAAGTGTCAATTACAGCCATCTGCCAAACTCCAGGCCCTAGGAAAGACAGTCCTAGTAAGGCAGGCGGGCGCTAGGGTTTTACGGAGCTGGGAGACGGATCTAGGTGGCAATTTTGGACAACCAGATGATGACAGGTCAGGGTGCAGCAGTGGGAGGAGTTTCCTTAAAACAGAGATGGGAAAGCAAAGTAACTGCTTGCTTTGAAGTCTGGCCCGGGGCCCTGGGGGCAGTCGGGTATTTTCGAGTGGCAAGGACTAGCGGACCATAAACTTCTTCCTTCAGTTCAATACTTACTGCCTCTGGCTAAGAGACACACACACTGGCAAAAGAAGTCAGAAGGAAGGACGGATGGTAAGGAAGAGATACAGAAACTTAAACATCAGCGAATCAGATCACCCAGAAATGAAATGCAGGAATTTTCTTTCACAGTACTCTTGACAGCTGGCCACGGAGCACCTGTCCCATCACATCCAATGACAGGGGTCCAACAGAGCCCTGACATTCCGGAGAAGAACATCCAGACAGCTCCATAAATCCCCAAACCCATAAATACAGAAAGAGGGATCGAGGCTTCTGGCTTTTTCCTGGTTTTTTTTTCTTTTCAATGTCTCACCTCTCAATGCAAGTTAACCCCCTTTTCAACCTTCTCCAGAACTCTATCTCACTGGAAAAAAATGCTGTCCTGGCTCAAGCAACTGCTAAAACTTTCATGAACTTCCTTGTTTCCCTCTGAAGTATCCGGTGGACTTATTCCCAGCACTGCAAAATTCATCATCCTAGTCTTTAATTTATCCAAAACTCCTTTTTTTCTGGCTAAGACCTAGCCCTTCTTTGGACATCTTTGCTTTTTTTTCCCTAACATCATTAATACTAGCAGCTGATTTTCTTTTCAAAACAGCTGTTTTTGTTTTGTTTTGTTTCCTTCCCACAAAGAAAGTTTTAATTAGTTAAGATTTACAACCAAGCTGCAATTCAAATCCGTGTCTCAGTAAAATTACAAATTACTACCTGTCAGGAAACTGTGGGATGGCTTGAAGCACTCAAAAATTCAGGACAGTGTTAAACCTGCAAATCCTAAGTATATACTATTTATGTGCCTTCCTCCCCGCCCCTCTTTTTTTTTTTTTTTTTTTTTTAAATTTTTTTTTTTCTGACAGATCACAAGTAGACAGAGGCAGGCAGAGAGAGAGGGGGAAGCAGGCTCCCGGCCAAACAGAGAGCCCGACTCGGGGCTCAATCCCTGGACCCTGGGATCATGACCCGAGCCGAAGGCAGAAGCTTTAACCCACTGAGCCACCCAGGCGCCCCTCCCACCTCTTTTTTCAACGGCAGCCTTCCCCCATGTTCTTGGGAACATGGTTCTAGGTAATGAAAAGTTCTGTTCTTAAATATGACTGGCTCGTCTTCCCACCTGAGCAGCCAGTAACCTGTTCAGAATACCCTGGAAGGTGAATGGGTGATCTGATGGAAGGCTGGGAGGAGTACTGGAATAGGAGATTAAAAACAACAACAACAACAACAACAACAGTCGGCCAGGGATAGGGGGAGGGTTGGGCTGATCTGGCTAAAGGGCAGGGGTACTTCCACCAGAAGGCCCTGGGCTTCGAGCACTCGGGTGGCTCAGTTGGCTCAGCATCTGCCTTTGGCTCAGGTCTTGATCCCAGGGTCCTGGGATTGAACCCCGCATCAGGCTCTCTGCTGGGTGGGCAGTCAGCTTCTCCCTCTCCCTCTGCCTGCTGTTCTCCCTGTCAAATAAATAAAATCTTAAAAGGAAAAAAAGAAAGAAAAGAAAAAAGAAGGCCCTGGGCTCTTGGGGGCAAAGAAAGAGGTAAAAAGGAGACGGGCTAAATGGGAGACAGGTGATAACGCATTGCAAAATAGCACCTGGAGACAGGCCCGGCCACCCCTCACCAGCGGTCCTTCAGTTCCTAAAGTCCCCACGTCAGGTTCCTTTGACTCCTCTGAATGTCAGCAGCCAGAGAAGCTTCTACCGACAAAGCCATCTCCTCTGAGGAGCTGGGCTGCTGGTAATTAAGAGAGGCAAGGATAAACATCACAGATAAAGGAAAACCACAGTTTGTAAGCCTGAAGCCAACCTTGGTCAAAACTCTGGAGGAGTTGCTGAGGTCACGGGACTGTTGCGGGGAAGGAAGGAGGGCACAGACGAAGGTCTGCGGCCCTTCCAGCCTTGTACAAATGTGCTGTTCACCTGCCGATGAGCCGAGGGTTTAGAGGAGTGGGGTCAGGAAGGCACGGCGCCGCTTCTTTAAAATGTGCTAACTTCGTATTTTACTTCCAAACAATGGCAGTTTGGGGAAAGGTAGTATATCTGGGATATCTGACTTCACGGGGAGAACATTCAACGAGCTTCTCTCCATGGAAGCCTTGTGGACAAGACAGAGGCCTGAAGGTCGGAGAAGGCCAACTGGTAAGGGGCCAAAGCAACATGCCTTCACTGGACTACTGGATGAAACTTCCCTGGGGGAAGTTTCTCACTGTGTCCCAAAGGACTGCATTCTGGCCGGGTTCGCCTCAACGTTATTCCTGATTCCCTTGAAGAAAAGTATCAGGGAATAAATATCACCAACCCATACAGATTATCACAAAACTAGGAGACACATAAATAGTATGATCAACTGTATAAATGTAATACTGAGAATAATTTTTATGATCTGCTTCCAAATTACCTGGAATCCCCATACGGCAGAAGACCTCCTTCCTACAAGGCGGCATCAGCTGAAGGTGAGTGGGAACTTCCCCCTGGATGGGCCTCCACCTGGGGGCCCAATTCACTCCTCTTCACCCGCCTGGCCCCCACTGGCCTCTGAGTTGGTGACTCCCGCAGTAAAATGTTGGTTTATGTTATTAAATATGACCCTGTGTAATTCTTTTTGATGGTGCATTAAACTCCCAATTCAGTCTCCTCTCACTTTCAGCCTTTGCTGATTTCGCTTCTGCAGCAAAAGCCAACCTCTGATCACAACAACTTCGTAACAATAACCTGTATATACAGAATATGCCAGTTTTTCAAGGTGCCTTCTTTTTCTTTGGTTTATTTGACCTTCCCAATATTCCAGGAAGTCTGGCTTTACTGTCTGTCTTATATGGGAGATCAACTAGCTAACAGGGGCCAATGGCAAGATTTCAACTCAGGGCTTGGGTTAAATCTTCATCTACCATTTCCTAGCATACCACATACCATCCCTCAACCCCGGGAGAAGACCCTGATTGGGGCTGACCCAAGCAGAGGAGACTTAAGGCCAGATCACAAAGCCCGGGGCTGCCCTGGAGAGAGAACAGCTCTTGGAATCCTTGCTTTACTTCCATTTTTAATCTTCAAAAAAAAAAAAAAAAAAAAAAAACTTTATAGTAACGTTTAATCCAAAGACAGCTGACTCTCACTTACACTTAACCTGTGTTGAACTCATATACTAAATTTTAAATCTCTGCTCTCAAAAATGCGTTTTGCTGTTTAAGATCTCCTTGGTAACATTAGTGATTGGTATCTGGGCTACAAAAACAAAAACAACCCAAAAACAAACCCCAAAACAACCCTCCCAAAACCCCAAAAAAACAAAAAACAAAACTTGGATCCAATCAGTGACTGGAGTTAGAATAAAATCCCATTGGAAATCCAACTCAGGAAAAGTTCCAACATGACAGCTGTGTGGCACACTCAGAGAACAACCTGTCTAGAAAGAAGGAAGACTAAGAATCCCAGGAAAGGGGGGCTCTCCAAGGTAAAGGGGGCACTCAATAGAATGCCTGACTGAATTGAGTTTTAAAGGGAAAAATGGAGGCCATAAGTCAAATAAGACAAGGGGGGACAACTAGAAAACTAGAAACATCAACAAAAACAAAAATCTATACGAAAGAATAATCATAATACACTAGCTGAATTTGCCCTGAACATTTACAGATTCTCAAGCAAGTAGGAATCACAGTTGTATAACAATGTAAGTAGCAATGACTTTGGTGGAGTAAAAGTTAAGGTACAGAAAACAGGACCGGGAGGGGGAAAAGAGCTGAAAGTGGGAAGACACCAACAGTCTCCAACCAGAAAGTCTTAACTGAAGGACAAGGATTAAAGGCATAAGCATGTGATGTAAAGCGCAAAGTGTAATCGAGAGAGCTGTGAATGGTGACATGATCATATCAAGAGATCCAGGAAGGCAAGGTTCAGTTTAAGGGAGCTAAATAATCATCCCTCCTAAGAGAAAAGCAACTAATAATGTTGAAAAAGGAGGGACAGAGAAATAGGAGCGGGAATAGGTATTATTTAGGAAATATTAATTAACAGAATTAAACAACAATAAAAAAGCCGTAAACAGTTCAAAGGGGTAGCTTTGAGGAACAGAAAGAAACAGAGAAAGATCCCTGTTTATTACAAACCTATGTATGCTGTTTATTTTTAGCCACAAGCATATATTTTTTTTTATTTTTATTTTTTTCCCACAGGGAGGAGAGTGCAATGGTAACTTTACATGGGAAGCAGGCGCTGGCTGTTTTCACTGCAATCAGCATTACCTCCCAGGGAGCCAGAAAGGCCCTGCAGGAGGCTGCCTTCTCTGACACATTTGCCATTTGCAGGAGGAACACCTGCTCTGGTCCCGCAGTGACATGTCACACCTGCCAGGGGCACTTGGCGCACCCTCTACCCTCCGTCCTCACCGCTGCGTTCAGTGATTCAGACCCAGTCGTCTCAGAAAGCCCTCATCCATGGGTCATTCATGACCAGGGACTTGAATGCAGAAGTGTTGAGTGGATTAAATAATAAAGAGTGGATCTAGGGGCGCCTGGGTGGCTCAGTGGGTTAAGCCTCTGCCTTCGGTTCAGGTCATGGACTCAGGGTCCTGGGATCAAGCCCCGCATCAGGCTCTCTGCTCCTCGGGGAGCCAGCTTCCCCCTCTCTCTCTCTGCCTGCTTCTCTGCCGACTTGTGATTTCTCTGTCAAATGAATAAATAAAATCTTTAAAAATAAATAAATAAAGAGTAGAGCTAGCTGCATGCAGGTGGTAGGGGAAGTCAATTACCAGGCCACATCTGGACCCTCCAGATCTGGGTGCTGGGGGCCATCTCCTCCAGCCCAGCCCACTCATCCAGCGCTCCTCACAAAGAAGGAAATGTACGAGGCACGCATATGGTTACGGGGCCGAGAGCGGCTTGCTAGGAGTGCTCATCTACAGGAAAGAAAGAGTGAGCCGTGGGAATCTGGGACACTTGGGACACTATTAATGACAATTGCGGCTGGACATTAGGTCATTTTACAAGACTAAAAGGAGAACCCAACGGAAAAACAACTGTATATAAATACAAAGAGGAAGGGTAAACCTTTAATGGAGATGCTACAAGGAAGGGATGTGCCAAGAGGAATCAACCATCGTGACCTCAGGAAGAGTGAAAGACACAGGTGGGTTTCATGTCCAGGAGATAGGGAAGCCCCAGCTGATGGCTTATCCTCCTCTGTACAGGGCTCCGAGGATAAACTAAGAACAGCGCAAACTTAGAGCAATGGAGGCCCCCGTGTTGGAGGACAATGGAGAGTCTGTGTTGGAATATATTATTTAATTGTTTATACATTTTTAAAATTTGAGAGACAGTGGGTACGCACGAACAGCGGGGTGGGGCAGAGGGAGAAGCAGACTCCCGGCTGAGCAGGGAGCCTGTTGGATGAGGGGATCCTGGGACCCTAGCATCATGACCTGAGCCAAAGGCAGATGCTTAACTGACTGAGCCACCCAGGTGCCCCAATTTTTAAAATATTTTTAATCTATTCGGAAACTTAGGAAAAAAGTGACGGCCTAAGATCATCTGAAAAGTCTGCCTCCCTGCCTGGCTACTGGCCAGCGTTGCATGGTTTTGTCCTGAGTGCTTGTTCCCAAAGTGCGATCCCTGGCCCGGCCGCCGTGGCATCAGCAGCATCACCTGAGAACCAGCTAGAAGTGTGAATCCGGGGGCCCCACCCCTGGCCCAACTGGCCAGAAACGCCAAGGCGGGGCCCAGCAATCTGTATTTTAGCAAGCCTTCGGGTGATTCTGATGCGGACTCGGGTTCAAAAACCACAGGTCTTGAGCAAAACAAAACTCAGGGACAGTTTTGGGGGCTATCTGTCATCTCCTCAGCGCAACTGCTCACTCTCCGTTAAGTGAAACTGTTCCACCCACTCGAGTCCCATTTCCATTTTCACTGCTCTCCGGCCCTGAGGCGACTCTGTCACTGAGTTTTGCTTCACCTCAGGTGAAAGCCAGAGCCCCTTCTAAGACAAGAAGCATCTTAAAGCAATCTTAGAGCTAGTCTCCCCGCCCCAGGGTCAGGGCCAGAGGGAGGCCACCCTACCCTGAGTTCTGGTGGGAGCCAGCAGAAAGGACTCCTCATAGGAAGAAGCTTCTGAGAGGTACCTGTCTGCCCCAGCCATCAGTGGGCAGTACGTGGGCTGGGGTGCTCCTCTTCTGAGCAGCTGACGGGGGCGGGAGTGCCATGTGGCCGGCTTTGCCTAAGTCATCTGCTATTACAAGGACGCAAGAGGCACTTCACTTCTGTTCCGGCTGGCATTCTCAACGGAGCTCTCAGATATCCTCTGGCCATTTCTAACTTAAAATAGAGCGAAGTGGGAGTGGGCAAGCAGTACCTGTACCCTATACACTGGGATGACGAGCTCCAGCGATGCTTCTGCTCCCAGTAGGAGGCCGTCGGTGCTCCAGGACGGCAGAGAAGGTTTCCTGACTGCCACCATTTCCCTCCACAGAGCCCATGACAGGCCGGGCAACCAGATGAAGCCTCAGGATCGCTAACGTTCTTCCCATCAGTCGGTATTAACAGACAAGATGAATTTATCATTCCCAGTTCCGGACACCCGAGTGTTTCATCAACACAAAACCCCAAAGGACGACACAGCTACCCTAGAGTCCCTTGGTGGGAAGAGGGGACCGTCATTAATGACTGAGTTTTTTCTACATCCTCCTGTTGAGGGTAATGAAATTTAATACATTAGTTACCAGCTCCATGAAACAGAACTCATTTTCATTTCTCCTAAACAGTCTTGTGAGAAGTTATGTCCAGAGGTTGGCGGGCTGATCTGCAGGCCTGACCATCCTCAACGAGGGAAACGAAAGTTGAAAGTTCCAAAAGCCCATTTAGAACTGGGCTAAGGCCCACCTGAACATAAACAGGGTGGTCTAAATGTTCAGTCCTGTTCCCTTCCTTCAAAGTGCTTATAACACGGTTTGGAAAGCAAAATGAAAATTACAAATCAACGTGAGTGCCAAATTGCTGAGGAGGAAGTAACACCAGATGCTCCCAAAAGGAGCTCAAAGAGCTAGAGGTCCCCAGAAAGCTTGGGAAGGCTTTCTGGAGGTCACACCTGGGTTTGGGCAGGCTGAGCGCAGAAGGACAGACACTTTCCAGGCAGGAGACACAACCGGTGCCAAAGGAAAATGGGTCAAAGCCTGTGGCGGGGTCCGGGTTACCTGAGGTCTAGGAAATTGAGGGGACCTAACATGACTCATTCGAGGAAAGTTAGTTATAAAGGCAGTGGGGTATAATGGTGGACGGAATCCTGACTGCATTTGAACCCAGATGCCATCACTTAACTAATCTACAATCTTACAAAAGTTACCTAACCTCCTTCTCATCTACAAAATGGGGCTAATATCAGCCCTTACAGACAGATTTGTAGATTAAATTAATACACATAAAATATAAACAATGTCGGGCGCCTGGGTGGCTCAGTGGGTTAAAGCCTCTGCCTTCAGCTCAGGTCATGATCCCAGGGTCCTGGGATCGAGCCCTGTATCGGGCTCTCTGCTCAGTGGGGAGCCTGCATCCCCGCCCCCCTCTGCTTGCTTCTCTGCCTACTTGTGATCTCTCTCTCCGTCAAATAAATAAAATCTTAAATAAATAAATAATAAACAATGTCTTACATATAGTAAATGTATATAAATATAGCTACTATCAGTAGTATTATTATCCCATATGTTAACTATACTAATTCCAAGATTATTTCCATGGATTAGTATTTCAAGTCAACCAGTTCACAGGTTTTTCTTGCAAAGTCTAAACATCCTTCAACTGTATCTGAATCCATGTGAATGCCTGACGTTCACATAAAATTTTGGAGCTGGAGAGAACTTAAGAATTATCCAGTCCAACTAATGGGATAAAGATGAGGAAAGAGACTCAGAAAGGCTATTTGCCTGTGCTCAGTAAAAATCTCCTTTTGACTGATCTGAATTATTCAAATCCCAAAGGAAATCAGAGATGGGTGGTCAAGCCCCACTCTTCCATTTTTTTTTTCAAGATTTTATTCATATATTTGAGAGAGAGAGTGAGCGTGATCAGTGGGGAGGGACAGAAGGACAGGGAGAGGCAGACTCCCCACTGAGTGGGGAGCCTGTTGTGAGGCTTGATCCCAGGACCCCAGGACCCCAGGAGACAAAGGCAGATGCTTAATCAACTAGGTAGGCCACCCAGGCGCCCCTTCAGCTCCTCCCCCCTTTAACCCTGCCTCTTTTCAATCTTTGTGACCACTCGGAATAGTCCCTTCCCACCAACTTTAATATCTGCAGCCTGAATCCCCTAAGAGGACTAAAAATTCGCCTGTTTCCAAATCCTCAAAAGTTCCAAAATGCAAGATAATTTAGTGTCCCATTCCTGGTGCCCCTGGGACCAAGACACAATGTAACCAATCACACAGAAGGTACTTCCGTGTTTCTGGTAAGATTTCCTCCTTCTGGGTGCAGTCACCATTGGCAGAAGCCAACATCCACATCTAAAGCACAGAACCCTTCTAACCTCCGAGAGTGCTTCATAAGAGTGAGGCAAGGCCTTTGGGAGAAGAGCTTGGCCAAGGGAGAAAATCTGATTAATAAGAAGATGAGCAGCCAAGAAATAAATGAAAGGACTGCTCAGAGAGAGAGCACGAGAGGAAGGAGGGGGAGAGGTTTAGTACACACACTGCAAGAGGGGCAGAGAGCTTTACGGATAAGGAACGGGGGAGGGGTAAGAACTGGTTTTCTAATATTAGACTCACCACATGCTCAATTCCCAAATCCCAGCCAAAATGAGGGCCCCGTCCTGCCGTGAGTCCCAGACAGCATTCTGCTTCGGGACACTTTCTGCATCAGAACTGCACGTGAATGCCAAAGCAAATCCCATCCACCTCAACTCCTCACTCCAACAAAAATTACTCACAGGGCTTATCTGGAGATGTCCTTTCATCTCTGCCTCCCACTAACTTAAAACAATGCATTATAAAAACTATTCAAGACCCCTACAGCAAATCCACATCCCTATTATTCACAAAACACTTCTTAGAAAGCTGTTTATCCTCAACCCTACCTGGTCAGTTTGAGAAATCCGCCTTCATTTAAGCGGCGTTGATAGAATAAATGAAAGCCTTCGTGACTAGCAGAACGTTATCAATTTGGACTAAATTCACAGATTCCAATGCAAGCAGCTGAGGGCCTCAAGCCTTGAGCACAAACATCCCTTGCCCTTTATTAACTGAAAAATAAACAGATGGGAAGAGGCACGGGTGCTTGCCTCGCTGTACAATTTAACAAGTGAGGTGATGTCTTTGGAATTCCATTTATTTTTTTAAGAAGGCATTTATTTTTAATGGTATGATAAAAGTCATAAATGCTGACTATGGGAAACTTAGGAAGCGCAAAAAGAAAACCAAGGGGTCACTTCTGAGAAAGTTCTTAAACTGAGGGTCAAAAAAAAAAAAAAAAAAAATCGTCCCAAGTCTGGCCAAATTGCAACCCAGTTAAGTACATTCTCCTAACCTGTTTCCAAGCAGACTTTCTAGTTGGATAGAGCATTCGCCTGCTGCCACTCATGGTTCTATCACTTAAACCAGCTGCAGGACTCCACTCCCATTCCTGGGTTTCTGGGGATTCTTGGACAAGGAGTCACTTCTCTGCTGTTATGCGGTCTACGTGACATCCAAAAATCTCCCCCCGCCCAATGAACAACACTGAGACGTCAGGGGGGCTACCACCCGATGGATGGCTATGAAGACAGGGCAGGGACACACACCAGAGGCTCTTCTGAGGGTAGCCAATCAGGCAATGAGGTTTGGGAAGGGCAATTTCTGGAAGCTGACAGCCATGAAATCGTGTCAGGGTGTGGGCAGAGGAAAGCTTGGGAAGCCCTAGAATCTTCCGGCCAAAGCAGAATCAAGAGGAATCCAGAAATGAGAGGTGATCCAAGTTCAGAGAAGACCTGGTAAGCTCTTGTGAAAATGAGAAGACCCCAGGCCTTTGCAAGTCGTTGAGGGCTACAGTGAATGAGTGCTCTGATCAGTGAGCTGTGTGTTCATATATATATATATATATATATGCAGCACCTACTATGTCTCAGACCGGGTCCTGTGTGGAACAGGACCAGGGGTCACAGAAGGAGCTTGTTGTGACAGAGCTCTGGGAGAAGATGCTATTAAGGTGGGTGTAGACGGCTGGAGTCTAGCGAGCAGAGCCACCACGCTGCCCAGATCAAAGTCTGCTTGGCATCCTTTAAACATACCCCAAATAAGATCTGTGGCCCCGTGGCTGTGAGGTTACGCTATCCTCTGTCCCCCTCCTGCTTATATCCGTTGTCCCGTGAAGAACGGCTGGTCTCTCCATAGCACTAGCGTGCCGCGCATTCAACCTGTGGAGTAAAGCTGCGTGTCCCATCAGGCCTCAACCCAGTGTAAACACTATTCACTAGCACACCTGGCTGAAGCCGCCTTCTCTCATTAGATGAAAAATGTTCTCCATGACAAAGCCTTCAGTCTTACCTTTCCCTCCCCCTAGCGCAGAAGAGCAGCCCTTTGTCTGAGGACCACAGCTGCACAAGAGCCCCCCCCCCCCCAGTGGCCGCCTGGCAGGTGCGAGCCCAAGGCCCGCGCTCACCCCAGCTAAAGACCTTCCGTGAACGGACACGCTATGCAGCTCGGGCTCGGAGTCTTTCCTTCCACACCGTCCAGGCCCCAGGAATGACCTAAAGACCAGACACTGCTGTGACCATCGGACCCATGTGAAATACACGAAGCGAGGGGGGAACAGGGAGAGAATGACCAGGTGTGCCAGACTGCCTTGGCGCTCCCATGCCAAACGCTGGCCACGCACACAAGTGAGGCAGGAAGGATGATCCGGCACCAGCCTTAACAAGCGTGTGGATCATCGGTCAGGTGTCAGAGTGGTCGGCTGAACCAGTTTTCAGATTACAGGGTCACATAATAGACTTTTTCCCAGTACAAAGACATAGTTCACATTTATACATATAGACTCACCTTTACCAGAAAAGTTAAAATAACATAAAACTGGGAGTGTCCCAGAAAATGCAGGACGTGGGTTCACCATCACAAAACCTACTGATATAAAAGAGATGGAAAATAACATTTTCCCTCTGGTAAATACAAGCTAATCTTCAGGGCTATTAGGAGAACAAAGAACTAATATGTACCTATAAGCACTTAGATCGTTACATACAAAAGGAGTGAGTACTATGCAAGTTTGTTAAACAAGGATAAAGGAATGAGATTTTATTTTTTTATTTTCTATAAAATTTTTATTTATTGATTTGATGGGTAAGTGGGGGCGGGGTGGGGAGCAGCAGGCTCTTAGCTGAGCAGGGAGCCCAACTTGGGGCTTGATCCCAAGACCCTGGGATCATGACCTGAGGTAAAGGCAGAAGCTTAACCGACTAACCATCTGAGGCACCCGGATGCCCCAGGAATAACATTTTTAAAATGTCACCATTTGGTGGGCCGCCTGGGTGGCTCAGTGGGTTAAAGCCTCTGCATTAGGCTCAGGTCATGATCCCAGGGTCCTGGGGATCAAGCCCTGCATCGGGCTCTCTGCTCAGCAGGGAGGCTGCTTTCCTCTCTCTCTGCCTGCCTCTCTGCCTACTTGTGATCTCTGTCAAATAAATAAAATTTAAAAAAATAAATAAATAAAAAATAAAATGTCACCATTTGGAACAACATGTTTAACAAAAATTTGCTGTGACCTCAGAGACTCAAAGTTTATGGGGCAACCATCATAGCAGCATGGGGCCAGACACCAATTCCCCTTGCTAGTCTTGGGGGGATGTTCAATTAAAGCTGGCTAGGCCTTAGCTGGCTAAACACTTAAAGAAAGCTTGAGATTAACTAAGATATAGGTGTAATTTTAAAAGCCGACTCTTAAATACATATATAAGACAATAGGGAGTATCTGTATACTGCATGCCTATTTGACATTAACAAGTAATTATTAATTTGGGGGCACGGTAACAGTATTAGTTATTTTTCAAATCCTAATCTTTTAAAGGTCATAGCCAAATACTTATGGCTGAAATGATAGGATGTCTGAAATCTGCTTCAGAATAACAGAGGGGAAGAGGAAAAGTAGGGTGGCAAAGGGAACAGATGGAAAAAAAGATGCTAGGAACTGATCATTGTTGCAGCTGGACGATCGGTGTATGGGGGTTCACGATGTTGTTCTGTCCACTATTGTATATATTTGATATTCTCTGTAATAAGAAAAAAAAATCCTTTTTTTTTTTTTTTAAGGAAAAAAAATGGGGGGGGGGGCTAATGACTAAATGAGGCGGCCAGGCATTCCAGAGAGGGAAATGGCCAGAGGAAGAACTTGGGGGAAACAACAAACACCACTCAAAAACAACCAGACCATGATCCTATACAATGAATACCAAAGTCACAGTTTAGGGGAAAACTTGTGGGGAGGGGAGGGGCAGTGAAAAGAAAAGAAAAACTGAAATATTCACATAATCAAAAGTAACGTACGTTCGTCCAGCGTTATTGCCAGTTAAACCTCATTTCCTTCCGAACACGTACACAAAGTTACTGGGGTCCCTCCCTCCCGACACCCAACACCCCCTCCCAACACACTCACACCAGACAATTTCACTCTTCTCTGCTCAGATTCCAGGGAGGTATCCTGGAG
Organism: Enhydra lutris kenyoni; assembly: GCF_002288905.1. NCBI lineage: Eukaryota > Metazoa > Chordata > Mammalia > Carnivora > Mustelidae > Enhydra > Enhydra lutris. The sequence continues at coordinate 2,702,224 of NW_019154110.1, forward strand.
ACAGACATCAAAGGAATGAGAGCTGGCAGCCCAGAACAGGTCATGCTGTCAGAGGGAGGCTAGGAACCACATGAAAAGCAGAGGATTCACAGGGCGTTTTATTATTATTATTATTATTTTTTAAAGAGCTCCGAAATGTCTTTCGTTTTAGTTTTAGTTTAAGGACAGCTGCCTCTGGGGGGACGGCTTTGAAGTCCCATAGCCCAGGGCAGCACTCAGCAGCGGGCCAGCGAGGGAAGAAAAATGCTGCACCCAGCAGAAAAAACCAGAGGGATCGCGACGGCTTACGGGTTAGCCTCTCCTCACTAAATAATAACCCAGGAGATTTATGCTTGATATAAGGACATGATGGAAGGAAAAGGAATATTTGCCAGATATAAATAATGTAGCTGGGGCTGGGTTCGAAAAGGCTACCAAGGCTAGAATGGCAAGGACCCTCCTGAACAGGAGCAGTCTACAGAGATTAAGGGAACAAGACCCTGGTAGGACCCCACTAATGACTTCTTATTCGGAAGGGCAAGTGCTGGAGGACACGAGGAGCCAGAGACACAGAATAAGCATATCACTTGGGCTGTTTATTGCTCTAGAAAGCGCTATCTGGAAAGCACGGGATGGGAGGTCCGAAGGCGGAGGTGTGGCGTCTGCAGCAGAGATGTGACAAACAGGGGGGCTGGCCACGGTCACGGCTGACAGCCAGCAGGAAGGAAAAAAGAAAAAAGTCAGAGCATAAAGTTGACCCCAGCTCAGCGGCTCCAACCAACACAGAAGAAAGAGAACAGAGACGTTCCCTGCTAAACCAGCCCGTGTGTCCAGCATCTTCCCAGCTCCCGTGGGGATACTGAAGAGCTGAACTGGCCATAACTTTGTATCAACAATCCCAAGATCTGAGACTGTCAGCAACGAGGCAGACAGAGGGCAACCAAGCTGAAATTACAAGCCCCACCTGTGGGCAAATATAGGCCCTGACAAAACTTTATTCGAGAGCAAACAAACAATACAAACTAGGAAGCTTCCAGAAAGATTCTACAACACAACAGCGAAGTTGCATTTAAGATACAAAGAGTAGACCACTGGAAACAGGAGAAAAATGTGCAAAATGCATGCTTGTGTTTAGGCCAAAATGTTTAAAGAGAGAGAGAGAGAGGGCTGCATAAAATGAGGAAATACTGTAAGAAAACTAAAAATGCAGTTACATTTTTTACAAGATCCATTTAAAGGCAATAAAAAACAACAGAGCCAAAACTACAAACTGAAAGGAACAATAAAAAGAGAACAGGGAACATAATTTTAAAAACTAATTAAAGGGAGGAAAAAGGAGATGAAACTGGGGCGGGGGGTGGTGCTGGGTGGCTCAGTCAGTTAAGTGTTCGACTCTTAATTTCAGCCCAGGTCGTGATCACTGGGTGGTGGGATCGAGCCCCGCACTGGGCTCCATACTGGCGTGGAACCTGCTTAAGACTTTCTCTCTCCCCCTCCCTCTGCTCTTGCCCCCCCTTCCCGTCCCAAACCCTCTTCGGTGCTTGTTCTCTCTCCCCCCCTGAGGAAGGAAGGAAGGATGGAAGGGAGGAAGGAAGGAGGCAGGCACACTGAGGATAGAACAAATGAAAGCAGAAAAATACCTAAAGATATAAAGGAATCTTTGACCCAGGAGTTCTTAGGGATTTATTCTTCGCAAATAACCAAAAACATGCATGAAGATGTACATAAAACCCAGTTTATATCCACACTGATTATTATAGCAACATTTGGAAATGGCCTAAGTTTCCCATAATAAGGAATTGTTAAATAAAGCACGGCATATTTATATAGTGGGATACCATGAAGCTATTAGAGATCATCTGTTAGAAAAGTATATTCTTGGGCGCCTGGGTGGCTCAGTGGGTTGAAGCCTCTGCCTTCGCTCAGGTCATGATCCCAGGGTCCTGGGATCGAGTCCCACATCGGGCTCTCTGCTTGGCGGGGAGCCTGTTCCCCCCCACCTGCCTGCCTCTCTGCCTATCTCTGTCTGTCAAATAAATAAATAAAATCTTTAAAAAGAAAAGTAAAGTATATTCTTGGGGCGCCTGGGTGGCTCAGTGGGTTAAGGCTCTGCCTTTGGCTTAGGTCATGATCTCAGGGTACTGGGATCAAGCCCCGCATCAGGATCTCTGTTCAGTGGGAAGCCTGCTTCCCCCCCTCTCTCTGCCTACTTGTGATCTCTGTCAAATAAATAAATACTTAATAAAAAGGGAAAAAAAGTATATTCTTACATGGAAATATGAAGACACAGGAAAAGGGGCCAATAGGTGATTTCCCCCCCATATGCTTTTTGTATTTTCCAATGTTCTACCATGATCCCATATTACTTTTCAAAGAGAAAAATATCCCGATAGATGTTTTGGTAAAATGAAGAAAAAAGAGCCTTGAGCAACTTTAAATTCAACAGCAGAGCTGCCAAAAATCAATTCTGCTAAGGTCAAAGGCAGCTCCCCTCATGAAGCTATCGCCCAGACAAGTCTCCTCACTACTCAGGATTGGCACCTTACCATTTGCCTTATTTTACAACAACCCAGCAGGCTTTCCAAAACCCTTAAAAATAGGAGTCCGCAGCACAGCCATAAATTTGTAGACTGTGTTTCCCTCCTCGGATTTTCCACAGGACAGGCAGGCTCGAGACTCTACCCTCCCTTCCCTATGCCAACATATTTCACTACTTTTAAATAACCTGTCATTTTCTAAAGGTAAATATTAGGGTTAGCTCCTTCTCAGGCATCATAATTCTCTTGCGACTAAAATGTTTGTGAATGTTAAATCTCTCAACTGAGGTGCGTGTCCTGCGAGAAGCGACCCTATGGACCACGGGTTCCCAGCTCCATGCGAAAGATCCCAGCTCAGGGGCCCCCAGAGAAAAGTCACAGGAGGGGCACAGAGGCTCCAAGGAGATCTACTGGACAGAGGTATCTGAGATCACAGTGGAAAAGCAATAGGTATTTGCTGGCAAGGTCCTAAGAATTCACCCCCAGGTGGGTCCACTCTCCAGAGCTTACGTACTTCTTCCAGCCTTCAGGCACTGAAAATTAAGTAACACCTTGTCACCCAATCGTAGATCTTTCTTCAAGAGAACACTACTAACATATTTTAAAATAATCCCCCCGGCCGTGCAAAAAAATCCGTAATTGGCAGTCCTAGTTTATGGACAGAAAACAAATGAGGTTACGAGAGGGAAGTCAGAGATTCATAAAACCACAAAGTTGGAAGAGAGCTTGAAATCTATCTCCATGTCTACAGACAGATGAACAGATACGCCAAATGTGGTACGCATGAGACGCAGTGTTAGCCTGACAAAATGAAGGAAAATCTGACACGTGCTGCGACATGGATGGACATTGAAGACATTACGGGAGGTAAAAGACGCCAGACACGAGACCAGTACTGCATGGCTCCGCTTCTGTGAGGTTCCTAGGGGAGTCAAATTTATAGAAACAGGAAAGTAGAATGGTTAATGCCAACGAGAGGGAATGAAGAGCTATTGCTTAACAGGTCAAGAGTTTCAGGTGGGGAAGACGAGAAAGTTCTAGAGATGGATGGTGGTTGACGGTCGCACAGTAACGTGAAGGTGCCTAGTGTTACTGCACTGTACACTGGAAAATAGCTAAAATGGTAAATTATTATGTATATTCTACCACAAGAAAAAAAATCTTAAAAAGAAAAAATTCTTGTGGGGCGCCTGGGTGGCTCAGTGGGTTAAGTGCCTGCCTTCGGCTTGGGTCATGATCCCAGGGTCTTGGATCGAGACAGGAGTGGGGGCTCCCTGCTCAGCCGGGAGTCTGCTTCTCCCTCTCCCCTTCCTCCCCCACCCTCCCCTGCTAACATGCACATGCTCTCTCTCAAATAACTAAATACAATCTTAAAAAAAAAAAGTCATTTCACTCAATAACTCTCCCACTTAAAAAAATATATATATCACCTGCTATACATCTGTGCTCAAACTTCTGTAAGGTGAGCTTGGCATCTAGGTAACTTGTGTTCCAATCTTGTCTGTATCAGCCCCAAACTCCAAATATACTTCTGACTTTGGAGCTTCAAGTTTACACAGACCCTTCCCTGTATGAGGACAGCCTCCAAAAAGAGCCATTTTCCTGTCAGCTGCAAAGGACTTGCTTTGTGTTCAGGTCGACGCCATGGCTCCTCTCACATGTTCGCTCTGCTTCAGCCAGTCGCTCCTCTCCGAGCAACAGGAGGGCTCTTTCGGTTGAACAGATGGTAAAGGGCCAAAAGTAATGGTGAATTTTTGTTGTTTATTTGTTTCAAATAACTAAAAGTGACCAGATCCAGGGCACCTAGATGGTAGGCCATGAGGCTCTTGATCTTGTGGGTCGCGAGTACGAGCCCGACCATACGGGCCGCAGAACTTGCCATCAGTCAGTAAGATAAAGGACCAGATCCTTTTTCTTTCATCTCTGACAAATTATCCAGTGCTAGAAAAGTCCCTCTGCAAGCAGCAGGGTCAGTCAGCGGGGTGAATGAAGGTGGGGAGAGAGGTAGGAAAGGAAGTCCCTTTTCTCATTCTCACCTCAAAAACACCAAGCTCTGTTTGGGGATTCCCACGGAGTTCATAGTCCTCAATCTCAGAAACGGAACAGAAAAATCCAGAAATGCTTGGGCAGAGGTCAACATTTTTAAAATTGTGGCCAACAGGGTCAGTGTTCTCTTTCGGGCAAGGGCCGCACTGGGGAAAATTTTAAAACCAACAATAACAAACCACCTACCAACTGTGAAACACATGGAGAAGAGAAAATTGGGTGCAAAATGGAAATGGCTTTTTCTAAAATGGAGTCAGCTGCCCAAAGGGCTCACCAGAAAACTCTAGGAATGGTTGCTTCAGTAATCAACAACATACCAGTGATTTGTAACAGAGAGCATTTCTCTTTTAAAGTACTTGTGGAAAGCGCCAAAAGGGGCTGAAAACCGTTTTCTCAAGCCTGCAGTCCTGTGACAAGTCTCTGTGACAAGCCATGCCCTCTGTCACCACCCTGGCCCGCGCCTTCTCATTAGCCTCCAGGCCGCTATTCCCCGCTCTAGTTCCCCAGCAAAATCATACCAGAATAATTTTCCTGAAATACCACAATCAGCATCTCATGCCTTTGCTCAAAACCCTTTAAATGGCTGCTTAAATCATCACACACCCAGGGTAAACTTACTAGCCTGCCTCTCTAGCCCCACCCTTAATGCAGACTTGCACTCCTCTACTCCCAGAGAGCACCTGCAGTGTGGGGCCCTCTCGGGACCAGAGTTCGAGTCTCTGGTCTGACTTTTACAGCTGTGTGGACCAGACCGCTTTGTGACAGAAGGAGGCTGGGTTTTGGACAGGCCTGAGCTTGAATCCCATCACGGTCACTTGCTAATCTATGTGGGTTGGGTCAATCCCCTTGCTTCCCTGAGCCTCAGTTTCCTCCCTTGAAAAAAGTGGATTACCACCACCCACCTCCCAGGGTTGTTTCAAGGGTAACATGGAGAAGAGTCTGCAAAGCATCACCCCAGTCCCTGGCAGGCCGGTCTTCCCTCTGTGAGTGCCCTCACCTCGCAGCCCTGTGGGAGGGAAGCACACTGCTGGCAGCACTCCGAACACAGCCGAGGGCTCTGAGGACGTATGCATTATGACCACTTTTGAGCTCACACTGGGGACTCTGCCTGAAATGTTTCTCTCCCCTCCCCTTCCAGGCCACGGCAAGTCCTAGCTTCTCAGTCCACTCCAGGAGGTCCCAGGCTTGCCTTCCGACTCATTCCACACGGTTCCACGTGGCTGAATGCCATCTCTGTTTTTCATGGCTTCTCTGACCCAGGTTGGGCTTTTCCTCCATAAGAACATAAGCTCCCTGGAAACCATGTGCAGCAGACTCCCGAATGTTCCTAGGGTCTCCCCGTGCAAAGCCCCCTACCTCCAGCTGCCCTATAGGCTGCAGGGTACAAAGAGCACAGCAATAGGAGCTGTTGCATCACTGGCAGCCCTTAAGGCCAAAATCACCAAGAGGCCACCCAAACACCAAACCAGGCCATCAGAGGCAGCTCCTGACACACACAGTTTAAATGTTAACTAGCTGACCACCCTTAGAAATCGGAAGATGCCACATTTTGTAAACATTCTGAAAGATCTGACCTCCCGGCTACTCCTTTGAGACGAAGGATGCCCTCACCAGTTCGGCCCAGACTTCCCATCACCTCCGCACGGGATGAAGCCGAAGCAAAAATTATTACTTTTTACTCCTAAATCTCTACCAAAAGTTACGAAATAGAAGATACATGAGAAAGGATGTATGATTCTAGAAAAAGGGGCAAGGAGCATGTTTCTTTGCAGAAGGCCCCCAATGTAACGAATCAAGAGGTCCAGCACCAGTGCCTCAAAGCAGGCCACAGGGCCACAGCACACACAGCTCTGCCCACCCTCAGTTGCTGGGGGCGGGTCTCATCCCATTTGCTCCAACTACTTAGGTGTCCGATGACTTTTTTTTTTTTTAACCTTTTTTCTCTAGAATCTTGTCAATTCTGCCCTTTCACAGAAATGCTAACCTTTCAGAGATGATCAGCTGATCAGGAGCTCCTCTGGGTTAGGGCAGCAAACCACAGCCTGGAAATGTCCCTGGAGTCCTGGGACCTTGGCTGTTTTCTCCCTGTTGGCTGCTCAAAGGGCTCTTTCTTCGCTGCCATAGACATTCCTTCCTGGGGTAGGGTTAGACTGTGTGTGTGTGTGTGTGTGTGTCCTGGGGTAGGGTTAGACTGTGTGTGTGTGTGTGTGTGTGTGTGTGTGTGTGTGTCTGCTGTTGGGGGAACTGGGTTCACTAAAAGAAGACAAGGGGCTGATGGATTGTATGTGCTTGAGAATTCAGAAGGCTGTCTTCTGAGAACTGAAAGTTTCAGCCGCTCTCCTAAATTCTCTCTTTTCCAAGACTGTTCAGTGTGGTCAAGACCCTAGCCCACCCTACCTCCGGGAACACTCCAGCTGACAAATTCCTGCCAAAGACAGGCCGTATTTGCTTCCCAAATGTGCCTTAAAAATGTGATCGACCGGGGCGCCTGGGTGGTTCAGTGGGTTAAAGCCTCTGCCTTCAGCTCAGGTCATGATCTCAGGATCCTGGGATCGAGCCCCGCATTGGGCTCTCTGCTCAGCAGGGAGCCTGCTTTCCCCCCACCCCCCCCCACCTGCCTCTCTGCCTACTTGTGATCTCTGTCAAATAAATAAATAAAATCTTAAAAAAAAAAAAAAAAAAGTGGGGGCACCTGGGTGGCTCAGTGGGTTAAAGCCTCTGCCTTCGGCTCAGGTCATGATCTCAGAGTCCTGGGATAGAGCCCCACTTCAGGCTCTCTGCTCAGCAGGGAGCCTGCTTCCTCCTCTCTCTCTGCCTGCCTCTCTACCTACTTGTAATCTCTGTCAAATAAAAAAAAAAAAAAGTGATCGACCAGGTGATTCTGCCACTTCCTGGCTCCGTGGGCACACCTTTTCATCTCTCTGGACCTCAGTTTCCTCCTCTGTGAAATGCGGTAATAGTGCCTACCTCACAGGTTCTTATGAAAATTAAACGAGGCAGCACATGGAAGTATATCCCATGAAGGTGCTCTGTGCTGGGAAGAAACCTCCATGTGACAGCTTGGGTCAGCCACTAGGTAGTTCAGCACAGCCACGGGGGCAGGTTCTGGAAGCAGAGGGCCAAGTTCAAACACTGGCTCAACCACAGATCAGGGTGACTGGCAAAACTACCCAGTGCAATAGTGCCTCCATCAGAGATCATGTTGAGACAGGGAAGCCAAAGGGACCCCATGAAAGGAAAAGCTTTTCTCTCCTTTGCTTCTTTTCCGGCTTCTACTCTTGCTAGGACTGGCACCCCAACCTTCCACCTGCCTTAACAAATGTTTACCTTGTAAAGGCCAGGGAACTGATGTTTATTTGGAGTCTTCCAGCACAACAGAGAACATCTGAGGAGTGTCCATTGAGGTCCCATGAACATTTTTCAAGAGCATGGACTCCAAACACCTTGAAGCAAGACCCCTGGCTCTAGGGCATAAATGACTTACGAGGGACCCCTGAACACTCATCTTTGTTCAACCAATTCCTAGATGCCTGAGAGGACATGGACGCCAGACCATTGTCCTCGGTAAAAACTCCAGACCCAAAGCAAAGCCAAGACTCATGATCCTTTTCCTCTCTGAGCTTCTCAGATGCTCCGTATTTACTCTCCCTAGATCTTCAATAAACTCTGATCTTACTTCCTCTCAGCTCAAGCTTGATTTCCATCCTGTAGGAACCCAAGGGCCCCTTTTGCTGGTCCTGTGGGACCCCCCCTTGGGGTCCTCAGACCTGGCCTCCTGCATCAGTGTGACAGTATAAATAAATACATACAAAGCACTTAGGGTCTGGCAGAATGCACACCCAATAAATGGAAGCTATAATCCTTCCCCTTATTATGATTCTTTATTCTCAGCATCCCTTTTTTTTTTAAAGATTTTTTAATTTATTTGACAGACAGAAATCATAAGTAGGCAGAGAACCAGGCAGAGAGAGAGGGAAGCAGGCTCCCTGCTGAGCAGAGAGCCCAATCCCAGGACCCTGAGATCAGGACCTGAGCCAAAGGCAGAGAGGCCTTAACCCACTGAGCCACCCAGGCGCCCCAGCATCCCCTTCTTTTATGGGGATCATTCTAGATCACAAAGCACTAGATGCCTGAGTTTAGTGTGACCTTCAAGCATATTAACACCAGTAACCATCAGGGCCTGAGTGAGACGGACCGGAGCTGCTGACTACTGGGTCTCATGTGGGAAGGAAGGCTACATCTCACAGCTACTCTGGATTCTACGTGTCTGAATGACGGACCACTCACCTTCTCAGACATTATAGGCAGGAAGAATGGGGTTTCCATGCATTCAACTCACTTTATAGGTGCACGTCCTATGTGGTATATGCTAGTAATGCAACAGTGACAAGCACAGGGAATATGCATTTTTTTAAAAAGATTTTATTTATTTGACAGAGATCACAAGTAGGCAGACAGACAGGCAGAGAGGGGGAAGAGTGGGGGAAGAGAAGGGGAGCAGCTCCCTGCCGAGCAGAGAGCCCGATGTGGGGCTCGATCCCAGGACCCTGGAATCATGACCTGAGCCAAAGGCAGAGGCTTTAACCCACTGAGCCACCCAGGCACCCCGGGAAATACGCATTTTTTAAAAGCTCCCCATTGACTCTGAATATCAGCCAGGGTTGAAAACTTACCCCTTGATGTTTCAGTTGGAGTAAGTTCTTCACACAAAGCTAACAGAACTAGATCCCGCCACCATGCCCTGCCTCTCCCCACTGCTCTCCGAGGTTGGGAAGTGTATTCCCTACAGGAATATGGGATCCGCACTTCAGAACAGGAAGAGCAGAGACTAAGTCTTTTCCCTGCTGGCCTCCTTTCCAGCACTACCCCCTTCCTCAATCCGGAAAACGCAGCAAAGCGAAGGCCCTCCAGCCCCGTGGGAGCCTGCGAGCAGCAGCCGGGGCTGGGGCTGGTGGAGGCAGATAGGAACCATCCAGAGGCCTCGGCTTGCAGGTCCGACACCTTGGGTAACAGCCATTAGGCCAGCAGCAGCCAGGGAGGGGATAATGCTGAAACCAAACAGCTCAACAGCCAGAAGCAATTTGCCCCAAGAATTGGTCCTGCTTGGAGGCAAAACAATTAGTAGGTTGATGACAGCGTGATGCTTGAGAAATCATTTTTTTATAAAAGGAAGGAAAAACAGGGCTGCTTAAAAGAAGCCCTTTAACTCAGAAGGCAGTTCCATCCACCTTACAAATTCAATGCCCTCTGAATACACATCCGTCTGTCACAGCAGGGAATCTTTTAACTAGCAAAAGAGCAAGAGAAGGAATTCAGATCAACATCACCGGCTCTAGCAATAAAGCTGGTGCCAATTCACCCCTTTCCCTCGAGGCAGGAAAGAATCAAGGAAGAATTTCAAAATCTTTTTATACAATTAAAGACAGGGATCCGGTGGGGGAAGGGAGCAAGGACAGAGATCAAGAAGCTTAAGGCTTGTTCTTTTCAGCTCAAAATAAATCATGATAAGAAAGGAGTAGAAGGTGTGATTTTATTTTTAAGATCTAATCTAAGGCAGGAAGGGTACTGAGTGCTGGGGGAGGCAGGAGGGTGGGCTGAGCAAACGGTCAAGCCGGTATAGATCTTCTCGCCCCTCCTCTAGCCCCCCAAAACAAAACCAGAGCTTGCTACATGCTTCCAGAATTGTACAGTCTTGAATTACAGTTTTCAAATAATTCAGATTCCACACTTAACAAATTTCAGAGATGTGAGGCAGATTACAAAGAAAATCCAGCAAAACACACCCAAAGAACTGTACACAATCAAGATGGTAGCAGAGAAAAGTACAAGACAATATGGTAATTTTGGCACAAGAGGATCAGCACATTACACACCAAACCAATAAAAAGGGCTCTGTAAGAAATATACTTTCATAGGAAATCTGGGTGGCACAGTCAGTTAAGCGTCTGCTTCTTGGTTTTGGGCTCAGGTCGTGATCTCACAGGGTCACGGGATCAAGCCCTGGGGCTCCACGATCAGCCGGTAGTCTGCTTGAAGATTCTCTCCCTCTGCCCCTCCCCCCATTGTGTTCGCTCTAAAATAAATGAATCATACACACACACACTCATAATTTCTCAAAATGACTTTAGCATCCGCTGTTGTCAATGATCCCTTTCTAGAAGTCGAACTCTTAACATGCTCCAATCACTGACTGTTTATGAAGCCAACACAAAGGAAAATGGGTAGAACCCTAGCACTGTGCATTATTAAAAAGCATTTCCTCGGGGCGCCTGGGTGGCTCAGTGGGTTAAAGCCTCTGCCTTCGGATCAGGTCATGATTCCAGGGTCCTGGAATCGAGCCCTACATCAGGCTCTCTGCTCAGCAGGGAGCCTGCTTCCTCCTCACTCTCTGCCTGCTTCTCTGCCCACTTGTGATCTCTGTCAAATAAATAAATAAAATCTTAAAAAAAAAAAAAAAAGCATTTCCAATTAAGTCCTTTGAAAATACACATCAGTGGGCTGCCGGGCAATTTCAAGGTCTACAGGTATAAGGACTGGAGACCCAGGGTTGGGTTGGGTTTGGTGCTTCCTTCCAGCAAAGCACAATCACATATTTGTTTGTCCTCCTCAGATACTCTTAAATCAGGGACAAAAATGTACTATGCTAATCTATGTTCATGCACACACACGCGCGCACGCGCACATGTGTTTATAAAATGGATCTCTTCCCCCCAGAAAAGCTTTTCTCCTTATTTTAAGATTTACTAGCTCATCACTCATGAGATTAGAACTTTCTAACTATTGCAAAGTTGGAGATTAAATGTTGTAGTCCCAGCCCTCAGAAACCAGACTGCAGATTCTGCTGCCTGTTCTCTCTGTGGAGATGGCCAAGTTCCCTTTCTGCAGACATGGGTGGTTAAATCTGGAGTCTTTTCCAATAAATGCATTTTAAAAATGTGAGCCAGAGGGTGTCTGTCAGTTGTGGGGAAACAAACCTCCTGCTTACAGGCACTCTCCAACGGAGGCTGGCAACCCCACTTCCATGTATGGAAGTAAACGAAAGCAGAAAAACCTCAGGCATGAGTCTGGGCAGGGCTGGGGGGCGGGGGCAGCATTCCTCACGGTGAAGCCAGTCCTGGCCCAGAGGGATGGGCTACGCACGCCCTGCCACCCTGCCCCTGGCCTGGGGGCCTGGGGTCCTGGAATGGCCATAGGGCAGGAAGGATGGGGAGCAGCAGAACAACGGGCCCAGCCCCGTCAACAAGCAGAAGGCACCCAGGAAGTGGAGGCTCATCCACTCCGAAGGCTCAGACCGGAGGAGCCAAGTCGGCCCAGGAGCAAAGGCTGAGCCCGGAAACCCGGTGCTACTCGGCTCCCGCGTGCACTGACCTCAGCCCAGTGGAATGCAGAATTCCCCACGATTTGCCATCCATCACCATTGCTCTCACAAGGCCAAGCACTAAAGGAAGGGAAGGTTTTTGTGTGTGGTCTAAGAGACTCCTAAGGCTCAAAGGACAGTGCCCCACTTCTTGCCAGGGCAAGTGTGAAAGTTGCACCAAAAAAAAAAAAAAAAAAAAAAAGTTCAGGTCACACGGGGGGCAGGGGAGCACCCTGCAGGTGCCATTGGCTATAAGACTCTGGGTAAGTAATTTCAGGGCTCTGTGCAATGAGGATAAGAACCGTACATCTTCTCTTTCCACACACTCTCTAGAAATCGCAGCCACTCCCTTGGCTCTATCTGCTGATGACTCACAGGCCTTTCTAAGGCTCAGACCCACCACTCTGCAAAGGAGCATCTCTACCTGCTTGTACTCTCCTTAGCCTCCCCCTGCAAACCGACAGCCTCCCATTTCCCAGGTCTCAGCTGGTGACACACCTCGAAGCCACTAACTCCTTCCTGTCTCACCCTGTCTTAGCTCAGGCTGCCATTAACAAAACACGGAGAAACTGGGGGACTTTAACAGCAGACGTTGATTTCTCACACTTCTGGAGGCTGGGAAGTCCAAAATCAAAGTGCTGGCAGTTTCTGTGTCTGGTGAGAGCTCTCTTCCTGGTCCACAGACCACTGCCTCACACGAGGGTGTGGGGAGAGCAAGCTCTCATCTCCTCCTAAGGGCACGGATTCCTCGATGGGGGCCCCATCCCGTGACCTCATGGAAACCTAATCACCTCGTAAAGGCCCCACCTCCAAATGCCATCACACTGAGGGCTAACTTGCACACATACATCTGGGAGGACAGAAATATGAGCATACCTCATTTTACTGCACTTTGCTTGACCGTGCTTTGCAGACGGTGCGTTGTTTTGTTTTTGTTTTTGTTTTTAATAATGACGGTCTGTGGCAAGCCTGTGCTGAACAAGTCTATCAGAGCCATTCTCCCAAAAGCATCTGCTCACTCTGTGTCTCTGGTCACGTTCTGGCAATTCTCACAATATTTCAAATTTTTCCAATATTACTTTATTTGAATTGCTGCAATCTCATGATGGTAAATTTTTTTTTAAATATTTTATTTATTTATTTGACATAGAGAGAGAAGCAAGAGCGAGCACAGGCAGACAGAGTGGCAGGTAGAGGCAGAGGGAGAAGCAGGCTCCCTGCCAAGCAAGGAGCCCGATGTGGGACTCGATCCCAGGACGCTGGGATCATGACCTGAGCCGAAGGCAGCCGCTTAACCAACTGAGCCACCCAGGCGTCCCGGTAAATTTTTTTTTTAAAGATTTTACTTATTTGACAGAGAGAGATCACAAGTAGGCAGAGAGGCAGGCAGAGAGAGAGAGGGGGAAGCAGGCTCCCCTCTGAGGAGAGAGCCCTATGCGGGGCTCGATCCCAAGACCCTGAGACCATGATCTGAGCCAAAGGCAGAGGCTTAACCCACTGAGCCACCCAGGGGCCCCATGATGGTAAAATGTTAACGGATGAAGAGTTGTTTCCCATGGTTGAGCAAAGAAAGTGGTTTCTTGAGACAAAATCTACTCCTGGTGAAGACTTTGTGAAGACTGTCGAAATGACAACAAAGGATTTTTTTTTTTTAAGATTTTATTTTATTTATTTGAGAGAGTGTGTGTGTGTGAGAGAGAGAGAGAGAACATGAGAAGGGGGAAGAGTAAGAGGGAGAAGCAGGCTCCCCACTGAGCCGGGAGACCAATGTGGGACTTGATCCCAGGACTCCAGGATCAGGACCTGAGCAGAAGGCAGTTGCTTAACCCACTGAGCCACCCAGGAGCTCCGACGACAAAGGATTTAGATTATTGCATAAGGGTGGTTGATAAAGCAGTGGCCGTGTTGAGAGGATGGACTCCAATTTTGAAAGGAGCTCTAGTGTGGATCAAATACCATCAAACACCATCACAGGCTACAGAGAGCTCGCTCGTGCAAGGAAGGGTCAATCGATGCAGCAAAATTTACTGTGGTCTTATTTTAAGAAATGGCCACAGCCACCCCAACCTTCCACAGCCACCACCCTGATCAGTCCCCAGCTGTCAACACAGAGGCAAGACCTTCCACCAGCAAAAAGATGGTAACTCACCAAAAGCTCACACAGGGTCCACATTTTTTTAGCAATAAAGTATTTTTAATTAAGGTATGTACATTTTTAGACGTGCTATCACATACTTACCAGACTACAGTATAGTACAAACATAATTTTTATATGCATTGGGAAATGAAAAAATTCATTTGACTCGATTTTATGGCAGTGGTCTGGAGCAGATCCTGCCATGTCTTCCCGGTCTGTCTGTTCTGGTCCACAGCAGCTTCCAAAGCCAAGGATATGGCCACGGGTTGTATCTCCAAAGGCTTCTCAGACCCACTTCCCTCCCTCCCATCCCATCCCCACTGCCCTGTGTAGTTTCCTCACCATCTTTCCCTCTCCATCCAATGCTGTCCACTAGATATATGGACGGTTCCTGACTTGACAGTGGTTTGATTTTTTGACTTTATAATGATGCGCAAGCAATATGTTTTCAGTAGAAATCGTACTTCAGACTTTGAATTTGAATCTTTTCCTGGGCTGGCAATGTGCAGGGCCTCCCCTCCCGTGAGGCAGGACAGAGGACCCCAAGCCGTAGCTCCCAGCCAGTCACACCACCACCGGCGTGAACGAACCAGTACATTCACAACCACTCTGCACTCATACAACCACTGGTTTTTACTCTCAGTAGAGTATTGAATCAAGTGCAAGAGACAGTCAACACTTTATTATAAAACAAGCCTGGTGTCCGAGGATTTTGCCCAACTGCAAGTGTTTGGAGCATGTTTAAGGTAGGCTCAGCTCGGCTACAACGTTTGGGAGGTTAAGGTACAAAATGCATTTTCAACTTACATGATATTTTCAACTTACGACGGGGTTTATCGGGACAATCTACACGCAATTTAAAAAATTTTAGTAGCCACTAAAAAGTAGAAAGAATCTGGTAGAAAATTAGTTTTCATGATATAGCTTAGTTAACCCAATATAGCCAAAAGATTATCATTCCAACACGCAAGTGATAAAAAAAAAAAAAAAGGGATTAATGAGACAGCTTCCATTTTTTCTTGGCACCACCTTGCTGACATCTGGTATATATTTAACACGGTACATCTCAGGACCAGCCACATTTCAAGGTACTCAAGGTCACACATGGCTAGAAGCTGTTGCACGGTGTGGCTCTGGTCTCTTGCCCTCAAGTCCATTGTCTACATGGCTACGATGGTTATCTAATCTGATTATGGAAGGGCCCTTCTCAGAATGCAACAGTGGCTCCCATCAGGACACAGTCCTGCACCCTAATGTCCCTTCGCCTTCTGCCCCCTGCTTGCCTATTTAGCCTCGTTCCTCACCATTCACTCCTACCTCTCATGTTGGGCTCCGGCAATGAGGAAACTGCAAACTGCAGTTTGTGTAACAGTGAGTATGGTAGGATACTAATTTTTTTTTAAAGTAATCTCTACACCCAATAAGGGGCTCGAACTCACAACCTCAAGACCAAGAGTTGCACGCTTCAACGACTGAGCCAGCCAGGCACCCCCTAATTTTGTTTTAAACATATTTCTTTAATTTTAAAGATTTTATTTATTTGACACAGAGAGAGAGAGATAGCGAGAGAAGGAAAACAAGCAGGGGGAGTGGGAGAGGGAGAAGCAGGCTTCCCACTGAGCAGGGAGCCCGATGCGGGACTCAATCCCAGGATCCTGGGATCATGACCTGAGCCGAAGGCGGACACTAAATGACTGAGCCACCCAGGTGTCCTTAAGCATAGTTATGCACGGATATCTGTAAAAGGTGTGAGGGTACAGATGACAGGTACACATTTGCATAGAAAAAACTCCAGAAACATAGGCATCAAAATATAAGAAATCATGACCCGTGTTTGGTGGAATATGGACAATTCTGGGCATGCTTCCTTCTGCAAATGTATATTTTTCTCATTTTTTTATAACCCCACAATTTAAAAAGGTAGTGGGAATAAAGGAACTTGCCGAAGGCATGGGCCCTAAAACCCAGCACAATTACAGTATAAACGTTGCTCTGCATGTTTATTCGGTCCATCGTTATTCGTGAATTCCATCTTTGCAAATTTGCCGCCTTGCTCAGATTTATTTGTGACCCTCAAATTGATCTAGTGATGCCTTTGCAGTCATTCATAGACATGCGCTGGTGAAAAATCTGAGTCACCCGCCTGCCACACATGTCCCAGAGGAGGTCCAACTAGGCAGCACGCTGCCTCCTTGTTCCAACCTGTCCTGTAAACAACTGTCCCTTGTGTGGTCTGTTTAGTGCCATGTTTTTCACACTTCTGTGCATTTTGTTGGTGACCTCACTGTTTAAAATGGCTCCTAGACACCGTGCTGAGATGCTGTCCAGTGTCCCTGTGTGCAACAAGGCTGTGCCGTGTCCTAAGGAGGGAGATAAGCTGCGTTCAGACATGGGCTCTACCTCTGTGGCCCTAAGTTCAGTACCACTGAATCCACAGGCTGTGTCGCATGCAGTGTCGTAAGGCAGAAAGAAGACTGAAATAAGTTCTGTGCGTGGTCCCCGGGGAGGGAGAGAACCGCGCATGCCCACGGTCACCACGGCTCCATGCCGCATCCGCTCTCTGGAGGGCAAAACAGCAGAGCACGGCTTCAAGAAGACTGCGCAGGGTTTCTAAAAGTATGTTCAAGCGCACCGAGATGATGCATTAATAAGTACTGCCTTGAGAAATGCTTCCCACCCAAAGTTTCGGGACATCTAAAGTCTCCCTCCAGGACAATCACTGGTCTGACCCAGCAGCCCCCTTTCCGGACTCAAGGCCGCAGCCAAGTGTGTGTCCAAGGAGGGCGGCTCCGTGCCGACTGTGCTCCTCTCCACTCCAGCTTCCCTCTTCCTTGCCCAGGTCAGAATGATCTCCTGGAGACAGAGGGCAAGTTCCCGCGACCCCAGGCCCCGCAGCAAGGTACCCAGGGTTCAGGTCCCAGAGATCCCTCAACACGGGAAGGGCGCTAACTGCCTGGACAGGCCCGGAGATAACATGCCTCCTCTCCCTTCCCCGCTGGCCCAGCAGGAAAAAATGCCAAGGCCGCGGAGTCATCCGAATGGAATTTCTCTTTCACACTTCGGAACCCCATCAGCCTGGACTCACCAACTGAAACACCTGGCTCCTTTTAAATGCCTTTCTTTACATCGCCCATATTTCAGCCTTGGTCATAATCCCCTTCGTAAGTGCTCAGTGCGGTTGTTCAGCAAAGTAACGTGTTTGATTTTTCAGCGATGAGCTCCAGCCACTTGAGGCTTTCCACGGAAGGAGGTCTCACCCGCGCCCCGGGCCTGACCCCGGCCCTTCCTCAGGAAAGGGGCTTGGCTTGCAGGCACAGGCTCCTGGGACAGGGAAAAATCGCAGTCCTGCTGTCTACAGGCCAAGATCCACAAAATCACTTGGGGAAAACAGGACTGTGACATTTCCCTCTTTCCAGGATGCTTATCTCTCTGTGCTACCAGCAAATTTGGCAATGTCCTACCCACGCTGCTGGCCACTTTTATTTAAAGTGCTACCAGCGGGGCGCCTGGGTGGCTCAGTGGGTTGAGCATCTGCCTTCGGCTCAGGTCATGATCTCAGAGTCCTGGGTTTGAGCCCTGCATTGGGCTCTCTGCTTGGTGGGGAGCCTGCTTCCCCCCTCTCTCTGCCTGCCTCTCTGTCTACTTGTGATCTCTGTCAAATAAATAAATAAAATCTTTTAAAAAATAAATAAAGTGCCACCAGGAAGGATATCAAGGAATATCATGGACCCAGCAGTAGGAGACCTGGAACCTAGAGGCTGGTCAGCAACGCGGAGGCATTCGCTCCGAGCCTTAGTTTTCTCAGCTGTAAAGGAAGGCAGCAGCTACATAATCCCCAACATCCTTCCCAGTTTAACATTCAAAGACCCCACTGCCCAATGCTACATAATAAGAGCATCTGTTTAACTATGATTCAAGCACAAATATACAGAAGAATGTACGTCCCTCTTAACTTTGAGACTCGCCTTATTGCTTGGAATTCTAGTCCTCTTTCTACCCAACTCCCACCAACTCTTTGATTCTTGGTCCCGACCACCTCATTCTTTCTTTCAATAAATATTTCTGCCTAACATTCATTAATAAGTTATATCAAATGTATTAAGGATGAAGACCATAAAGATGAAGGGCGCAGAGTCTCTGCCCTTGGCAACATTCTGGTCTAGCCGGACCGGACACTCGGCGGTCACCACCACCCGACCAGCTGTCATGGGCCACCACCATGCTGAGGGCTTTTTCAGTTGTTCATCATCTTCAAACTTCCACAGCGGCCCTACAAGGTAGTACTACTACCATTCCCATGTTACAGGTGGGGAACCGACTTGGGAAGATCTTAGTATACTGCCCAATCTCAAAGCTAGAAAACAGGAGCGCGAGTTCTGAGCCAGGTCATCCACAAGAGGGGTCAGCCTCTCCAGCTGCTGTCTGACTAGGTCAGAGCTATCCAACTCAGTTCTCGGAGCTTCTGCTGGCAATCCCATCCCTATTAGAATCAACTCACCAATCATCGTCCAACAGAGACTCTAAGTTCATATATAAATGTGTGTGTGTGTGTACATACATGCATACATATCTCGTGCCTTATCTTAAGGATAGGAAAATTAAAATTAAAAATGCCTTTGAGACCAGGGACTTTGTCCACTAATTTCGCTGCATCCTGACACTGCCTGTGGCAAATGAGATACTCAAAAAGCATGTGACTGACCGAGGCTGGCCAGTGTCAGCACAAAGCAATGAAGAGCACAGGCTTGATTTTTATAATATGAGTGCATACTGATGAGAAATCCAGCTTGGGAGCCTCTTAGTCCCTGTCGTTGCTCCCCCTCTCCCCAACACTGCATAGTAGTGGAAAATTCCCAGGGAGATTTCTTTTCCTTTATTTCACAAACAGAAGCCATTAACCCCGGGTTTCTTCTATTGGATCAAACGAAGCACATTAGAAAAGGTATTTCTGGAAAAAAAAAAAAGAAAGAAAAGAAAAGGTATTTCTGCAACCTGGCCCGCAATGAGCTTCTTGGGTTTGACTTTGACCTCTTTGGTACGAAGGCATCAGTTTCCTACTCCCTGGCACGTCCGGAATCCAGACCTTTTCTCATTCCAAGCCCAAACCCTGAGAGGGACCCCGATCACTGTGTAAGCGGTCAGCTTTCCAGAGTCTTCACACATGAAATCGCCCCTCCAAATCAGAAGCACCTGAAATGTATTCTCCTAACCACCTGCCAAAGGAACTTTTGTTTTCCTTATAAAAGGTAACAATGTTCGCTCTGAGCTTGGGAGCCTGTGGTCACGCATCAGTTTCCAAACAGGCAGGTCTCTCTCTCTCTCTCTCTCCCCCCTCACCCAGTACTTGGTACTTAATTCTCTCCAGGGCTGGATCAAATGAACTTGCTCCTTCTCAACTTTCCCCCTTCATTCCCACATGGTTATTTATATCCAGAATATCTTTCTTTCTTAATCCACTGAACCACCCTCCCCTTCATTTGAAAAGGTCACTTTCAAGTTATTCTTTCCAGAAAGCTTTCTTGAAGTAGGTTGTCGCTCTTTTTTTCCCCCTCCGTTTTACTTTGCTCAGTAAGACGCGATGGAGCAAGGTTACTTGCTCATCTTCTGAAAATGCCACTTAACTGCCAACTAGATCAAAAGGGGGTAAAAACAAAACAAACAAACAAAAGCCCTATACTAAGACAAAGCATTCATAAACCAGATACACACTCTTTCAGGCAAGAGCACCATTATTTTGTTCACATAAGTTTTCATTATGAAAGTGATTACATTGAGAGCATTTGTAAATCAGGGACCCACCACCACAGACACCACTACCCTAACATAATGTTAAGCAATGTGGGGTATTTGGTCCAACCTTTCTTCTTATACATCTGTTTAAACAGTGTTGTACTATAATCAGGGTATCTGTATAATTTAGGATCTTTTTTGAATATAATATCTGAAGTACAGTTCTGTGTTCCAGCAAAGGTCATTCACTCCATTTTTAATAGCTGTTCAACATGATTCTGAGACTGTAATTTACTTAACCATTCCATAATGAACATTTCGTGTTGCCAATAATGTCTTACTATTATTATGCAGCTTGAAAGGATACCTTCGTGAAGATAAGTGAGGCAAGAATCATTCTAGTTTTGTTCTGTCCTACAAGACGTACATTTAATCATCATTTATGACCAACTGTTCAGAAAATATTCTCACTTCTAAACTGACACTCAGGGACACCTGGGTGGCTCAGTGGGTTGAGCCTCTGCCTTCAGCTCAGGTCGTGATCTCAGGGTCCTGGGATCGAGCCCCACATCAGGCTCTCTGCTCGGCAGGGAGCCTGCTTCCCCTTCTCTCTCTGCCTGCCTCTCTGCTTACTTGTGATCTCTGTCTGTCAAATAAATAAACAAAATCTTAAAAAAAAAAAAAACAACTGACACTCATTCTCTTTCTCTTCTTAAACAAATCCCGTTTTAAAGTTCACTAGGTCTTTGCAAAGTTTGTCTTTCATAATTTGTATTATCTATTTATCTATATAATAAACCTATTTAATTCCCACAGCAAACTTCTGATTTTCTGTAAGCAACCTGCATCCACAAACTTACAACTGAAATAGTTGTAAGTTTTCTTGGCTGCCTCTTACAAAAATGAGTAAGGAATGTTCAAAGGAAGGGGAAGAGCCGTGTGTGATATTTGATACGATGGCTTTTGATGTAATATTTGTACATTTTTCTCAAACAACAGATGCATCCCAAAGATGTCGTAAAGGAGGTTTTTTCCTCATAAGTGGAAGAAATCACATCTTGAACATCTCTTAGGAGCTTACAATCTAAAACAGTTTGGCCTAATAAAATGAAGATCCTTCCATAATGAAAATAACAGACATAATCCCTTACTATTTCATAACTTTGGATTCTGGGGGTGATGGATTTTCTCAACATGCAGCACACTCAGTAAATAAAAACTGATATTAAATACGGTTTGCCTAATACCAGTCATCGTGGCTGGCATGGGGAAGTCTTTTGTCCCTGTATAGACCCAAATACTCTTGGAAGGGAAGAATGACAGCTCAGAGAATGAACCTCTTAATTTAGCCAAATGGCAGGGCTCAGCACTGGAAATTCCATAGACACGGTCTTCTCAGTGCTTTATGTCAGTTCTAGAGGGGGCCCCTCTGCAAGGACAGGGAAAGCTGCTTTCAAAGTTCTCCTAGGCCCACTGTACTCCGGGAACATGTCAGGCTAAGCCATTTCCCTTCTAGGGATAGTGGTGTCTGGGAGGATTCTGTTCCTTGTCTCTGTGTTGGGTTCAAATACCAAGGCAGGCACGATACGAAGTTATCACAAGGCCATGCGATGACATTTCTAGTCTTTACCCACCGGAGAGAAAAAGTAGCACCTGTCATGGACAGCCAAGATCTGTTTAAAAGGCTTGGCTTAGGGGCACCTGGGTGGCTCATGGTCCCGGTCCCAGGGCTCCAGGATTGAGCTCCACACCAGGTTCCCTGCTAAAAGGTTTGGTTTGTTTTTTTTTTTAAGTGTGTCTCAGAGACACACACATATGTACATGCTTGTATATGTACAAAGTACCTCTCAGGAAATACGCAAGACACTGGTTATGGTAGCCGCTCTAGGGGAGGCAAGCTACAGTCAGCAGTGGGAAGGAGATTTCCTTATCCCTGCATGTCTTTCATTTTATCTGAAATTTTATTTAACATGTGAAGACATGGTCCTTTCACAAAACAAAAATTAATTTCAAATGTTAAATCTACCTGTGTAGAAAATATGTAAGCAGAGACATTCATATATGCAGGATATGTCTATTCTTTTTTATTTTTTTAAGATTTTATTTATTAGACGAGCACAAGCAGGGGTGGCAGTAGAAGAAGAGAGAAGCAGGCTCCCCGCTGAGCAGGGAGACCCATGCGGGACTCAATCCCAGGACCCCGGGATCACAACCCGAGCCGAAGGCGGATGCTTAACCACCTGAGCCATCCAGGTGCCCTTATCTATTCTTTTTCTGGAAGAATATGTAAGACACTGTTAGTGATTATCTCTAGAAGGAGGATTATTTTTATAGCTAAAAAATGAAATGCAGGCTTTCTCTTGCAAATGGGAAAAAGTTAATAAGTAGAAAACTGTGTTTACGTGCATGCTGAGGAAAGAAATGATAAATGGCTTTTTAACGTGAACAGCATTCATTTGTTCCATGGATGAACACCCACAAACTCCAGGCTTCTCATGAAGACACACACCATGTTTGTTCCAGGAATCTGGACTCTCCTGGTAACTACTTTCTCGGTGGCTGTATGAGCCAAAAACTAGGCTCTGGTGACCTCAGAAGAAGTCACTAACTAAGCCTTCAAAGGAAAGCTATGCTTCGAAAAGAGCCTAAAAACCAGAGTGTCCCACCATAGTCGCTGCAAATTAATACTCTCCACGACTCCAAATGAAAGCAAATACGTTCAAGTGGTATTAAGTGGTATTTTACTCTTAAGCACGTTTGTAAAAGTAGGAACAATGCATCCGAGGGCTGAAGCCAGCAATGTTTGGGAAAGTGTTTTCCCCCAGGAAAAGTGCTCTAAGGCATTTAATTCCAATTCATCCTCAAACCTAACATGTGAAATGTCAGAATTCTTAGGTGCCAAACTGCTAAGCGTAGAACAGGTTTACGCATCACCTTGAATAAGAAAATACACCTGGGTGAGAAAACAAGCCCATTTTCAAATAGGGTAAAATTTTGAAAGTAAACAGAGTAATTCATCCTAGAAAGTCAAATATTACGAAAAATCTATCTGCACAAGGACACTCGGTTGCTTTCTAGCTAGTTTCCTGTCTCTTGCTAATTTTGAAACAAAATGCCACACTTAATTAGCCAGCCAGATTCTCTCCTGCCTGAGCCCAATGGGGAGAAACGGCATTAAGGAAAAGACTCCCTCAGGCTCTATTAGTGCCCTAATGAGGCAGTGGGGAGAGGGAGGTGTTGGGATGGGGACAAGGCAGCCATAGCCTTTCTGAAAGCCATAGCCTTCAGAAAGAGCAGGATCTGGACATCCAGAACAAAGGGGGGTGCTCCCAGCTACATACAGACGGGGTCTCTGGCCATCCTACTCTGGTCTGCCTCTTCCTACAACGTCCTCTGGAGGAAACAAACGCACCAACACTACACAGGGGCCCAGCCGACCTCGAAACTCTCCCCCTGTAACATATGAATTACATCCAAGAGGGAGAAAACGTGCCCCCAAGATCACCTACCCCCAGCCATGGTTTCTTCACCGGCGGCTAACAGACGGAAGGAGCGCAGATTTTCAAAATGGGCAAAGGGGGGAGTTTCTGCAAACTACAGATCGGTGGAGTCGACACCAAACCTTCG
Source organism: Enhydra lutris kenyoni (assembly GCF_002288905.1). NCBI lineage: Eukaryota > Metazoa > Chordata > Mammalia > Carnivora > Mustelidae > Enhydra > Enhydra lutris. The sequence goes on from NW_019154110.1 coordinate 2,725,637, forward strand.
ACAGATGCTACAGCTCATTACAGCTACTAAACACACACTTTGGAAACGAAGTGATCGATTTAGAAGCAAGCATGGGTTACACTATACAGAAGTCACTTCGGACTATCTTTCCTTGAAAGGGATCGGCAAATGCCTAAGTTATGGCAAGCGATCTGTTCAGGTCTCTGACGGTCAATACGAACTGGATGGAGAAATGCGGGCTGAATAATAAATATCATTGGGCAAATTTAGAACCGACTGGATTTTAAGTCGTTTCGACAACTGACCAATAGACCAAGATTAGGGTGGAGGAGTCTTCCATGGTGTGACCTGGGCCTCCATCCCCAGATATAGTGACAGTCTGGAAGGGATCACATAGTTCAGAACTCAGAAAGGGTTATGATTATCATGGATGACCAGACACGCATGTGAAAAGATTTTGACAGATGGCAGAAAATGATCAAATCTAAGTAAACTTATTCTCTTTTAAAAATGTACTAATTTGGGGCACCTGAGTGGCTCAGTGGGTTGGGCCTCTGCCTTCAGCTCCGGTCATGGTCTCAGGGTCCTGGGATCGAGCCCCGCATCAGGCTCTCTGCTCAGAGGGAAGCCTGCTTCCCCCTCTCTCTGCCTGCCTCTCTGCCTACTTGTGATCTGTCTCTCTCTGTTAAATAAATATATTTTTTTAAAAATTTACTAATTCATCTGAGAGAGAAAACACAAGCAGGGAGGAGGGGCACAAGGAGAAGCAGACCCCCGGCTGAGCAGGGAGCCCAATGTGGGGCTTGATCTCAGGACCCTGGGATTATGACAGGGACCAAAGGCAGATGCTTAACTGACTGAGCCACGCAGGCGCCCTTAAGTAGGCTTATTCTTGAGGATAACGGATACAAGATTTGGGACTGTGTTCTTGTTTGTTTAGGTATTAAAATGATGAAAAAGACTTTGGAGTTTTGGTTGACAAAAAGGTCAGGGAGTCAACACACGGTGTAATGTGATTGTCAGAAAAGCTAATGCAATCTCAAACTTTGATGGCGTAAGTTTAGATAATACCTCAACAAAGAAGCTAACAATGCCTGACCCTTTCTGCCCAGGAGAGACCACCGTGGCAATCTGTGTTCAGGTTTGGGGACTACCCTTTAAAAGAGGTCCCAGACAATCTTGGAGAGGGCTCAGACACAAATGGCCAGGATGGGAAGGAAATCTGAACCCAAATCATAGGAGAAATGGCCAAAGGACCCAGGGAATCTTTCATCTCAGAGACAGAAGAGCTGTCTACAGTTCCTTGAAGGCTGGCCATCCCCGAGGAGAGGATGGCTGATGTCAGAATCGTCTTCCAAGGAGATGGTACTTTGTGGTCACTAGAATGCTCCAGTAAAGGCTGACCACTTGGCGGGCACGCCGCCATGGGGTTAGCACAGATGACTCAACTGGGCATCTGCAGTTCATTCTTATCCCCTCCCTCGGGTAACACATTCTCATTTTCCTTGGTAAGTGTCCCCCCCCTCCCCACAACCATCCCTTTCCTGATGCTCAGCTCACTTGATCTGTGACCCCACCCTCTGGCTCTACAGGTGTGGATATGACTTACGTTTGGTCAATCAGAATATTACATACCCTGACTATGGGGACTGGTCCTGGGATGAGAGGGTGACCAAGCTGGCCTCCTTTTGCTGGAGTTCTGAGAGGACAGGACACAAACCCAGAGCTGTGGTGGCCCTCATGTCAGTAGGAGAGCAGCCTGCTGGAGGTCAGGGCCCCGGCGGACAGATGGAGAAGGGCAGCCCATCTGGAGGACCTACGAGGTGGCCAACACCGGGATATCTCAGCAACAACAGCCTAGGATACTTTTGAACCAAAGAGTCAACATTCTATAGGCCTTTATAGATTAAGGGGGAAATACAGATAAGGGGTTGGGAATGTGGCAAGGGGGCAGACCCAGAGAAAGTTTAAGTGGAAGGAGAAACTTTAGAGACACAGCTACCAAATGCAATGTGTAGACCTTATCTGGATTCAAACAAATAACTGTAAAAAAAAAAAAAATTATGAGACTATCAGAGAAATTTGAATACTGACTGGTATTTGCCGATACTAAGGAATTACCAGATTTTTTTTTTTAGGTTTGATAGGATAATGTGATATATTTTTTAAAAGAGTTCCCTAGTGAAATTTTTTTTAAAGATTTTATTTATTTATTTGACAGATAGAGATCACAAGAAGTCAGAGAGGCAGGCAGAAAGAGAGGGGGAAGCAGGCTCCCTGCTGAGCAGAGAGCCCAATGCGGGGGCTCGATCCCAGGACCCTGAGATCATGACCTGAGTCAAAGGCAGAGGCTTAACCCACTGAGCCACCCAGGCGCCCCTAGTGAAATGTTTATGAAGGAAATGATCTGATGCCTGGAAGCTGCATCAAAGCAGTCTAATGAGGGGGAGGGAGAAAGGGTGTATATGAGTTGGTGATCCTTCTATCTGGGTGCTGGGTATAAAGGGACTCACTGTGCTCTTTTCCCTACCAGTGTGATGTTTGAAGTTTTCCATAATAGTCAAAAAATAAATGGCAGGAGAAATATACACAGACCAGACTCCGCTACTCCCTCCCAGCTCAAAAGTTAAATTGGAATCCATTCAGGACAACTGAGCAAACAGTTAAAGAGATGGTCTAGAATTCTACCTATATTCAAAGACACAGATGTGTCATCAAATCAACAACTGGCCAGTAATTATCGCTGTCCTAGTAAGAATCTGCAGGGAAACAAGTTTCCAGCCAGTAGATGCTGAGTCTAGGTGCCCAGTGTAAGGGAATGCTGAGGGTAGGAGTGATACAAAAAAATAAAAGCTGAGATCTGTTCTCTCCTGTACTCTGAATAGGCATAACATAGGGGCTGGAACATCCAAGCGCCTGGGGAAAACATTTAAAAGGCATTTACTAGGCACCCGGCACTGTTCTAAATACTTTTCGAACATTAACTCATTTAACCCTTAACGGCAACCCTATAAAGTGGACATTATCATCTCCATTTTAAGGACTGGGACCTAGAGACACACAAGCCTGGTAGCTTGCACCAAAATCATGTTGCTAGAGGTGTGATTCAAGCCCGGGAAACCCAGGCCCAGAGCCCGTACTCTTACCCCTTGTGCAACAGATTCTGAGCATTCACTTCTAATAATGGAGAATTTGTGAAGATCTGTGGGGACAAACGCTTTCTTAAGCTGCAGCTAAGCAGTGGCCCAAAGTGGAGAAAAAGCTGTCCTCTCACCTACACTCACTGCCATCCAGAGCTGTGGTTTTTCCCCATCGCAGGTTGTTCCGCCCAATCTGTATATTTCACATCAAACCCTGAAAAATGACTAACAGATGAGGCAGCTGTGCTGTGAGCCACCACGATCAAAAGAAAACTGTCTTGACCTGATCACATTTAAAGGGGAAAAAAAGGCAACATCTTCTGATTTTAAACAGACTACATCCATTCAGATTTCTATCCCTGGCACACTGACCAAAAAAGACAAATAAAAAGCAATACGACGGATTCATCTGGATAAAATTCTCATAGGAAAACAAAAAGAGAAATCCTATCCCTAGAAGAGTGAAACTCACCACACCCTGTTTTAAGACTATGCAACAATGATCTGAGATAAAAGCATTCTTAACTGGCGAAATACTACTTGAATTTACCTGTAATTGGTGTCTGCATTAAAATAATAAGATGGGGAGTGAGTGATAGAAGGAATGCTGAATTTAAGCATACATGGTTTTTTAAAAAGGATTTTCTTAAGTGTAGTTCAATGCACCGTATATCTGGTCCAAGAGTTAGGACCAGCAAGCGGCAGAAAATTTATGTTTGCTTTTAATCATGGATGCCACAGAACAAAAGTTTCCATTACAGGGTTTCACTTGAGATTAACAGCACTCAAGCAATTTTCAATTACTATACTTCTTACTTGTCATAAAGCAGAAAGCACATGTTTGAGATTTTACTGGAAGTTAGAACAGCAGTTTCTGAAAACCTCATAAAAGGGAGGACTGATTTAGTCCTAGGATCTCGGCAGGATACCTGAAGTTCAATTTTGTCTCTGAACAAAAGCACTGTAGCAGCCCGCAGGCTTTGCATAGGATAAAGGGAGTTGGGGGCACTTCACTCACTGGCTGATCTAAAAAAAGCCAAATCATTAAAAGGCCCTTAGAAACCACCATCACCACCACCACCACCACCACGGAAAGGAAGCAACAGAAAAGAAGGTCTGGCTTTCCCATCTTCCAGGCAAATGCTTTCAGCAGTTAAAACTACTTATATCTTATTTCAGGGTCTTATATGCAGATCTAGAGTGAATTCACACCAGAAGCCATTTGTTGAAAAGAGAACTTCCAGCTCCCTCCTCTTCCATGGAGAACGTTTGATGTGAACGTTTTGTAAGATACAATTTCACGAACAGAAAGGACTGAGTTGCATTTAAGGGAGTTCGGCTGAGCCCTTTCATCTGACACTGTGACCCTAATCTAATAATCGGTTCTCTTTGCTTCAGTTCTCCAACTCGAACATACTTTGAAAAGTTAAAGCGTTTGGTATCTACTGATTACTAGCTGCTGGAAGATGTAATAGGCGTGCATTTCTGAGTGCCTTGGAAGAAAGATTCTTTTTTTTTTTTTTTTTTTTTTTTTAAAGATTTTATTTATTTATCAGAGAGAGAGAGGAAGAGAGAGCGAGCACACGCAGACAGAACGGCAGGCAGAGGCAGAGGGAGAAGCAGGCTCCCTGCCGAGCAAGGAGCCCGATGTGGGACTCGATCCCAGGACGCTGGGATCATGACCTGAGCCGAAGGCAGCTGCTTAACCAACTGAGCCACCCAGGCGTCCCTGGAAGAAAGATTCTTGAGAAACACAAACTATCTATGAAATACAAAAGCTTGGAACGGTAAGTCTGCAGATAGAAGACTATTTTAATGGCCTAGGATTTTTGACATTTCAAAAGTGGAGAGTAGAGTCTTTTCCTATTTTTGAGCACAGAATTACAGGGCAATCGAGTTACACGTCTATTTACTTGTGTAAGTGCTCTCTGAAGCACTCATTAAGAAACAAAAACAAACAAAAACACCCACATACTGCAGATATATACAATTATACAATTAAATTAAGGCCCAACGCTAATATTAAATGTTAAAATCAAGCTCTGTAATAGTGAAAGTGTACATTTCAACTTAACATGGTATGGAAACTACCATGTTATCACGTTCCCAGTAGAAAAGTCGCATGCCTGCTTTCTGTGATCACATTACCCACGTCTCTGCACCTAAGAACTGATTAGCATCCCCTCCCTCTGGTTGGTTTCTGTCCTCAAGGAGCTTATGGTCTAAATGAAAACAAAAACAAAAACCCGAGGTGCCTGGGTGGCTCCATGAGTTAAGTGACTGACTTAGGCTCCTGTCCTGGTCATGATCAGCAGGAGCCTCCTTCTCCCTCTCCCTCTGCCCTTTCCCCCACCCCTGTTCATGCTCTCTCTTGCTCTCTCTGTCAAATAAATAAAATCTTAAAGATAAATAAAAATAAATGAAACAAATAAAAAACAACCTAAGTGCTAGGCTATTTGTGCACAAGAGCTAGGGAAGCCCACAGAATCGTCTCACCTAGAGGGAAAAGAGACAGGAAAGCCTCTTAGGGAAACAGGGAGACCAGGACTGAGTTTAAAAGTTCCCAACTCAGCCAGTCAGGAGGAAAGAGAACACCATGCAGGAGAGGGAGGAGACAGAACAATCAAGGACCATGCTCTAGAATTTGGACTTGACCCCTAAAGCTATGAAGAACTACTAAAGAATTCTTAAGCAGGAGAATGACATAATCAAAGTTACGATTTTGGATCTGACCGTTCTGGAAACAGTCTAGAGCAGTGCTGTTCAAGGTCGGTCTGCAGGCCACTGCTTGCCCATAAGCTGTTTGTTAATGGTCCACACAAGGTGAGTACAAAAACTGAGAAGGAGTATTCAGAAACCTTTATGGCAGCTCAACATTGCAACAATATCAGGTTTGTGATTGATGGGTTCGTCTTGTTGAATAGGACAGAAACCAGCTTGTGTGAGGTCAACTTATGGGGTGGTTGCAGGTGGTTCAACCCAAACAGAAAGGAAAGATGGAGTCATGTTTAGTAAAGGCCACATGCATTGGTGTGACTGACTGGAAATTAACAAAACAAAATAAAACTGACCATTGACAACAGACAGCTTGAGAAGCTGGTCTGAGAATCATTTCAGGGGTCAAGATTGGAAGCAAGGAGGGGCTCCTGGGTGGCTCAGTGAGTTAGGTGTCCGACTCTTGGTTTCATCTTGGGGCATAATCTCGGGGTTGTGGGACTGAGCCCCCTGTCGGGCTCCATGCTCAGTGTGGAGTCTGGCCCCTCCTCTCTTCCCCTCCTCTTGTGCCACCCCTCTCTCTAGTAAATAAATAAAATCTTAAAGAAAAAAAAGTGGGGGGGGGGCGCCTGGGTGGCTCAGTGGGTTAAAGCCTCTGCCTTGGGCTCAGGTCATGATCTCAGGGTCCTGGGATCGAGCCCCGCATCGGGCTCTCTGCACAGTGGGGAGCCTGCTTTCCCCTCTCTCTGCCTGCCTCTCTGCCTACTTGTGATCTCTGTCTGTTGAATAAATAAAGAAAAATCTTAAAAAAAAAAAAAAAAAAGATTGGAAGCAAGGAGCCCCAGGAGAAGCTGCTGGTGCACAGTGGTCCAGATGAAACCTGAAGTCGAGCAGTGACGGTAGGGATGGTGAGAAGAGGTCCGAGCTGAGAGGTATTTAAAGAGATCAGATCCACACCAGGACTCGGTGCCATGTGGATGTGAGGGGTGCAGGAGAAGCAAGGATGGCTCCTGAGATTCCAGGACTCTTCTTTCCTTTTAGAAAAATGGCCAGGTATAAAGCAATAGCATGAAGGACCTCATGAGAGTCAGGACCAGCAAAAAGATTCTGAGTTTGTAGCCATTTTCTTGGAGTGCCTTTGAATGAGCAGAAGAGCAAGTTAATGAAATACAGAAAACTAAGCACCCCGGTGGTTAGCACTGAGCACTGCTGGGAATGCAGTGCGTGAAGAAGGAAAACATCCTATGCCAAGCCTATGCTCTCCCAGCTTAAAGGAAATCAAGCCTCAAGGAGCCCAGTCTATTCAGTTGGGGCCAGCTGGAGCCCTGGAGTCCCAAGTACTATTAAAAAAAAAAAAAAAAAAAAAAAACCCCCCCCCCCCCCACCTACCATATACCGAGGGACTTGCTCATCTCCCCACCCCAGCTGTGTGTAACACAAACCCCTCCTTCTCAAATTTGTGCAGATATTAAAACAAGGCCTCAGACCAAAGGGAACAATGATAAAAGAGGGGTTGTGGGTAGAGAGCGTAAATGAAATCAATGACCCTAACCTCAAAACCCGCAGCTTTCCTCTTGTGCTCCGGTTCACAGCCCAGCCTGTATCAATCAGCAGGGGCTGTGGACAGCTAGCCAGTCAGGCCTGAATTGCTACCTTGAGGCCTGAACAGTAACCCACCACGGGCTACACTACACATCTGAGCAAACCCATCCGACAACATTCCAGAGCTAGGAAGGGAGGTGGCCGCGTTAGCGGGTGAGGTCTTCACCTCTCCAGAGGGCGGGCACCATCCCCTTCCCAGGCAGCAAGAGTGGCAATCTGGCAACCCTCAGACTGCCCAGACGGAAGCAGGCAGGATCGGCGGCAGACACGCCTAACAGCTCTGGCAAACCACAAAACGATCACCAAGTGCATAATTAATCTCCTTCAAGAAGGGTGTCTCATCATCTTAAAGCTGTTACCCTTTATCATGTCTGGGCTTCACTGATCTGATGTCTCAAGTTTCATCAGCAAGTGTGAGTATGGGGCTCGGTAAATCTCAGAACTCTCAGGTCTTTCAGGAGTGGTATTTCTTATTTTTATTTATTTTTAAGGATGTATTGATTTATTATTTATTTGAGACAGAGAGAACGCGCATAAGCAAGGAGAGCAGCAGGCAGAGGGAGAGGGAGAAGCAGGCTCCCACTGAGCAGGGAGCCCAATGCGGGGCTCGATCCCAGGACCCTGGGATCACGACTTGAGCGGAAGACAGACGCTTAACTGACTGAGCCACCCCGGTGCCCCTAAGGAGCGTTATTTTCTAAATATTCATTTGCTTTCGTTGTTTCATTCTTCTAGGTCTTTCTCCTCAGTTCTTTCCACTGAGTTCCTTCACCATATCCTCCTGGATGCTGGTAAAACTCATTTGTTAGAAAAATCCAAACGGTTTTGCATTTCTGTAATGTGATACATTCCAGAGGCTCAAGCTCTGAAAGAATTCCTCAATTTCACGACCACTTAGGAACAACAGCTAGCACTTACTGAGCACATACTACACGCAGGTGCTATTACCATCTCCACTTTCCGGTAGGAGACCTGTGGCATAGACAAGCAGGGCAATTCGCACAAGGTCCCACAGCTAACAAATGACACAGCCAGGATCTGAGCTCAGGCGGATGGACAAGAGTGTCTATTTTTAACCACTACTACGACACTAGACGTCTTCATGATGCAGAGAAAAGTAAAGGTTTAAAAAAATACATGACAAATGATGGAACAAGGAAAAAGCCTCTCAAGGAAAATTGCTCTTATTACTTTAAGTGAACCATGGTCTTTTATTAGACAGATCCAAGTCCTGGAAACACAACGAACGGAGGGAGCCTATGCTGCCTGGTCTAGGCTCCTTTCACAGAAGGCAGAAAACCCCGATTTCCAAAGCTGTGCTTTTCTGCGGTCTTTCAGCGCCTTCCAAGTGGTCTGTCCCGATCACAGAGGTCATTCTCTTAGAGGCTGGGGAATCTGGATTTGAGGGAGGATGAGCTGGAAGCGATGGAGCTCTAAGACTCTTTGGGTTGGTACCAAGCTTGCGCCTTTCCAAAGAGCCAAAGGGATTTTGGTGAATTCTAGTTCAAGCCTCTGACTTGAGTCTGACCCAATACAACCACCCAGGGCAAGCAACCTACACAGGGAAGCAGGAAGATTCCACTTCCGCTGACTGGAGCAGGTAGACCAGGGATACCTTCTGGGTGCTGGTCTCCTGCCCCCAACTTTATCTTTTCCTTTCTGTCTGGCAGGAAGTTGAGGCCAAGCCAGACCCCAGCAAACCTGTGTGATCCAAGACCTGTGGTCCCGTACCATTTCGTGTCAGTACACCCACACTGACTAAATGTAGTCCATCAGACATCCCGCCCAGGCAGAACAGACTCCAGTGGCTTTAAAACCAAAACCCTTGTTCCCCTCTATGACGTTGAAATAGATCCTGGGGATCGACTCTCCTAGTCTGATAACTAAGCAACTTATCCTCATCTGAAGGAATAGAGCAAATCCCTGAACTTTCCAACTACTCATCCCATTCTCTCTCTACAGAAATCTGAAAAATGTCTACCAACAAAACAAAAAGCAAACCTACTTATTAAAACAAGTCTAACTACCTTAACTTCAAGATTATATGTTTCCTGACAAAACCGCTCTTATAAAAGGCACTCAAAGTTCTATTATCATCTAATTACAATTTCTACACAGCTATTTATGTATGTGTGCTTGGAAGCCAAAAAAAAAAAAAGAAGCTTTCAATTACTTTTGCACCTACCACAAAAGCAAGTAGAAACAGGACAACCTTTCGCTGGGAAAAAAAATTTTTTTTTTTTTCCTTAAATGCTGGAGTCCTTTTACTTGCTGTTTTCTCACAGCTCCAATCGAGGTGAGCAGAGCCAGGCAAAATGCAAGCATAACGTATATGGTCATCCCCAGACTTTCTTACTACATAAAGGGGAAATTAATAAAAAAAGAAAAAAGTACCACACAGCATTTTCTTTCCCCACCATAATTTTTCAATTTTCTTTAGAGTAATGCCAGCCAATAACTAATTAGAACCATACCCTTTATCATCCCAATGGGAAGCAATATATGAAAGGTTGTAAAGAACAAATGTTAATGAGAACTTTTAAAAATTAATAATCTGGAACTCTAGTTGCCCCTCTGTGTAAAACAAATTCTATCCTTTGAAACTATTTTTAGAGTTGGTGAGACAACATGGTCAGGGTCCACCAGCAAGAAGGTAAGCAAGTGTTCACCCACTCAGCACCCTGAACTGAACTGGGGATACGCTGGCCTTCTTCACTGTTCTTATCATGAAGTTGCCATCACAAGCTCACAGACTTACTTCTAAGCATCTCGATTTCAGACAGGAGAGACAAAAAACTCGAAATTTTAAAAAAAAAGAGGGGAATTGTTTATTCTCTTTGATTTCAAGGGAGAAAATACTTTCTGTCAAAGTGAGTACATTGCTTTTGTAGTTTCTAAAAGTATGTTTTCCATAAGAAACACAGCTGAAGTCTTTTTACCTGGTGTATCACAACGAATATATCTGGGATCAATCTCGAGCTGCCCAATTGCGAACATCCAGAAGCAGAAACTACAGCCTTAAAAACTGGACTTCTTTAGCAGAACAAAGTGAACCAGTGGATGCGAGACACAAAAACTGAGAAAAAAATAAATTTTTGACATGCTTGGCACCACGGTTTGGCCATGCTCAGCATTCTGAACTGTGTTTTCAAATGAGGGTCTGCCCTATGTGGTCCAGACTCTCACCCCGGTGGAATGAGCAGGTCCAGACTAGGGACAGAGACCCACTTTTTGTGTGTGTGCAAAAGGACTAGCCAGGGCAGAGAGAACCAGGCATGGCACAGATCATATGAAATAGTCTCCTTTTCCAAGAAAAAGCTTAAAGCATTTGCAAAACATCTCGATTTGCTTCATGTTTTTACCATCCAGCAAATTTCCTTCATCCACTGTGAAAAACACAATAGGCCTTAGGTCTGTAACATTTACCATCATTATCTGTTTGTAAAAACTAGAAATCATTTGTATTGCCCAATAAGGACATTTTATACACACTGGTATACTACAGAAATTCGCAGTAACAATGAAAATATTTTTTGGTAGATCACTTTCTGAACATTATTCCTCCCTCAACAGATCATCAAAACAGCCACCAAGGAAAACAAAGAATTCCCATCCATCTTAAGCAAATAAAGGACTGGCCATTCACATTCATGCACTATCAAGTACATAAATCAAATAGGAGCAAAATCACCTAAAAAGTGGTTAAAATGCCAAGTTTTGCCTCTGTGTGGTTAGTAAGCCCATGTTTTTCCAATGTTAAATTTACAAACTGTATTTGTTAAACTTTATTTCCTACTTTAAATCCCAAGTCTGTACCTTACACTGCCTGGGGATCGATGATTTACTGGAGACATTTGGGGTCACAGTATAAGCCTTTCGCTTTTACTAAATCTAAATCATGCTTCTCAACAAGACTCTGTACACATAAAAGAAACACACGGCATGCCGTTACCACCCTCCCTAGAGGCATCTAAAAGCCCCCCGAACGGCCCTTCTCCTGTCCAATCCATAAACTAAGATTCTCCTCTGAAAGGGAAGGGGCTAGATTCACACGTTGCATCAGGTACACCAATTAGGCAAGAGCGCTCCAAAACTTGCCCTGTTTCGATTCACGACGAAATTTTCCGAATTCGTTTTCTTAAAACAGACACCTTCATCCAACTGACACACTCGAAAACCCAAACTAATTTCAGCAGGAATGAAAAATTGACAGCCAAGTGTAAATTTCCTCCAATCCTCGTTTCTCCACTTAATCTGCACCTTTGTTCAGCGTTTAATTCGAAGTGTGCCGCCGAGATAACTCCGGCCCAGCAAGTAGGGGCCGCACGGACGGGTCTGTTCCCGTGCCTGGGAGGCATCTGGGGAGCCACCGCCAGACAGGCAGACAATGAAAAGCTCCCCGGTGGCCACCAGTCGAGCCCGAGGGTGCGGAGGGAAGAGAAGGGGAGAGGAGTGAGCGCCCCTCTCTCCCAAAGCCACGGTCAGCGGCTGCCCCTCCTGGACGCAGGGCGGCCTGGCCTCCGAGTCTCGGGTCACAGGGTGGGGGAGGGGCGGGGTCCCCGGACAGGCAGATTTCTTTCGGGGAGAGGAAACTTCCTGGTCTGGGCATTATGGGTAGGGGGCGAGCGCCTCCCCCACCCACTACAGGTATCCGCCGGGAGCCTAGCGGCTAAGGGAAGGAAGCAGCCCTTCCCCGCGCCTCGCGCGGGGAGCACGGGGTCGGGATCCCCAGCGCGGCCGCCCCTTCTACGAGGTTCCCAGCGCGTGGGGACCTGGCTCGCCACTCCTCGGGACGCAAGCCGGGGTCCGGGGCCGGAGGGTGTCAAACTTACCCCACGGGCGCGGTCTGGCGCCCGCACGCAGGAGTTGCCGCGGGAGCCCCAGGACGGCAGGGTCCTCCGACGGGGGCGGGCATACCCAGAGGAAGGGGACACTGAGGGACACGAAGGGAAGCGCGTGCAGGAGCCCGGCTGAGGGGCTGCGAGGGGCGCGGGCGAGGCCGGCGAGGACCCTGCTCCCCCAGGCCGGGGGCGCCGACGAGGCCCGCGCCTCTCACCTTTCTGTGCTTCTCCTTGTAGGGCAGCGCCAGCCACGGCATGTCCCGCACGAAGTCCTGCCACTGCCGCTGGTCCTGGTCTGAGGACACGAAGACGATCTCCAGGCGGCGCCGCGGCTCGGGCTCCGCGGCCGCCCCGGCCCCCGGCCCCGGCCCGGCCCCGGCCCCCGGCCCGGCCGCCGCGTCCCCCCGCAGGCGGCCGTAGAAGGCGGCCAGGCTGCCGCTGAGCTGCGCGCAGGGGGCGCTCAGGCTGCAGCCGAAGTAGAGCCCGAGCAGCGAGATGCCGCGGGCGCCCAGCGAATGCACGTCCACCTCCTCGCCGCCGCCCGTCACCAGCTTCTCGCCAAGCAGCTCCTCCAGGAAGCCCGACATCCTGGCCCACCGCAGCCCCGGGGCACGCGGGCGGGCGGGCAGGCGGCGGCGACCCCGCTCGCTGGGTCCGCGAGGCGGGCGGAGGCGGCGGCGGTGGCGGCGGCAACGGCGGTGGCTGCAGCGGCTGGCGCGGGGCAGGAGAGAGCCCCGCCCGCTCGGGCCCGCCCACGCCCCGCCCCCTCCCGGCCGCCCTCGCCACGCCCCCTCCGTGGCAGTCTCGGGCCACGCGCTGGGCCGGGATCTGCGGCAGCTGGCCGGCGGGGCAGGGGCTTCCACCACGCGGCGGAACGGCCCGGGAAAGCGCCCGGGCGAGAAAGCTGGCCGGAAACGCCCCACTCTGAGGGCTTTCTCCCAGCTAAGTGCAGAGAGGAGCCGGGTCCGCCAAGCCGGCCTCTCTGAAGCTGTAGTCCTCGCGGAGCTGGACTTGGCCTCCAACCTTCCGAACTCTATAGATTCTCTCCGGACCTCCCCAAACATTCCCACAGTCTCCCCACCCGAGTGCTCGCTCGCTTGTGCTCTTCTCTCTCTCCCCAAAGCCTCATTGACCATTTCGTACCCCCCTGGCCTCTTGCAGTGCTTACAGGACTTAGCATCTTCGTACACAATTACTTCCTCAGGCTGGGTCTCGCTTGCCCTACTTTCTCTACTGTATGTTTCTTGTATGTTTTTGTCTACTATAGGAGAAGCGGAGGACGCCACCTCTTATATTTCTCGGGTAGCTTCTGATCTGGGGCTAGGGATACGTGAGAGAGTCCAGGATACTTGCACGTGGGTCAGAGGTCTCCATGTGGGGGTTCAGTCCACAGGTCGCAGCATCCATTTCCCTCCAGCGAGTGGCTCTGTTCCATCTCCACAAGTGTAGGCAACAGATGCCACAGCGTCTTTCAATCAATGCTGATTGCACTCCTGAATCGGTTCCATAGCTTTTATCAAGTCTGATGATAGTTAAGAAAAATTCTAGGAATTTTTTTTTTTTTTTGCCAGCTGGCAAGATGCTACCCTGTGCTTAGCTTAAAGAGGTGGCCTGTGGCAAGCCTTCCCGCCTCACACGCACACGAAAAAATAAAATGCACACCCTGCCAACCCGCGAGAGAGGACCTTTAGTGTGTGTGCTCAGCTACCAACAACCTAGTGAAAGGAAAAAAACGCTCCTCTCACCGCCCTCCAGCAGGCCTTTGGAAGTTATTTCTTGGGCACCTACCGCCATCTAATGGAGAGAGTGAAAAAAACCGAGATCTGCCAGAGCCCAATATGTTTAGAGATACTGGCAGGCATGGTATTTCTGTTATTTTATAGCGGCTTTCCACACACACACAAACACAGACACAAATTGTGGCACGCTTTACAAGAGTTCATTTAAACTTCAATGTAATTCCGAGATTTGGGCACAAACATAAATCTTCATGCCTGAGGTTCTTAGTTTGTCTAGGATTGAACAAGGAGTTGTACTGGTTTTCAGTGCCGTGAAATGTTATCACACAAACTGGTGAAACAGGCGGAGATGGAAACCCAGAGCAGATTGGCAATCTCTAAAAATCAGATTCACTTTCTTAGTTTCCACCTAATATTCCTGCTCGTTTCACAAGGAGGATCTTTGAAGTGAGGATTGCCTTTAAATAGGCAAGAACCAGGGGTGCCTGGGTGGCTCAGTGGGTTAAGCCTCTGCCTTTGGCTCAGGTCATGATCTCAGGGTCCTGAGATCTCAGGGTCCTGAGATCGAGCCCCACATCCGGTTCTCTGCTCAGTGGGGAGCCTGCTTCCTCCTCTCTCTCTCTGCCTGCCTCTCTGCTTACTTATGATCTCTCTCTGTCAAATAAATAAATAAAATAAAATCTTTAAAAAAAATAAATAGGCAAGAACCATATCACAAAAGGCAAATTCCGAGTTAAGTCTTACAGTGTCGTGCCAAAATTCTGTGCCACTGCAGGGATAATCTTACTATAAAACACACAGAAAGCATCACTTTTTTTTTTAAAGATTTGTTTATTCATTTGAGAGAGAGTGCGTGCACACACAGGGAGAGGGAGAAGCAGACTCCCCGCTGAGTACGGAGCCCGATGCGGGACTCAAATCCCAGGACTGCAGGATCATGACCTGAGCCGAAGGCCAGGCGCCCCAGAAAGCATCACTTTTTAGTGAAAATATATTAAGCTATGAACATAACAGACATTAACTTACTAGATATCTTTTAAAATCCTGAAAGTAGAGGCACCTGGCAGGCTTGGTTGGTAGAACCTGCAACTTTTGATCTCAGGGTCGTGAGTTCAAGCCCCACACTGGACATAGAGATTACTTATTTTTTTTAAAAAGGTGGGGGGAAATCCTGAAAGTCAGTTAAAATCCTTGTTTTCTCATCTATATCATATTTGAAATACCCCTTGGTGGGTTACATTAGGCACCACTGAAATCACATGAGACAGATAGAGCCTATGTTCTGACATTTTAAAATGAACACTGATGAGGTATAAAAGGACTAGAAGCATTTACACCCTATGGAAGCCAAAGGACAAAGTGTTTGGTGTGGAGCTAGGTGAAGTGGGAATTGGGGGGATTGCAAATTT
The DNA here is from genome assembly GCF_002288905.1 of Enhydra lutris kenyoni. Lineage (NCBI taxonomy): Eukaryota > Metazoa > Chordata > Mammalia > Carnivora > Mustelidae > Enhydra > Enhydra lutris. The sequence continues at coordinate 2,741,044 of NW_019154110.1, forward strand.
GGGAAAACAGTGAAGTCACGATTAGAATACTTAACTTTGGTACACTAGGTGCAAGTCTGATATAAAGAGGCAGTTTGTTCAGTATTTTACTTTTATTATTTTACAGGAAAGCACTTTCCACTGGAGTATGTCCAAACCAGCATCTGGCACCTGGGAAAGTGAGAGTTTGGACATACTGCACATGAAATATAAATAAAACGTAGAGAATTGTTGGTGCAGCAGGCCTTGGTTAGAAGCCAAATAGCGCAGCTGCCTTTTAAAGGGGTGTGGAAAGAGTGGATTTGCGGTGGAAATGACTCCAAAATCATAATTCTAGTGGGTGTTTTTTACAACAAGCCCAAGGAGACTCATTTGGCTTCCTGTAAAGAATAGCCAACATCCTTTGGCTTGTGAAAAGCACTTTCTCTGCGTATGCAGTTCAAAAGACCCACTTACAGACAATGTCCCTACTGGTATTTAGCTAGTTATAGGAATTGACTGGCTATTCCTTTTTTTTTTTTTTTTAAGATTTTATTTATTTATCAGAGAGAGACAGAGAAAGCTCGCACAAGCAGTGGGAGAGGCAGGCAGAGGGAGAAGAAGAAGCAGGCTTCCCACCAAGCAGGGAGCCTGTTTCGGGATTCGATTCCAGGACCCTGAGATCATGACCTGAGCTGAAGGCTGACGCTTAACTGACTGAGCCACCCAGGTGTCCTTGGCTATACGCATACACATATATATGCCACCTTTAAGATTTTTAAATCACATTTCTTGGTCTTCATGTATAGTAGCATATGTGCACAAAGATAGGTGTATACAGATACTTACGGATATGCTGGTGAAATCAGAAAAAGACTGGAAAATTGGAAAGAGCCAAACTGTGAAAAGACAGAGATGATAAAATCATACCACCTTCATCATTTGAAATACAACGTAGTCATTGAAAAGAACGAAAATTCAATGTACACTGTATTGGTCTATGTTCTTCAAAGAAACAGAACCAGTATCTATAGTGATTTATTATAAGGAATTGGCTCATATGATTAGGGAGGCTGAGAAGTCCCAAAATCTGCAATCAGCAAGCTGGACCTAGGAGAGTGGATAGCAGAGTTCCAGTCTGATTCCAAAGGCCTGAGCACCAGGAGAGCTGAAGGTGTGAGTTCTGTCTGAGTCCAGGTCTTAGGAGAAGACCTAAGTCTCAGCTCGAAGAACAAAATCTCCCTCACCTCACTTTTTTGTTCTGTTCAGGCCTTCCTCCAATTAAATGATTCACAGGTTAATCTCATCCAGAAAGACCCTCACAGACACACCCACCATAATGTTTAACCAAATATCTAGGCACCCCGCCTCCCAGTCAAACTGATAAATAAAATTAAACATCACATGCCAACCCCTTTTGTCAACTTGGCGTCCATATCTCCTTAAACCATGCTTACTCTCCAAATAAAGACAATAATAACAAGATCACAATTCCACCTGATGTGATACAGATATCCTGTGTAGAACCAAAAATGGTCCTTTTCCCATGAGAGGAGATAAAGTCCTTCAGTGATATTTACTCTTCTCCCTCTGCTGTCACTTGAATACAATACTATTAAATTAACAATCCTTAAATACATCTTATATTACATTATAAGTGAATAAGAGAGGGAAGAAACAAAGACGTGTGCCAAACATATGTGTATACACACATATTCATAACGATATAAGAAGGAAATACTCAAGAGATCACAGCTGGTATTATTACTACCTTTTGCTACTATCCTTCTCATATTTCCTTTGTCTTCAGCAAACACCTCAGCTGGTCTCGTTTCTTTACCTGGTGGAGTGACTCCAATCTTCACTCCTGAAGGGTCTGGGCCATTAGTATTCCCACCTGGGTTAGGCTGTTGTAGTTTTGCATTGACCGCAATCACCAGGTATGCCCTTAGGGATCTCCTTTATCCCAAACATAGTCTTCCTTGCCTCCATGGTGGAGCAGGAGTCCACTTTCTCCTTGAGAGTCAGGATTCATCACCAGCCAGCTTGGTAGCACCCTTCTTTGCCTGCTGGTTCCGAGGCATGGAGAGCCCCAAGGGGATGGATAGCAGTCTTAACTTCCAGGACAATGGAGTTGTTGTTGTGTTTCCTTGTGTAAGCATCCCTCCCTTTGGAAGGATGACCCCTGGGCCAGGAGAGCAGAAAGTTGTGCGAACAACAAGCAAAATTTTTGCTAGTGGGCAACTAGAAGTAATGATTAGTGGTGCCCCCTCCCCTGCCTTTCCCTTGATTCCTGGAACCATGAATTCAGTGGACACTAGTTCGGAGCATACACAGCCTTCTAGAGGATCTTCTCCCCACCCTACAAGGTATTGCCAATTAACGAGCGCTATAAACTTCACCTTCGGTGTTGGGGAAGATGGTGAGAAACGCGGTAAAACCAGTGAATCCCGTGAGCATGGGTCTACTGCCATGTATCTTTTTGGAGTTCCAGGATCAAAAGCAGTGCCATATGGCATACCATCATGAGGCATAAGGCATTCCATAAGTCCATGGATAGTAGTTTTGGCAGAAGCATTGTGTGCAGGGAAGGCAAAGCCACAACCAAAGTAAGTATCTATTCTAGTAAGAACAACACATCTTCCTTCCTTGATGGAAACAATCCAAAGTAACCAACCGGCCACCAGGTATCTTGTTGATCGCCCCAGTGCCACACTAGACACCTGGTGCTGGTCTCTGTTGCTGGGAGATCTGGCGCTCGGCAGTGACTACAACCAAGTTAGCTTTGATGAGCGGAAGTTCATGTTGCTGAGCACATGCATGACCTCCATCCTTGCCCCCCAGGGCCACTTTGTCCATGAACCCAATGGGTGATGCCAGGAGTAACTGTGCAAAGAGGCCAATTAATAGGCACAGAATGGGTCATCCTACCTACTAGATGAGTAAAACCTTCCTTGGCTGAGGTCACCCTTTGGTGAGCATTCACAGAAGACGTAAATATCTTCCTGTATTTTTGCCACATAACTTTTTCCCCAAAGTTTCTTGTGACCAATTTTCTTTTTTTTTTTTTTTTAAGATTTTATTTATTTATTAGAGAGAGAGAGAGAGAGAGCATGAGCACAGGCAGACAGAGTGGTAGGCAGAGGCAGAGGGAGAAGCAAGCTCCCCGCTGAGCAAGGAGCCCGATGTGGGACTCGATCCCAGGACGCTGGGATCATGACCTGAGCCGAAGGCAGCCGCTTAACCAACTGAGCCACCCAGGCGTCCCTCTTGTGACCAATTTTCTAATTGCACTCCTTCCAAGTCGCTGACCATTCAGGCAAACCATTAGCCACACGCCCTAAATGAGTATATAATCTCATATCCGGCCTTACTCCTTCCAAGCAGAATGAATAACCAGGTTCACTGCTCAGAGTCCCGCCCACTGTTTAGAAGGCATGATAGCAGGAGCTGGGAGCATGGACACTTGGGCCACTTGTTCATGTATATGACTTGTGCCTTTAGGACCTGCTTGGGCCCAGTCGTTAGATACCCCTTCCATTTGATGATGGAGTGTTCCTGCACATTTACGGCTTGGTGGGTCAGATCATACCCACTTCGTGATGGATGCTCGGGTAGCATGGAAACTTGGTGGCCCACGGTCAAGCGTTTGGCCTCTATTAAGACACAGGAGCAGGCCAAACATTGTTTCTCAAGTGGAGTGAGTACTGTTTCTCAAATACCATTATTTAGGGTGCTGGGGTGGCTCCGTTGGTTAGGCATCCGACTCAGTTTCAGCTCAAGTCATGATCTCATCAGTTGTGGTGTGGAATTGAGCCCCATGTTGGGCTCCCCACTCAGTAGGGAGTCTGCTTGAAGATTCTCTCCCTCTGTCCCTTAACCCACCCTCTCTCCTCTCTCCTCTCTCTGTCTCACTTTCTACAAAAATAAAGGATGGGGCATCTGGGTGGCTCAGTGGGTTAAGCCTCTGCCTTCGGCTCAGGTCATGAACTCAGAGTCCTGGGTCCTGAATTCAAGCCCCAAATTGGGCTCTCTGCTCGGTGGGGAGCCTACTACCCCCCACCTGCCTTTCTGCCTACTTGTGATCTCTCTCTCTCTGTCAAATAAATAAATAAAATCTTTAAAAAAAAAAAAAAGAAAGCAATCTTTTTTTTTTAAGATTGTACTTGTTTATTTGACAGAGAGAGACACAGCAAGAGAGGGAATATAAGCAGAGAGAGTGGGAGAGGGAGAAGCAGACTCCCCACCAAGCAGGGGGCCCGATGTGCGGCTCAATCCCAGGACCCAGGGATCATGACCCAAGCTGAAGTCAGATGCTTTACGACTGAGCCACCCAGGCATCCCAAGAAAGGAATCTTAAAAAAAAAAATACCATTAGGCACAGAGAATAGCAGAGTTTTGCTTAAGAATCTTAAGGGCCTCACATACAGGGGTCTGCCAGGGGTTCCCCACAACATCCCTGTCTGCCACTGACTTTTAAGCCCCATTGGCCTATATGGCTCAAGTGGCAGAGCAGTGCCCTAGACAGCCCGGACCTTTTGTAGAGCCTTCTTTTGATCTGGGCACCACTCAAAGTTAGCAGTTTGGGGGCTCACTCAGTAAATGAGTCCGAGTAACACACCCAAATGAGGGATACATTGCCTCCAAACAGCTGGGCACATCGTGGCCCAGTCAAATGGACCCATAAAATTAACCATTACGTACACTAAAAAGGAATGCCTCTAAGATGTAGCATGAGAGAAAGTCAGGTACAGAATAGGTAGGACATACTAAGCTATCACTTGTAAATTTTTAAAAAGATTATTTATTTATTTATTTATTTATCTGACAAAGAGATAGAGAGCACAAGTAGGCAGAGAGGCAGGCAGAGAGAGAGGAGGAAGCAGGCTCCCTGCTGAGCAGAGAGCCTGATGCAGGGCTCTATCCCAGGACCGGGATCATGACCCGAACCAAAGGCAGAGGCTTTAACCTACTGAACCACCCAGGTGCCCCCCCCTCAACTTGTAAATTTTTAAGTGGAGAAAAAAACATACATGCACACACAAAGATGTTTACATACAGATGAACTATATCTGGAAAGACATTTAAGAAATAGTAACAGGTTGCTTGGGGAAGGAAATTGAGGGGCTTAAAATATATATGAGAAAAATATGGAAGGGATGTTTTAATCCAAAAAAAAATACCTTTTGAATTTTCAAATAAGAACTTATTCAAAAGATAAGATACACTAAGTGGAGAAGAAAAAATATTAAAGTACATCAGAGCATCTCCGAATGAAAGAGAAAAAAGGTCTCCTACAAAAAAATTCAAATGCCATTATTTAAAAAAAAACTGTTAGTACAAAATGAACATCTTGATTATAAGTCTCCCAAGTCCACTTAGTTAAAAAAATAATTGATTCAACAAATGTTGTTGGTTTTTTTTTTAAAGATTATTTATTTATTTGACAGTCAGAGAGAGATCACAAGTAGTCAGAGGCAGGAAGAGGGAGAGGGGGAACCAGGCTCCTTGCTGAGCAGAGAGCCTGATGCGGGTCTCCCTGTTAGGACCCTGAGACCATGACCTGAGCCGAAGGCAGAGGCTTAACCCTTTGAGCCACCCAGGTACCCCCAAAATATATTCCATTTAAATGAGAGTTTCCTATAAAAGATTTTACCCGTAGATTAATGTATTACAGATTCTACATGTGTTTTATCTGTTCCTTAAAAAAATTTTTTTTTTATTTATGGGCACCCGGGTGGCTCAGTTGATTAAGTGGCTGCCTTCAGCTCAGGTCATGATCCTGGAGTCCTGGGATTGAGCCCCGCATCGGGCTCCCTGCTCAGCGGGAAGTCTGCTTCTCCCTCTGACCCTCTCCCCTCTCATGCTCTCTCTCTCTCTCTCTCTCCAGTAAATAAATAAAATCTTTTTAAAAAAAAGATCTTTTTTTTTTAAAAATCTTTTTTCTTATCTTTTTTTTAAAAAGATTTTATTTATTTACTGGAGAGAGAGAGCGTGTGTGCCCATGAGCATGGGTACTAGCTGGGTGGGAGGGGCAGAAGGAGAGAATCTCAAGCAGACTCCCTGCTCAGCTCTGAGCCCGATGTGGGGCTCTTCTTGGGGACATCCCATAGGGTTCCCACGAGGTCTGATCCCACAACCCATGAGATCACAAACTGAGCTGGAACCAAGAGTCGGTCACTTAACCAACTGAGCCACCCAGGCACCCCATTATCTGTTCCTTTTTTAAAAGTTGGTCTTTTTGGCAGATCCACTGAGAAGGGAAATTCCTGGACAGAGAGTTGAGCCGGGATGTGACAAAAGTCACGATGAGGGACAGGAAAGTAGAGCACCATCCCCACTGGTTACAACCAGAATTGTGGTGCTTATCTTGCTGGCACCACTTCACAGGTAACTTTGGGGAGTCACCGTTACTATTCTTTTTATTGTTCATGTCATCCCTCAGCAAAGCGAGAGGAGTCTCCAGTTCCTGAAGCTTCGTAACACTTCTCTGAGTTGGAAGTGTGAGGTGCGAGAAAAGCAATATGAGTATTTCCATCGCCTCCAACGAGTCTCGGATCAAATCAGGATTCCAACTCGGCATCGCCGTGACCCAATTGCAGACCCAGGCAAAGTAGATGATTCATTAACTGAGTCTGAAGTGGGTCCCAACAATCCAGACCGCCAGGACTGTTTGCCAAGCCTCCGATCCCTTTTTGTAAGCAAACCCCAAGCAACAGCCCAAGAGATAGTGGGCAAATCTGGATGGTTGGATATGGGCAAGGAAGTAAAACCCCCAAACAATGATGTTGTTAGGGAAATCTGTTCCAGGGCATTAAGACCACCCACCGAAATCAGGCTACAGTCTCAGGATTTGTCACTGGAAACAGTACAGGCTACCTTTGCTCTCAATAGCTATCTTAGGTAAAAGGCAAAAGGGAATTAAGAGATAGGGCTCCTGGATGGCTTGGTCAGTTGAGTGCCTGCCTTCAGCTCAGGTCAGGTCATGACCTCAGGGTTCTGGGCTCCGTGCTCAGCGGAGAGCCCGCTTCTGCCTCGACCCCTCCCCCGCTCATATGTGCATGCGCTCTCAAGCTCGCTCTCTCTCTCTCTTTTAAATAATTTTTTTTTCCCCTAACTCCCCCGTAGGTACAGGCTCTTCTGTGCTTTCTGAGGTCTCCCACGGGGCTTCTGCTCCCAGTTCACAGGCAAGAGCCTTTCCTACCTCCTGAGACCTCAGAGAGCCTACCTGGGGCCAAAGTCTCTTCTGGGTAGGGATGGAAGCTTGTCTCTAAAACCCAGGCTGGCCTCAGCATTCTGAGCCCTGGACCTGCTTCCAGTCCAACCAACTCTTCTTGTCCATGGGAGGTTCCCATGTCTGAGCAATTCATTCAACATTTGGCCCTTACTCTGCTGTCTGATCAGAAGCCTTCCTGCCGGTGTTCCTTGCAGACCACAGTGCTCCTGAGTGACAGGCGATGAGCTGTGAAGCAGTTCTAACAAATAATCAGGACTCTACTTGCCTTCCCTGGGCAAGGAGCCTGATGCGGGACTCAATACCAGGATCTGAGCCAACGGCAGACGCTTAACTGGCTGAGTCACCCCTGTGCCCTTAAATAAATAAAATCTTTAAAAACAATAAAAATAAAAACCCCAGAAGAGTTCCTCAGCCACGTTCTGTCCACACAAGGGATCCCAAATGATACTAAACATGGTGTTACATTCATGGAAATAAGAAACACCCATCCTCTTTTTTATTATTATTAGAAATCTCTACACTCAACATGGGGCTCAAACTCACAACCCTGAGATCAAGAGTCATATCCTCTACAAACTGAGCCAGCCGGGCGCCCCAGAACCCCTCTCTTTTTAATTATCAGTCAGGAACATTCACCATTTCCTGGGACTTCCCTGCATATTTCCAGCAGTTCATGTCTTACTTTTCTGCCCTATGATCTCCCAGTTACTGGTTTCATCAGAAAGGGGAAGGTGTTCTCAGTTTCGAAAGCTTGCTTGTCGTGAGTGCTATGCTGGCAGGTATGAACAGTAATAACAACAAAAAAGCTCTGATTTACAGCATGTACTCATTTCTGTGATGTGAACATTCCCATCATGGCCAACGTCAAGCCACCAACGTGATGTCACTGATCGCAAAGCTGAGAAGAAATGCCAGCCGTAGACCATTCCATAGCATTTCTCCCTTCCTTCCTTCTCTTCACTTCTTTCTCTTTCTTTCTTTCCCTCCTTCTTGATTTTATTTAATTGATACAGAGAGAATATAAGCAGGGGGAGCAGCAGACAGAGGCAGAAGAAGCAGGCTCCACATTGATCAGGGAACCCAATGTGGGGCTCGATCCCCAGACCCTGGATCATGACCTGAGCCAAAGACAGATGCTCAACCAACTGAGCCACCCAGATGGCCTTTATTTTATTTTTTTTTAAACAAATAATTTGTCCTTTAAAAAAATTTTTTTAAAGTAATCTCTCCTCCTCTCTCTGCCTGCTTCTCTGCCTGGTTATGATCTCTGTCAAATAAATAAATAAAATCTTTAAAAAAAATAATAAAGTAATCTCTACCCCCAATGTGGGGCTCAAACTTGCAACGCCAAGATCAAGAGTCATATGCTCTGCTGACTGAGCCAGCCAGGCACCCCCACCCCATTATACTTCTAATAAATCCCTCTCTTTTGGTGGGAGCTTTGGTTTCTGTCGCTTAACAATGAAGGTAATATTTACTCTGTGGCTTAGAAAATCCTGAAAAAAATCCTGAAAATCCTTAGAAAAAGCCTCAGAGGAGGTTCTTTCCTATCTGCTAGGCCAGAAGTTAATTAGTTGACTCCTTTTTTGCTTGTTATTTCTAACTTTTAGAACTTCAACAGATAAGGATCAGTAAAGGAAGTTTTTCAGAAGTCTCAATTTTCTGCCCTCAGTAATAAAGCAGTGATTGTTTATTAACAACCAAATTAACTACATTGCTTTTTCAGCCCTCTTCTAGAAAGGTTTATTTTGTTCCTTTTGCTTCAAAAGTCCAAACAGTAGAGGGGCACCTGGGTGGCTCAGAGGGTTAAGCCTCTGCCTTCGGCTCTAGGTCATGATCTCAGGGTTCTGGGATCGAGCCAAGCAGGAGCCTGCTTCTTCCTCTCTCTCTCTCTCTGCCTGCCTCTCTGCCTACTGTGATCTCTATCTGTCAAATAAATAAATAAAGTCTTTAAAAATTAAAAAAAAAAAAAGTCCAAACAGTAGAGAACTCATCCTGCTTCTCTTAGAGGGGTGGACAGACGGAGGTTCCTCATCAGACACAACTTGACCACTGCTTCCAAGAAGTGGGGTGACTTAACTCCCTTTTGAAAATCCAAGTGATTCGATAGAAACCGTTTCCAGTATAAATGATTTTCAATCACAACTTTATCTGAGACACTGAAAACTATTACTATATAGATTAAGTATCTTCAAGCAACAAGCCAGCAAAATAACTTAGGATTTGGAGAAAAATGTGTGAACTTTGCAAAAACACCTGGGATTTGATATGATCAGATCCCGTCCCATTCAGCACCTACCCTCTGATGTCCTTCAAGTGATGAGTCCTCCCTTCAGAGTGTTGTACTTCCTACAACCTTCCCCACGAATCTAATTCATCTTTTTTATTATTATTCATTTGGGAGAGATACACAGAGACAGAGAGAGCACAAGCAGTGGGAGAGGCAGAGGGAGAGGGAGAAGCAGGCTCCCTGCTGAGCAGAGAGCCCGACATAGGGCTCTATCCCAGGACCTGGAGATCATGACCTGAGCCAAAGGCAGAGGCTTAGCCACCTGAGCCACTCAGTTGCCCCGAATCTAATTCTAATTATCTTTAACTGTCCCTTGTTCTCCGTGACCCACTGGGATGCTCTCCCCATAGCCTTGGAGCCAGGACAGACAACCTGGGGTGGGAAACCAAACTGTAACATCAGTCTCTTGGACTCCAGGGCCAGAGAGAGTCCCTAGACTACTGGGCAAAGTTTAGTCCAGGGAAACAGACACGGGAAACCACTTCTCACTTTCAGAACATGCTTGAAGAGGTTCAAGTTTTCCATCAGGTGAAACCCATTCCACTTAGGGAGGGAACTGGTGGGTGGAGAGAGATACCAGACCAGTGTCTGTAACTGTTCTCTCTCCATCTATGATCCAGGCCAAGGATTCAAGGATGTTCTACAAAAGGCTCCCTCCTTCATAGACCTTGGTCATGTGGAATTTCTTCATGTGCTGACCTGGATCTCATCTGAACTCTAAAGCAGAACCTTCCTTTGAGGATTGATTATTGCCTCTAAGTAGTTCCATGTGTTCATTATTCAGACCAATCCTTGCTTTCCAAGGCCACCCTACCTGGGACTTGCGGGGGTGGGGGCATGTCCTACTTTCTCTCAGATCCAACTGGGGTTCTTAAGACCTTGGCATAAATCAGAGCCCTGGGTCCCTCATTCGTCTGAAAGGAAAGGAAGGGTGGTTGGGAGGGTGTGTTGAGTTAGAGGTGCTTATGGAAAACGTCTGGTTCTTGTGTTTATGAGAAAGGTCTGAGCTGGAGAGAAAGATTTCAGATCGTTACTGCATTGGAGATGGAGTAGAAGCCACGAGGATGAGTTGCTCAGGTAGAATGAGCTGTGTGAGAAGAGAGTACAGGGTGAAGCCCTGAGAGGACCAACAAGAAAAGGCCATGCAGAGGTGCCTGCAAAGGAGACAGGGTACCTAGCTGTGGCAAGAGTAGGAGACACTCCACCAAAAATATGAAGAAACTTTAAAGATTTTTTTTTTATTTATTTATTTGACAGACAGAGATCACAAGTAGGCAGAGAGGCAGGCAGAGAGAGAGGAAGGGAAGCAGGCTCCCTGCCGAGCAGAGAGCCCGATGCGGGACTCGATCCCAGGACCCTGAGATCATGACCTGAGCTGAAGGCAGCGGCTTAACCCACTGAGCCACCCAGGCGCCCATGAAGAAACTTTAGACAAGGAGGAAGGAGCCAACAGTGTCAAACGCAGTGGAGAAGTCTAGTTAAATGAGGTCTGAATTAGATTTAGCAACTGGGAAGTCCCAGGGACCTTGGCACCAGCTCATTCAGGGCCTTGGTGCGAACAGTGCTGGCAGGCACAGAGAATTCGGTACTGGCTAGGCTCACCACCTGTTTCCATTTATGTTGTTTTTTAGCTAAAACACCCAAATACATTGCTAGTCTGGAGCAATGCAAAAGCTTGGGATCTCCTTTTAAAACTATGCAGATGTCTCTCTGGGTTCATACAGAGTACTGTCTTACAGTTTACCTTTAGGTTCTGAGTCTGCAAGCTGGTGAACACTTGCATTTCACATAACATAAACGTGGCTTTCCAGGGCAATGCTAGTCCCACATCACCAGTCCCTCTGACTGCAGAGTCTGGAGTACCAGCCCCAGCCCTTGCGCTCTCCATCCGGCCATTCGGCTCCACCTCCTACACCGTCCCTGCCTTTTCCTACACTTGGGTAGCTTCGCTCGTTTGCTCACTCATTTGTTGGGCCCCTTGTCTCTCCTCAAAGGTGTATTTTTTTTTAAGATTTTATTTATTTATTTGATATAGAGAGAGAGATCACAAGTAGGCAGAGAGGCAGGCAGAGGGAGAGGGGGAAGCAGGCTCCCTGCTGAGCAGAGAGCCTGATCGCAGGACCCTGAGATCATGACCTGAGCCGAAGGCATAGGCTTAACCCACTGAGCCACCCAGGCACCCCTCAAAGGTGTAATTGTCAAACAAAACATATACCGCGTACATCTAACCATGCTTTCACGTTTACTTACAAAGCACCTTCCACCACTGACCTCTGTAAGGAATGCTTAAGCTGGAAGGTCCGCGGGGAGGCGCGTGCGCCCCCTGCCGCAGCCCCGGAGCGCTGCACCCCTGCAGACGCGCTCCCGCTCCGCGCAGCCTCCCGCCGTCAGGCGCCGGGAGGAGGCAGCGAGGGCAGTGCCCGCGCAAAGCCTTCTGGGAAATGGCTGGCCTGCCAATCCCTGTACTCACCGCACCGCATCCCCGGAGAAGACGGCGCTTTCTGGTGACTAAATCTTGATGCTACCCAAGCCTGATTCAGTATTCACAAGAGGCTTTGAGGGAACGTGAGACCTCTTTCGCCGGATGCATGAGCGGACTTTGCTGCCGCAGTTTCTTGGACTTGCTCATTGTGGCGAATCTGCCGTTGCGGCACGATGGCTAGGCGCGCAGAGCCCTAACGTGAGGCTTGCGGAATCGCTGCGGGAAGAAGTACGCGAGAGTTTCTGCGGCAGCTGCAGTCATGGCGGCAACTGCGCCCAGCGCGGGGGGCTCCGCGCCTGAGGCGCCGGGTTCCGCCGAAGCCCCGCTGCAGTACAGCCTTCTTCTGCAATACCTGGTGGGCGACAAACGTCAGCCCCGGGTCCTGGAGCCCAGTAGCCTGGGCGGGATCCCGAGCCCGACCAAGAGTGAGGAACAGAAAATGATCGAGAAGGCGATGGAAAGCTGTGCCTTCAAGGCAGCGCTGGCCTGCGTGGGAGGTGAGGCAAGACTGGGAGTGGGGGGCGTTGGGAGGCTGAGGGCTTGGACGGCAGCTGGGTCCTCTGCCAAGACCACGCGCCTGGGAGGCGAGGAGCCTGTGGACCTCGATCTCGACTGCACCCCTGCCTCGATGCGTGAACTCGAGTAACCCTTCTCTAGGCCCTGAGGTTAGTTTCCGCCTATGGAAATTGGATCAGAATGTCGGTACTGTATGGGTCGGGGCCTGGAGGTTGGTTATAAAGTGGTCGACTTCATTCATTCATTGATTCACTTTTAAATAAGCATTCTTTCAAACAAATTGTTACAAGTAACCATCACGTGCTCGGTGGCGAGGCAAGGTAAGAGACCAGAGCCTGGTTCTCATGAAGATAAAATTTTAATATATACAGAAGCAAGAGTGTTGGGAAGGAGCCTGGCAGGAAAGTGGGACACAGGGGACAGCAGATGCAAACGTCTGCCAGGAACCGGCTTCAGGTTTGAAAAACAAATGTCAGTGTGGCCAGTATGATCTGATGGCGGTGAACATAGGGGGAAAGAAGTCTGGAGCACCCCCTGATCCCCCTTTTTAAATCTTTGAAGTTTAAATGTTTGAATGTAGGGTGTCCGTCTTGTAAAGATATTGGCCACATTTGCAGATGAATTGAAATCTCAATGAGAATGAAAGACAATCAAGAAACAATATGGTGAGTGCAGATGTGAAGTATAGTAGAAAGGAAAGGGGATTTTTTGGTTTGGGGAAAGCTACAGGAGGTGAGACTGCCCCTGTATCTTGAAGGATTGAGAGAATGGGGGTAGCCCTTTAAAATCGGGGGTGGAGTTGGGGATTTGGGCTTTTTGCCTTGAGGCATTAGGGCAGTAATTGGTGCACGTGATGATCCAGCATGGAGTGTGGTGAGGGAAAGAAAAGTCTGTGGATAGGGAGATGGTATAGGGAATTGGCTAAACTGAACCTCGGTGAGGCCTGGGCTGGGTCTTTGTTCATCATTATGCCTGACACTAATAAGTCAATTACTTATTTGTTGAAATGATGAATAAGTCTTTGTAATGCTCCAGAGTGGAAGTGGTAAAGGTCCTAGACTAGGATACTTGTGAACATAGGTTTGTAGGAGGGGAGCAAATCAGCTGTCAGAAATGCCCTTGAAGTGTGGAGCTGGAGTGACTGAAAAGAAGGAGCCATAAGTAAGAAGGTCTGGAGGGAAGGTCCCATGATTTCATTAAACATATATTGACCTTGAGGTGATGAGAGGACATGTAAATGGAAATGTCCAGCAGGCTCAGGAAGTTGGGGACAGCAGTGTGTGGTTTGCCTTTTGGTAGCTTTGTGACCTTATGGAAGTTACTTGACCTCCCTGAGCCTCAGCCGCTTCAGCTACAAAATGGAGACATTAATAGTATCAACAATACAGGACTATTGTGAAGAATAAAAGAAGCTGTGCCTATAAAGCATCAGTAACTGGCGCATGGTACTACTCACTAAATGACTTGTCAATGTCACCATCGTCAAGGGAGTGATTTGCAAAGTTGCTAGCTGAATGTATGAGTATAGACAGAGAGCAGAAGGTTAAAGATTGAATCTTTAAGAATGTCAGAAAATGAGAGGCCAAAAACAAAAAAAAAAGGAAAAAGAAAATCAAAGGAGGCTGGGGTACCTGGGTGGCTCAGTCGGTTAAGCATCTGCCTTTGTCTCTGGTCATGATCCCAGGGTTCTGGAATCAGCATTGGGCTCCCCGCTCAGCAGGCAGCCTGCTTCTCCCTGTCTTCCTATGCTCGTGCTCCCTATCGCTGTCTGTGTCTTTCTCTCAAATAAATAAATGAAATCTTCCAAAAAAAAAGAAAGAAAGAAAGAAGGAAGAAATCCAAAGGAAGATAGAGAAGCTGTCAGCAAGACAGTTCCTGGCTTGTGTGATGTGGAAACCAGGTAACTGGAGGGTCTGAGTGTTAAGGTGGAGTTGGAGGGGTAGGTAGGGGTTTCCTCTTTGCTGGGGGCCATCCAGAATGTGCTATTCGAGTATGATGACCTCGTTACAGTACCCCAGAAAACATGCCAAAGAAAAATCTTCATTTCTGTGTTTGTTTTTAGGATTTGTCTTGGGAGGTGCCTTTGGGGTGTTCACTGCTGGCATTGATACCAATGTGGGCTTTGACCCTAAGGATCCTTACCGTACGCCGACAGCAAAAGAAGTTCTTAAAGACATGGGACAGAGAGGAATGTCCTACGCCAAAAATTTTGCCATTGTGGGCGCCATGTTTTCTTGCACTGAGTGTTTGGTAGAATCTGTAAGTGTCTCTGCCTTCTGAAAAAGCCTTGCCTGTACTGTCTTACGAATTCTTTTTTTTTTTTTTAAGTTTTTATTTATTTGACAGAGACAGGGAGAATAAGTAGGGGAAGAGGCAGGCAGAGGGAGAGGGAGAAGCAAGCTCCCTGTTGAGCAGACAGCCCGATGCAGGGCTCCATCCCAGGACCCCAGGATCATGACCTGAGCTGAAGGCAGAGGCTTTAACCCACTGAGCCACCCAGCCCCCTCCATCTTATGACTTCTAATGAGAAATGTTCATTAGAAAGCAGATCAGATATGTCTGATACTTGGTAGATTGAATTTTCATTAAATAGCCCCTAAGGTAAACTTTTTGGGCATTTATTGCCTTTATTTAGGCTTGCATTATTTTTTACTTCTCTTTGTAGGCTAGAAGTTGGTTAATTATTTTGTAAGTTTTTAAAAATTCTAGTTAGCATACAGTGTAATATTAGTTTCAGGTGTACAATATTGTGATCCCACACTTCCATACAATACCCCGTGATCATCACAAGTGCCCTCCTTAATCCCCATCACCTATTTCACCCATTCCCCCCACCCACCTCCCTTCTGGTCACCATCGATTTGTTCTCTATAGTTAAGAGTCTGTTGCTTGGTTTGCCCTTCTCTCTTTTCCCTTTGCCCATTTGTTTTGTTAATTACATTCCACATGAATGAAATCATATGGTATTTGTTTTTCTGTGACTGACTTACTTTGCCTAGCATAATACTCCTAGCTCCAACCATGATGTCTCAGATGGCAAGATTTCATTCTTTTTTATGGCCGGAGTAATATTCCTGTGCGTGTATATATCTTTATCACATCTTTATCCATTTGTCAATAGATGGAAACTTGGGCTGTTTTCATAATTTGGCTATTGTAGATAGTGCTGCTATAAACATTAGGATGCATGTATCCCTCTGAATTGGTATATTTGTTTTCTTTGGGTAAATACCTCGCAATTTGATTGCTGGATTGTATGGTAGAGTTCTATTTTTTTTTTTTTTTAAAGATTTTATTTTTAAGTAATTGCTGTACCCAACATGGGGCTCAAACTCCTAACCCTGAGCTCAAGAGACACACACTCTACGACTGAACCAGCCAGGTGCCCCAGGAATTCTATTTTTAACTTTCTGAGGAACCTCCATACTGTCTTCCAGAGTGATTGTACCAGTTCATATTCCTACCAGCAGTGCAGTGGGGTTCCTCTTTCTCCATGTCCTCGCTGACACCTGTTGTTTATTGTGTTTTTAGCCATTCTGACAGGCGTGAGGCGGTGGCTCATTTAGTTTTGATTTGCGCTTCCCTGGTGCTGAGTGACGTTCAGCATGTTTTCATGTGTCTGTTCCAAGTTGGTGAGTGATTTTGACCTTGAGACTTATTGGGGGACCAGAGAAGAGATGTGGATTACTTCTCAGTGGCACACTTGGTTTCAGCTCTCTGGTACCACCTGCAGGAAGCACCCATGAACACATGCAAATTTTAGGAACTATATTTTGGAAAGCAAAAAGGATCAGGTTTCCTTTGGAGAGGGACTGAATTAGCCAGCTAGAAACCCTGTGCTTTTTTTCCCTTCATCATCTTGTGTGGCTTGTTTCTTTGGCTCTAAACTGCACTTCTCTGCCCACAGTACCGGGGAAGATCAGATTGGAAGAACAGTGTCCTTAGTGGCTGCATCACCGGAGGAGCCGTTGGTTTCAGAGGTTAGTAAACAACTCTCGCACGGTTTTCTTTGTGGCCTTGGACAGCGTGCCGTAGTTGACGTTTCCAAACACAGGAGTGTTCCAGGGACAGCCCAAGGCATATGTGGACACTTGATGCTCTTCTAAAGAAATCACTTTTACTTCCACATTAACTTAATTTTGGAAACTTCTAGTATTTAGATCGGGGTTTTTCATCGTTGGCATCGTTGGCATCGTGGACCACATAAATCTTTGCTGGAGGGATAGTGGGGCTTTCCTGTGCATTGTGGCATGTTCAGCAGTATCCCTGGCCGCTTACCCACTAGAAGCTGATGGCATCCCTTCGTTGCGACAATTGAAAGGGTCTCTAGACACTGGCAAGTTCCCCCAGGGGATGGAATCACCCATGGCTGAGAACCACAGAAAGATCTAGATTTAGAAAAAAGAATTGCCCTCACATTGAAATGGTGGGAAGAGCTTCCTCCCAGTAAGGAATTCCAGAAGTGTATTGATCTGTAGGTTAGGACAGAAGCACGGCTAGGTCTCGTTCAGCCCCGGAGAGCCCACTGATCCAAATGGCAGGCGCTGCTGAACTCTCAGGTCCGCGCATTTCAAGTAGTTCCGGCATTTTTTTCTTTTAAATACTATACAATTGTCAGTATAAGTTCTGTGGTAATGTCTTTCTGCAGTTAAGGATTCTTAGACTTCGACCCCCTGAAAGCCCGATAGGAGTATTCTGGAAGTGTCCGGTTATCAGCAGTAAACAACAAAGAAAACAGTTCTCTGCACTTCTGTCAGCGTGCCCATCAGGAGTGTGGTTTGGAGGGGGGCACCTGGGTGGCTCAGTCGGTTGAGTGTGTCTGCCTTTGGCTCAGGTCGTGATTCCGGGGTCCTGGGATTTAGCTCCACGTCAGGCTCCCTGCTCCGTGGGGAGCCTGCTTCTCCCCCTGCCTCTCTCCCTGCTTGTGCTTTCTTTCCTTCTCTCAAATAAATAAATAAAAATTAAAAAAAAAAAAATGGAGTGCAACGTGGGGTGTCAGTGACCTGACTCTCCTCCTGGTGGCCGTTGCTGGGACACTCTCCCTCTGCCGGGCCCTTATTTACCCAAAGCAAAGAGCCTGTTTTCTCCTCAGAGAGACAGGATGATTTGCTGTCATTAAAAGCTGCTTCTCCTCGGACAGGCACTTGTGATTTATAGAGTAACTTTTCCTCTGGTCTTCCCATCGCTCAGCTCTGTCAGGGACATTGAGAAGCTCAGCTCCCTCCAGGATTGCTTTGATCACCTTCCCAGGAATTTATTTCATAAACAAATCAGGGTTAACAGGTCATATGCTTTCACTTGCTTCCAAGGGCTGGTTCTCTTAACCAGTTTCCTGCCTGTGAGGGGCTATTTCGTGAAACTGGAAATCGTCATCTTTTGGAATGAGAAAAGTTGAATGTACGGCTAGATGAAGCCCACTGGTATAGACTGTGGACATGGCTTCCTGAAGTCTTACACATCCCGTGGCTCGGCTGACTAACTTAGAAGCTTGACACAGGCGTCCCTGTCGCCGTGGCCAGGCAGACTTCTGAAGGCAGCCTGGCTCGGTGTCTGTCCCCGCAGGTAACGTCATTTCTGTTTACTTCACAGCGGGCTTAAAGGCCGGGCTCCTCGGGTGTGGCGGTTTCGCTGCTTTCTCTGCTGCCATTGACTATTACCTCCGGTGAGAGAGCCTGCCTCCAGGGAAGGACACTGCCAGCCCAGCATCGGAGCTGCTCCGTGGGGGCCGCGCTCTGTCCACTGCAGGGCACTCGCTTCAGAGACTGCAGACTTTTCCCCTCAGACCGCTGGTGTCATGAGGGAGCCACGTGGCTGCCGCCTGCCTCCGCCTCCAAGGAGCCACATGCTCTGTTCCCGGGGTGGACAATATGCCGCGCCAGCCTCTCTCTGAGGCAGATCAGCAGTGTGCTGACTGGTGGAAATTAAGCTCCCCAAAGGTTCCGTCCTACCCATAGCTGGCCTGCAGGCGGCTCGGGGCGGTGGGACCAGAGGGGACTGAACTCGTCCCAGCAGGCTCGTCTACTTTGGAACTCCGCGCGGTCAGCCATGTCACAGGGCAGGGCAGAGTAAATGTACACCACCTGACCCATTATGTCATTTTGTGGTCTGTCTTTGTTTAAAAAAATTACATGACAGTTTAAAAGGTTGGTTAGTTTTGGCGGGGGAAGGGAACAGGGACAGAGTAAGTGTTTAGAGCCGCCCCAGGAGCCAGAGGTCCTGTCCCCCCTCTTCCACTTCCCATTATGAACAATAAAGGCCGTTAATACCATAAAATAAATGAATCAGTAAAGGGTTGGTTGATTTTTATTTTCAGATTCCACGAGTCCCAAAAGTGGTGCCAGGTGGCCCAGAGACTGGACATCTGGAGGGAGAGTGAGAAAGCTCCTGCGAAGTGTGGGAATGTCCAATTCTCGGGGTGTGCAGAGCAGCATTCCTCTGACACTGCTCCTTCAGCCAGGGCCTGCCTTGCTCGCAGCCCCGCTGGTCCATGTCCTGGGATACGTTGAAATCCCATGCATAGGCCCTTACCTCTTCTAAAAACCCTGCTGTGGGCTGGCTGATGGGAATGCCTGCGGTCCTGGCCACACTGGTTTTAGGCTCTGACCGCTGGACCAGGCCCAGCTCAAGGACACGGCGTGCGGAGTTCTGCTGTGGTGCTCCTGGTGGGTGCCTGAGCAGCAGCTGGTGAAGATCAGACAGTGGTGAGGGGGCGTTCTCCACTATCCTTGGTCTGTGGTATCAGGATTTTTGTATTTTTTAACATATTAGTGTTTTTTTTATTTGAACTAGGGGCCTTTTTCTGACAACAGAAGCTCAGCCTAATTGTATGCCCCAGCGCAAAAAAATAGGCTTTAATGGTTGGGATCTGCTGTGAGCACTTGTTCATTCTGGTCCTGTGGTAAGGACACGAAGGGAATGAGCTCAGGCTCTCTCTTGGGGCCAGAGGACAGGCTTGTGGGGCTGCATGATTCCAGCAGCCTGCAGCGAGCAGTGATGGCTCCTGTTCTCTGCTGTATGCTGACTCCTTCACCATTTTTTGCTTTCTCCCCCTTTTTCTGCGGTCTTCTAGCTTATGCCCCCTTAACCAGAATTCAGAGGTGGCTGAGACGTTCAGATGTCCCAGGTGTGTATGTATGTGACTGAGAATGTCAAAGTCAGCGGGTCACACCTTCCTCTGGCCACGTCTGCCACCTCCTCTGCAATGAATGTGAGCTAAGCTCGCTCGGGGTTTACATCCTTCTGTGGTGAATTCTAAGTAATATCCAGCCCAGTCTCCTAGGTATGAGGCTTCGTTGCTCCCAGCCCAGCTGGAGTATCCTCAGAGGTCTGGGAACAAAGCTAGGAGTGTTTCCTATACTGTCCCTAAATAAGTCACCTGTAAGCACCTTGAGAGCATGGGTAGATGCTCCTGCCTGGCAGCTGTCAAAGTACCTGGATGCCTGGCATCTTCCACCAGGCAGCCTAGCAAGGAGGGTTGAATATGCCCAGCGAGTACCAGGAATGCTGCCTGTATGACTGCCTTAGAGCTGATGAGCCCTGGGGCTATCCGTAGCCATCTCTTCAGTAAGCCAAGCATTGTCCACACTGGCTGTTCAATCAAGAAAGGAGATGAATAGTTTCCTGTTTTAGATGGCTAAGGAGTCAGTATGAGCTCATAAACCAAACACCAATTTTCAGAGACATCTGGTCCTGATCTCCAGAATAAACATAGTGTCCAATGGCTTAGACTGGTGGGAACCTGTATTAACCCCACCGACTCTCCTGAAGGGAGGCTGTGCCCCCTAGGGGATCCAGCCTCTCCAACTGTCAGGCTAGGCCAAAAGGCTGCCCCAAAGACGCCCACTTCCAAGAAAAATGTAGGGAAGAGTTTGCATAAAATAAGAAGCCTCCACTTTGAGCACTTTCTGCCATCTCTCGAAGGGATACTGACGGCCAGGTCTTGGTGGGACCTTTGTCCTTCATGAAAGGAAATCTGGCTGGTGCCTGACTCGGAGGCCACTGTGAACCACAAGGAGGGGGCTCACCACCCCGCAAACTGCCACAGTCCCCACAGGGTGAAGGGGAAGCTCAGGGGAAGTTAACTAGGTGCACAGATTCCTGGAAACACATGTGGATGCAGCTGGAAGAGTTAAATATTTAGATTGGTGTCTTCCCTGGACTACTGAGTATACAAATGTCCACACCACAGGGCTGAGTTGTGTGCAAATGTTGGGGCTTTGCATTTTTTTTTTTTATTAACATTTTCCTCTCACGTGGTTTACATCAATTTATAATAATCTACATAAATTGAAACAGAACATAGACAAAAAAAATATATCCTTACCAACTTATTAAACTCATATTAATAAAGGTTCCCATCCTACCTGTATCAGCAAAAACTGGCAGCCCACAGCCATTGCCAGCAAGGACAGGCATCCCGGCACTCCCGTGGCCTGTCTGCTGGGCTCCTGTTGGCACAGCCTGCCCTGCTGGGCACAAGGGCCAGGGGTGCTGGGCTGCACAGTCCCTGACTCTTGGGAGAACCCATGGATGGGCTCCTTCCTTGGTGCAGCTTAGTCCTTGTCTGGTACCTGCCCTTCCCCACCCTGGGGGTGGAATTTATAAATATTCTGAGCCTTTTGCATTTCTCAGCCCCTCCAGCCTTCCTCCCTAAGCAAGCTTGGGGGCTGTGGTAGCTACCTGATTCCGAGAAGCAAGCCCCTCATTTGGGGGAGGTGGGAGGCACCCATTTGGGGCTATAACTAGCTGTAGCTGGGCCTTCAGGTCACTCCCATCAATGGCTCTGGAAGCAAGATGCCACATACCAACTCCTGAGTGCTGGGCACAGACTCCAGGGAGGATCACACGCTGGAATGTTTGACCCAAGTGGTGTTCTTTCTCCACCTCCTGTCCCAGGGCGTGGGGCTCCTTGGTAAGCCGCTCACAGGCAGCTGCATAATCAGGATCATTTCCCTCCTCTTAGGCATTTCTTTCCTCTGATGTGCACAGAATGTGTACCGTTCTGCCCAAGACTGGGCCACAGGTGTAAACACAAGAAAGGACCCCGTGTCTCATGAGCCAATGCTATGGCTTCAGGGCCAGCAAACCATTCTTTAAAACATAGCCCTGAGCACAAGCTAAAGGAGCTGTTCTCTCCAATTCTGAGGGCCTAGAGTCTGCTCTCTGCCACCTAGGAGAGCCAGAAAGCCATGTGCCCAAGCCCCCGCCATCCGGGAGCATTTGTTCTCCCGGGCCAACTGCCCTGTGCTGGCAGCTACTGCTCAGATGGGAGGAAACTGCACTGGGAGGATCCTTCTCATTCCGTTCCGGTACGGAGAAGTGGGGCTCAGCACTGGGACTAGAATCTGCCGATCCTCTACTCCAGAGCAGAGTGTAGACAATGAACATCCCTAACAAAACCCAGCCCCTAAGAGAGGCAGGTGCCTATGACTCCCCAACGTCTAGAGTTTCCTAGAGCTCCCCCAAAGGCCGCATCTGGAAGCTGCGGGTGGGGAGGCAGCACCATGGGGGCTGGCTACTGGGGACGGTGCCGGTCTCTGCCAGGCCCCAGAGCACACATGGCCGTGGGGGCCGCCCTGTGGCAGTGCGTGGCTGCGGAGGACTGTACAGTCTAAGGCAAAGGCACCGCAGGGCAGGCGAGGTGCCAGGAAGGGCTGCCTCCTAGACGGAGGCTGCCTGTTTCTGGACACCTGCTTCAGCCATATTCGCTGCCATCCAAGAGACCTGGCTCCCCTAACAAAGCCACTATAATGTTTTGCTGCTGAGAGCCGCTTCCCCCCCAAATCCGGGCCCCCAGTGCTCCGTGGCACTCCTTGGAATGTTCCACCTGTCCCGTTTGCTCAGTGGCCCGACTCTCCTGCCTCCCCTGATTCCTGACCCTCTGGCTCTCTTGATATCAGGTCACTTGTAAGTCTTGCCACTCAAAGGAAATAGAACACCAGGGGAGAAGGAACTGAAAAGCAGAAGAAACAGTCAAAGATGCCTCACTAGGAGGCGGGAGATCGAACAGATAAACCCCAGAAATGGAGACTGTCAGGTGGAAATTGCAGAGATCGGCTCTCTAGCTCTGTGCTAAGCTGAGGACTCGTGTGCTGCTGTCTCCCTGTCCAACATTTGCACAGGCAGCAAGGCCAAGCAGGTGTGCTTCCACAGGCGGAGGACGGGGTTGGGGGTGGGGGGAGGCCCGGGAGGGGAGGCAGCAAGCACAGTCTTGGACGGACCACTGCTGCCACCACTGCCCAGGGCCGCCTCAAGTTTCAGAGTGATGGAGTGAAAACCAAGGCTGCACATGCATGTGGGCAGGCCGGGAGGAAGGGGAGGGTGGAGGCAAACCGAGGGGACGCTGCCCGGAGACTGCAATCTGGGAGCAGGGCCAGGAGAGGATAAGCTGGCCGGAGTTACACAGCGCAAAATAAAAACCCTTGGACTGGACTGGTGGCGGGGGTGGGGGGGGGGGGAAGAAAGTGCTGGAGGAAATGAAAGAACAAAGCAGGCAGTCCGAATGCCCATACTGGGTCGGTCACGACCATTTCTGCATGACAAATAGACAGGAAACAATCCCCCAATGGCTCGGGGCGGGAGACACAACTAGAGGGACAGAGGGCAGAGCCCAGGACTCCAGGCGGTGGGGCAGGGCCCAGGGCGCGGGCGTGCGGCGGTGAGGCTGGGGGCTGGGGCAGCTGGCTTTGTACAAGGTGGCACGGAAGATGCAAGTATTCCAGTTCTTGGAAATCTGCGTCCCTTGGAGTCTATAGAGTGTTGGGTGTGGGAGTTTTCTATTGGAGTCTTTCAAGTCTGTGTTGGGTCCCCTGGCCAGAGAGGCTGGCCTGGGCCGCCCCCCGCGGCAGCGGCTCCCACCTTGGGCTACACGTCGGTGGAGAAGTACAGTGTGTTCCGCTTCAGTTCTGCGAAGGAAATGGGGGGGTGCTGCAGGTAGTAGAGGAGGACCTGGACCTGTGAGGGGACAGGGAAGATTCAGCAGGGCTCCCTGGCCTCCTGGCCCTCCTCCGATTGGGCGAGAACTAGCAGTCCTGGGGCTGGGGTCCCCTCTGTGCCACCCCCTCCCTGCTCTCAGGCCATCTCAGGCTGCTTTGCCCCCCCCCAACCCCCTGGCAGCCCGGGTGTGTGTGCCAGTGGGCATCAGTAAAGGACACCGCGGGGCGGAGGCCTGGGCAGCCTGGGGCCACTTCCCCAACCTCTATTGACTGGCTCCAGAGGTTGGCTTTGGCTGGGTGGGCCCTGCCTCCAGACTGGACTCTGACCCAGATCTTGTAGGGACAGATTTCAGAGAAGCTTCCTCACCCTGGAAGCAATCTTAGAGCTTCCACAGGGGAGGACAAGGCTCCCAGAGGTCTCCTGGGCCCCTGAGCTTGCTGTCCAAGACTGCGGCACTCCCAGGATTGCAGTTAGTGCCAGGACATGTGTTCTTTGGGCCCCTGGTCTAGCCTCACGCCTTTTGTTTTGGACTTGGAGGCAGGACTGTCCGGAGCCCTGCCTCCCTGGTGACATCCTACTGACCGTCCACCCAGCCGCTCAGCAGGGATGGGCTGGGCTGGGGGACTCCGAGCTGTCCTCTCTCCGCCCCTGTGGGGAAGCCCACTGCACAACGCAACCAGCCACAGGCCCGGACCCTGCCACTGGTACCTGTGCCATGACATCATGGGACCAGATGTCTGCGGCCGACGTGAGGTGTGCTTTGCTCTCCACTTCCGAGGGTCTCAGTAACGTGGGGCCAAACACAGTAGCCAGGTTGTGAAGGGACATTTTGTTGATGGGTTCCTTCTCAGCAACCCTGGAAGGGGCGGGGGAAGGGAGGGGAAAAAACAGTCATTTCTCAGCAGCCATTTGGAGCTCCAGATGCTTGGCCTTAACTATAAGAACTGGAAAGATTCCCAGAAGGTAGGTACTAGCCTCTCTCTCCTCTGAGGGTAGAGACCTCTTGGTAGGGAGGGACTAAGCCAAGGGACCAAGTCTCCAGCTATGTCCCAGGACGTTCCTCTATTAGATTCCTAGCTCCCAGGGCCATCCCTTGACGGTAAATAGCCAAAGCCAGAAGGACCTACTCCCAACTCCTTCCCCTTGAGGATGATGTCATTCCTAACTCAAGAACTTTCCCTGCAGGGGCTCCTGCTCATCACAGCCCTATGGGGAGGTCATTATCAGCACCACCGTACAGACGAAGACGCCAAAGAACAGAGGTGTGACATGGTTTGCCTGAGGTCACACGGCTAGCCAGTGACAGAGCTGGGATCTGACCCCACGCAGTCTGCCTCCAGAGCCCGTGCTCCTCCGGGTCAGCCAAGCTGCCCCAAGTGGCCTGGAGTGGGGGGTGGGGGGAGCCTAATGGGGGCGTGGCAGGGGAGAGGGCCAGAGATCCAGTAGCAGTCCTTAACTAGACCTAAGGCTCCGCCTGCTGTGCTGACGCAGGACGACCCTAACCCCAGATGGAGCCTGGGGGCTATTCTCCCGTACTTTTCCAGAAGGGTCTTCCTCTTGGGACCCCAGAGTTACCTCCCTGTGGATCTTTCTCTGCTTCTCTTGTGTAATAGGCCACATGCTCAGTAGATATTTCCCCTGAGTGACAGCAGGGGCTGCCATCTGTGGCTGGCGTCCAGGCGGACCCAGTACCACCCACCCAACATGTCACAGAGGCCATGGGCCTTCCTCAGGCCTAGGAAATGTTTTGGGGTTGAGAGCACTCACCCTGAGCAGCACCCCTCACTCCCAACTACACGGACGTGCATGCTGACTGCGTTGGAGACAGGCAGACATTGGCCATGCCAGGAGGCAGCGTGGAGCTGGCCAAGCCCCCCTCCACACACACACACACACACACACGCACGCACACACGCACGCACACACGCACGCACGCACGCACACGCACACCAGCTAGGGGCCCAAATGTGGGAACAGACTGTGCCCACAACAGTTCCCAGGGTGGAAAACCTAATGAATTTTCCCCTCCCACTCCTCCTCTGTGTGTCCTCCCCACAGTGCTTGCCAAACTATGGGAACTGGTTGGGGCTTCAGTTCTGGCCAAACCAGAGGGAAAATGTCTCATGATGGGGAAAACAAGACAGCAGCCCCAGGCATTTCCAGGTCTCCACCAGCCCTCCAGAGCTGGCCTGGCTGAACCACAGCCAGGAGCCCGGGCCCGAGGGTGAGAACCTGGCTCCGGGAGGAGCGGGCCCACCACGTGGCCCCCAACTCGGGGCTCCTGGGTGGCAAGCGGATTAAAGGGACACCAGGAAAGTTTTCCTCCCCATTGACACCCGGACCGGTGCTGGGGCTCGAAAGCGAGTGGCAAGGACCCCGGAAGGGCTGGTCTCAGTTCTGAGCTTGGCTGCAGGCACCGGCCTGAGCAGCTCTCGGTCGGACCCCACGGCAGAAGGGTTGGGGGAGAAGGTGGGAGGGGACTTAGCTTAGGACTGGGGACATGTGCCTTCCGAGGACAGAGCTGTTGCCAACCCCAATCAAGCTCCTCCTGTGCCGGGGCTCAGCTTCCCTGTTAGATGAGGTGTAGGTCAAGACCAGCGGGTTGCATGCTTTTGACCGTTGACCAACGACGAACACACTTCCTGTTACAACCCAGGACACGTGACCGTGTGTAACAGAACAGAACGACAAGCACACTACTGCTCGCAGCCTTCCCTTTACAACTGGGAAGTGGACTGAATGACCATGGACTGCAAAAGCCATCGATAGTCTTTGGCTCTGGCCCTGCCGACATGGGAGGTTGCTATTGGGACCCCGATATTTCTCAAAACAGAAGAATTTGGAGGCAAGAGTTTGAAAAGCAAACTTTCACCCTGTGATGGGTGACCCAGCAGAAGCCAGCGCCTAAGAGGAAGAGCCAAGGAGGTGGATCCCCCCACAAAAATGGCCTCCCTAGCAGGGAGGGGCCTGCCCTGGGCTCCCTGCCTGCCCCCCCACCGCCCCGCCAGCCCGAGTTGTTACCTTTTCAAGTGTTCCAGCAGGAAGAGGAAGGTGATGAGGTTGGGGTCGGGCAGGGTGCGGAGTAAGTGCATCATGCAGTTTTCCTTGGCAGCAGGGTCTGACAGGGCTGTGGAGGGGGGAGAATGGGGCAAGGCTGAGGCTTGGCTCCTGGGTGGGGAGGCCCGAGCCAGTGCCCCACCAGGGTCTGGAGGCTGTGGGACCCTGAGGGAAAGCCCAGGTTGCAGGGGTGAGGGGAGCAGACCCTATAGGGAAGGAAGGGCCTGGTATCTTCCCAAGGGTGGGCTATGAACAGCTGGTTCCTGTGGAAGCCCCCACCCGAAGCTCAGTCAGGAAGCACGCTGGCGGCGATCGAGTGCCCTCCCGCCCCTCCCGCATGTGCCTTCGCAGCTCTGGTCATAGCCTGTCCCTGGTCTAGGAGGTTAAGTTTAAGGCAATGAGAACACTGCTTTGAACATTTCCTCTTTCAACTGCCTCTGATGCTAGAGCAGGCAATGGACAGCCTTCCACGGGGTTCCTCATTTCCTGTGGTGGCTGAAGCCTGGACCTGCCTCTGGAGGAGGCAGCAGGGAGAAAAGGGGGAGGCAGGAAGGAGGTGCCCAGGCGCCCCGCTGGCCGAGGCCTTCAGCTTCATCGCTGCCCAGGGCATCAGTGGGAGCGAGAGACTGCTCCTCTGGAAGGCTGGGTTCCGGCCAGCTCTGGTACACTCCAGCCAGGCTTGTCTTTGGCTCGGGACGCTGGCCCTGGCCACCCACCTCAGGGCACATTTCCCTGGATGCTTGGCTTTCCAAGCAAGGAGGTCAGTATTTGGGGAGGAAGCACAGAGGGCAGCCCACGGGGACAAGAGGGGAGAGAGGCAGGCAAGAGAGGGTCCAGGCTCTGCCTCAGGCCCCAGTGGGTCACACCCCACTCTCTGGGCCACTCAGCCACGCCGCTCCGGAGCACTGGGCAGATGCACAAGCAAGGGGAGCCACGGGTCTCCCGCTCTTTGCTGTCAGGAAGGCCCGGCTCCGCCGGGTTCTTGGTGCCCCAAAGCCTCACCGATGCCCTCCATGAAGGCTGGGTAGAGTCGGTCTGTGAGGAGGGGTTCGGGCAGCTCCCGGAAGTAGAGCTTCAGGGTGCCAGCAATGGCATTGATGTCCATGTCACTCAGCATCAGCAGGATGTCCTTGTTATCTGCAGAGGATGTGGACAATCGGGAGTGCACCCATCCGAGCCCCCCTCTTCCATGCAGCCCTCAGCTAGGCAGGGGCAGGGTGGTGGGCCCTGCTCCATTCCGCACCACACAGCTGGGGAAGCCCCCACCCACTCCATCTCTGCCCTGGTCTTGCCAGGAAAGGCAGGAAGTAGGTACAGTGCCCACAGGTGGTGTGTGACTCAGCCCCATTGGGGGAGAGGAGCCCCGTTCTCCACCCAGAGTCCTGCAGAGTCCTCACACCACATGGCAGACACCCTCTCTGGAACCTCCCCACCGCTAAGCCTCTCTCTGGAAGGCCCTGCACATTTTTTACATGAAAAATCATGTTCCAACAAAGCCTCGGCTTCCAGGTTGCACAAAGGACCCGTATGCCGGCACATCCCCAGCCCCTCACTCCAGGCTTCCTGAACGCAGACCCCTCCCTCGGCTCCCCTGGAATCAGCCCTGCCTGCCCAATTCAGGCTTCCTGGCTATCACAGCACAAACTCACATGATGGGGGAAAAGAAAAACCAGAGAGGGCAGCCCCCATCACGGAGGAATTTACGGAGGGAGGCAGCAATGCTCCTCCCAAAGGGACCTTGTTCAGGGCTCTGGAGACAGCAGAGGGGAGCCTGAGCCAGCCAGCCCAGGTTCAAAGCCCTTCTGTTTCCTTCCAGTCCCCCAGGCACCACAGAGCTAGCAAGAAAGCCAGAAACACTGGAATAAGAAAGATCTGAGTTGAAAGAAGGCTCAAAACCTACAAGCTGAGCAATGCTGAGCAAGTGACTTGGCCTCTCTGAGCCTCCATTCCTCATCTGCAACAGTGGATAAGAGACTGGGGCGGGGGTGTTTACATGAGCAAACACAGGCAGAGTTCCTGCATCAGACTCAGAGATGGCCCACCGCACGCCACATGGGACTGTGGTTCACAGAACAAGGCTCTTCCACCATTGGTGACTTGGGGCCTCTCTGTGGAGAAAGGCCTCTGGTGCTCCTGGGCTCCCAGAGCAGCCTGCTGGGCCCCTAAGAGTGCTCTCTCCCCACCAATGCCCGGGCCTCCCACACTCACTGGCATCAAAGGCGGCCTTCAGTGCCTGGATGTCCGTGGCCACCCCTGATATCCGGTAGATGCCAACTTCCTCGATGCCCCGCTTCTCCACCTCTTCCACACACTGCCGCACGATGTAGGGTACCTTGGAGCGCTCCCGCCTGGTGGGGAGGGGCTGTGATGGGGGGGGCGGAAGGCCTCCCCTCCCTGGCTACCTCAAGCCCCCACTTCCCCCACACACCTGGGCTTCTGGTATCAGGGTTGGGGCTGCAGAGAGGACTAAGAGGCCATGCCACCCCACCCTACCCAAGCAACCCAAGGCCGGCCTATTGCAGGATGGCAAGGGACAAAAGCAGGAGGTGGTTTGGGAGACAAGTGTAAAGATGCTGAGACGAGAATGTTCCTTAGAAGGTAGATCTCAGCTTCAAATGCTATGTGGGGCTGAGCCATAGACCCCTGAGGGAGGTGGCTGAGGTCCTGGAGACCCAGGCCATGAAGGGGGCGGTGGGGAGTGGAGGGGCATCCCCTCCTGGATTCCCGCTGGCTGTGGCCAAACCTCAATGTGTGCCTACGTCATCAGAGCATCTCAACTGACCACAAGAAGCTGACGGCCCGGGATGCTCACAGGTCATCTTCTGATGTTTAATGCTGGCTTGCTGACTTCTGAAGCATGTGTGAGATGGAGGCCTACGTCTGCGGGCCACTTTGGGCCTCTGAACTGGCCATCCCTGACTACGGAGCTGGGGGGGTGACTCGCTAGGGGTCCAGGAAGGGACCCAGGGTGCTAATGCCACCACTCACGTGCCCCAGGGGGACCTACTTAGTTACTACGCTGATCTTCACGCCAAAGACACCAGTCTGCTTTTTCGACGGGGTCCTCTTCAGGCTCATATCCCGGCTGGTGAACTTCATGGAGAATTCCACTTTGATCTGGTTGGGGGTGAGGCAGGCACAAATCCCCCAGGGTATGAGCGCCTGAGGAGGGCCTCTGAAACATGGGTCCCCTCCCCAGCATGGCCGACCAGTGCTGCCTCTCCCACCCAGGGCTCCCTGCAACACCTACAGGGTGGGAGTAGGAAGGGTGCGGGCACAGGGGATGGGAGAGGGACTGGGTTGAGGGGACAGGGGGCAAGACAGCACCCCCGAGGACAGCAGCCGGGGGCCCACCCACTGTGCGGACATTTCCTGTCTCCCCAGCTCACCCCGTTCATCTCAATCACATCTGTGTGCCAGTTCTTGGTCTCCACAGTCTGGGGATCCAACTGCAGAGAAAGGAAGAAAGAGAACGTGAGATGGGGAGAGCAGAGGAGACATCCCTCACAGGGGACGGGACAGGACTCTGTTCCTCTGACTCAGTGGCCTGTGGACTGTTTTTCCTTGCGCACCCACACAATGATTTTTGAAAAATTATGTACCGCCCAGCACATTTGTGACTCGACATCTGAATATTTCCAAAGCAAGTTTAAAGAGTTGCAAAGGCTATAGCTTCCAGGATAATGTAAATATTTACATCTTAAAATAAAACTGTGACATCATTCTTTTCAATGTATTCAGTGGGATCCAATTACCACAGTGATCTGCTACCCACCATCATTCATGAGGAAAATACAAGCTCTCCTTTCCCTTGCAGACACCCTGCATTGTTTCTTTTTGCTCCCAAAGAATTTTGTCCTAGCTTGTATTTTTCTACTTTAAGGGTTTTATTCATCACCCTATTAGGTTTTGCTTCAACAAAAATATCTGTACAGGGGTGCCTGGGTGGCTCTGTTGGTTAAGCATCTGCCTTCGGCTTAGGTCATGATCGCAGGGTGGGTGCTGGGCTCCTTGCTTAGTGGGAGTTTACTGCTTTCTCTACGTGCCTCTCCCCCTGCTTTTGTGTGCACGCTCTCTGACAAATACATAAATAAAATCTCAAAAAAAAAATCTTAAAGAATCTGCCTATCCTCCCAAGCAGATTAAAAAAACCAAAACAACAAAACCTTATAAAAAAAATATCTGTACAAATGCAATGAAACAATTCCTGAGACCACAAGGCTCCAAATATTCAAGACATGTTTGAGTTACTACAGCAACTGACAGCACGCGATAAAAACACTAACCAGCACGTTAAAAATAAGTATTAATAAATATTCAGTAGCAAGGTACCACTTTGGAGGACTTACGTCTCTTCACGAGGTGGACAGAACACTTTTTCTGTTTTAATTTGTGTATTTTTTTTTGCTAGGGTAGAACTGGGTGCAGCCTCACTATGCTCGTGGGTTGCTGGGTTTTTGTTTTTTTTTTAAGTTGATTATTTTCTTAGAAATCTCTACACCCGATGTGGGGCTCAAACTCATGACCCCAAATCACAGGCTCCATCACCTGAGCCAGGCGGGTGCCCCTGGTTTTGCTTTTAAACATGCAGAGGGTGAAACATCTTGTTCCTGTAAGTTAACTAGATGATAGGCTGTTTTATTTTAGCAATGTTACAGGATTCTCGAAACTCTTTCCTTCTCGTTTGCCTTAAATTGCATAAATACCGATTAGCAAAATTTATTTATTTTTATTATTTCTTAAAAAGATTTTATTTATTTATCTGGCTGAGAGAGAGAGAGAGAGAGAGCGCGCGCACAATCGGGGGAGCGGCAGTCAGAGGGAGAAGTAGGTTCCCCGCTGAGCAGGGAGCCCGATGCAGGGCTCGATCCTAGGACCCTGGGATCATGACCTAAGCCAAACGCAGATGCTTAACCGACTAAGCCACCCAGGCGCCCCCAGCAAAATTTATTTTAAATGATCTGTCAGCTGACAATGTCCATCAGTTTTGTGGAAAGCAAAGAACTGGAAAGCACCTGACTCATGAAAGGATTTGGGACTGGCCATCAGCGTCTTCTACCTTCTCCACACCCACACCCGCATTTCAAGAGGCCCTGCTGTCAGCAAGCAGAGGCACCGGCGCCCTGGGCCATGTTCCACAGAGAGCCTTGGGCTCCCCCGCAGAGGAAGGGATCTGAAGGCAGAAAGCCCTTCCCAGGCATATCGCTTGCAGCCAGCGGCACCTATGGGAGTTGGGAGTCTGCAGACTGATTGTCTGGAAACTCCCTGCCCATGTACTCCCTGGGAAGCTTCTGTGGCTTCCCAACCCCGCCAACCCCCACGCCGCCCAGAGCGCGTGCACCACAGTGTGAACACCACTGTTCCAGCAGGCCGACAGCACGGAGGAGTGCTCTGGTCAGCCCAGGGTGGGTTGGGCCCTGGGGCTTCCTACAGCTTGAGCTAAGTCCTTCTGCACCTTCCATCCGCACACCCGCTGGGCATGGGTGGCAGGGGGCTCTGGGGTCTGCATTTGGCCTAGGCCCAGCCTCCAGGAGTCGCTTCCCTGCCCGGACGAAGGGTGCCATTGAGGAAGACACCGAGGGAGAGCAGTGTGGTCGGGACCCAGTAACCCCATGTGCCCCACTCTGCCCCAGCACCTCCTCTGCACACAAGGGAAGCACATGGGACTCACCAGCCTGGCTGTGGTCCAGGCTCACTATTCCTTAAGCCTTGGGGCCAAGTGTCCCAAAGGAAGCCCCTGAAATGTCCCTCTCCCGAAACGTTTTCTGTCCCAAAACCTCACCAGGTCTGTGGCACGGACTGTCCCTTAGGCACCCCTTCACCTAACCCCCCCTCCCGAGACCTGGTGCCTCCTAATAGCCGCCACGGCCTAAGCCAGGGGTCCCTCCCCAGGTCCTGGAGTGGTGTCTGGGCACAGCCAAGTGGGGAAGGGCAAGGATTGAGACTCAGGCCTATGTAGGTCCAAATGTCCACTCTTCCGCTCAACTGTGTGAATTTGGGCAAGTCACTTAAACTTCCCTGAACTTCAGCTTCCTCCCAGGGGCATCCATACCACCTCAGAGTCCCAGGACTAATGTATTCTGAGCATTTCCGAGGAGTCCGGCATGAAGACAAACCTGTCACACAGGTTATCTCAATCATGGGAACAAGGCTGTGAGGTCTAGCCTTTTCACACTCCCATTTACAGACAAGAACACTGAGGCTTAACGACTAAGGAACTTGCCCAATGCCACTATCTAGGAGGTGAGACGCTTCCTGCCACGCTGAGAGGCCTTCCCTCTGCAGCCGGCTGGCACCCTCCCATCGGTCTGAGGCCAGGGCTGAGGAAGGTGGCACTTCCGTGTTTTACTGTGAGTCCCCGCAACTGCCGTCTCCCAGATCCCCCTAGTGGGTGCTTGAGAGAGGCCTGCCTAGCCCCTCGTGCCCAGGCTGTGAAGATCTGCCTCCCAGCAGACCAGCAGCCTCCAGAAACCAAGGCTATTTTCAGGACGTCACTTAAATACAGAGAAGGGAGGGCGAGGAGTGGAGAGGGACATGGCACATTTTCCAGAGAAATGATGCTGCCTGAGTGGCTGTGGCTATTTATAACCCATGGGAAATGTGGACTCTGCTATTTCCTGATTAGATTAGTGCCGGGGTCAGAAGAGCCAGCCCCCAGGATGTCAGCGGATAGAGCACCTGACCACTGACCTCTGAGTCCCAGCAGATAGGTGCCAACCCCCGGCCCTGGGCAGTGGGTACCGAGGCCAGGCCAGATCGGGCAAGGGAGGCAGAAAGATGGGGCTGTGAAGGGCCAGGCTGGGGGAGACCTCTAGGGGGCCCCTCCTTCACCCCACAGGTAAGACACACACAGCTGGGTCTTCCTCAAGGTGGGGCACGGGCAGGAGACCAAAAAGAGCCATAGGACATCCTAGAGAAAGTTCTAGGTGTTCCACACACCGCCCACTGCCAGGCTCAGTTATGTTCTGTCTACCTTCGCTTTTAGACTCGGTCAGGTCATGGCTGCACATTCAGCCCTCTGCCAAGGGGACACAGCTGACCTCAGGGACTGATGTCCACAAGAGAACCACCCGGTGTCCCCAACAAAATCCTGAGGCCACGGAAGGAGATGGAGATGCAGGCTCTCAGAGTGCTTCCCCAGCATTGCATCGAGGACAGGAAAGCCCAGTGGCCTCGCAGGCCGGTGGGGGCACCTCGTTCCTTCAGGAAAGTCCTGAGGGGTCCTTAGGCCTACGTCCTTCCTCCCAGCCCATTTGTCACCAGCGCATCTCCTTCCCTCTGGCTCGAGGGCTGTTTGTGGCCACCTCCTGGTGCCTGGGGTTTCCAAGGCACCAGTGAGTCTGGGGTCCCCATTCTCGCTCCCCGGGGTAGATGACACGGTCCATAGTCAAACCTGGGTCCTTCCGAGGATAGAGCCACAGCCTTCCCTCTGCCTTGTACTCCTGCAGCCACGCAGCTTGCCTGAAAGCCTTCTGATGATTTTTGCCACTGCCCTTCCCACATGCGCTCACGCGGGCCCGGGGTGGCACTGCCCCGTCTATGGGCAGCTATGGTCCCAGCGGTCAGGGAAGCACAAAGCAAGCCGCAGTACATTACTTTGGGACATGACGCTGGCACTCCCAGGCCTCCGCTTCCCCTCCCTCCCGCAAAAGCCTCTTGGCACTGGGCCCCTTCCCTCAGAACCTCACTCTGTCATTTCCCCAGTGCATGCCTGAGGCCCCCAGGAGCCCACTGACCCCTGACCTCCCATCCCTATCGGCCTGGCTTCCTGAATCTGGGACCTGGCATCCTGGGCCTGACCGGGGAGGTAGCACGGACTTCTCTCAAAGCCAGAGTAGTTTCTAGGGTTAATAAAAACAAAGTGCTTAACAACGAGGGCAAGAAATCCAGTGTGCTGGAGCTGTCGCCCTCAGAGGTGAATGGGGCGCTGAAGGGAAGGCAGAGATGGCTGGCCGTGTTTATGGGGGTGCCTGCCAGAGGCTGAGTGTGGGGCTGTGGAGACCAGGCCCTGAGCCAGGTGTCCTGTCTGACGGGGGTACATTTCCCGGGGCTCCCAGGCCAGTGGCCAGGGTGGCGGTACTGGGCTGACTTTTTCCTGCCCTTCCCCGAGTATGTCCATATACTCTGGGCTGGGTCCCCTTGGGACACCAAACCCAGTCTGTCATTGGGACAGACCACAGGCGTGAGAGGCATGGGAGGGCTGGCAATAGGGGTACTAGGGAGCTGCCAAGGCCTGCCTCTCCTCCCTCTTGGGAAGGGTACGGGAGGATTCCGTCAACGTGGCTGCTCAGAGAGAAACTCCTAGAGAGGGAGGGTGGGGTGGGAGGGGGATGCCAGGGCCCATGCTGGGCTTCCAGCTCAGCAGCCCTGCCAGGGGAGACCACGGACAGGCCATTTTCCCAGAGGCTGGCTCCCCCCCCCCCCCCCGACTAGGCCAAGCAAGCTTGGCCCCTCCAGCCCTCACCCTGCAGGGTCGGGTGCCCTCTCCCAGGGCAGCTGCAGGAGGGGCTTGTGCTGACTCTGTAGGCGAAACACCGGGATCCTGCCTCCCCTCCTCCAACCCCCTCTGCCCCGGACTTTGAAGTTCTTAGAGGCCCACATATGGAAAGGGTTTAGCTGCTCTGAATGAGGCTTTTATTGAAGTCAGGTTAGCCTCACAGCACCCACTGTGACCTGCCTTCCCTAGCACTCGCTCAGCATTCCAGAGCCCCAGTCTGCCCTGTGCCTGCCACACTTTTAGTCCTTGGACTTTTAGTCCTCAGTCCCAAAGCCGGGCGCATCCCTCCCAGAGCCCCAGGACCCTGTCTTCCTTGGGGCCGGCCGGCACCCCACTGCCTTCTCTGTTCCACGCAGCCTGGACAACTTCGCCCCAGAACCAGGCCTCAGACAAACGGCCAGGAAGCTGCCAAGCCTCAGCTCAGGGCCATGTGGGGGGGCACCAGGGCAAAGAAGGGAGGGTCACTCTGGCTGGGCCCAAAGCAACCCAGAGGAAACCCAGAGCAGCCTTGCCTCCAAAGTCGGGAGTGGGAGGCCGGCCTGGGGAGCACGGTGGGCTCTGCGGCCTCCCTTTGGCCTTGACAGTGCTTCGATGAACGTTGTGCAAGTCCTCCTCTGAAGCTGACCTCGTCCTCCCTGCCCAGGCCAGGAACGCAGTCTGGGCACAGAGCCTGTTCTTGAGAATGAGCGACGCTGGCGAGGCCACTGCCGGTGCCTGCTCTGAGGGGCCTCCCGGTGGGCTCCAGCCCTCGCCCCGCACTCACTAGACAGCACCGGAAGTAAGCGCTCATTTCTCTAACAGCATGCTCGGCTGGGTACTCCCAGCAGGAAGGGTCCCCATGCAGGGCCCCCCGCCCCAACCCCAATGGGCTCCAGGAGCACCTAGACAACCAGGAAGCTGAGGAACAGCCCCAGGCCCCCACGGGGCCCATGGAGGCATCCTGGCAAGGCAGCCTGCAGGCTGTCACTCTGGGTCACTCTCTGAGCCTCAGTTTCCACATGTGAAATGGAGTAGGTAATAACAGCTCCTCATGGCACGGGTTGAGAATGAGTCTGGTCCTCAGCCAGGGCTCCAAACCCAGCAGCATCAGTAAAACCGGCAGCATCACTAAAACCCAGGTCAAGCTTCCCCGTGGCTTCCTGCCACACTTCCATTAGAAGCTGAATGTCTTGCCCCAGCTGGCCCCCGCCTGCTCCGGATAGGGTGCCCTTCTCCCCTGTCCTGTGGCCTCTGTCTGCTTCTGAAGATGCCGCGCCCACCCCACCAGCCATAGGGTTTTCACATTGCCAGTTCCTCTGCCTGGAATGTACTGTCTTGGATCTTTCCAGAATCTTTTTTTTTTTAATTAATTAATGTATTTATTTGAGAGAAGGAGAGAGGGTGCAGCAGGGGTGCAGAGGGGCAGAGGGAGGGAGAAGAAGGGGTTGAGAGAGAGATATTCTTAAGCAGACCGTGTGCTGAGCAAGGAGCCCAACACAGGGCTCGATCTGACCACCTTGAGATCACGACCCAAGCCGAAACCAAGAGTTGGATGTACAACCGACTGGGGCCATCCAGGCGCTCCCAGAATCCTTCTTACCATTTAAGTCTTAGTTCAAAATTACCTCTTCCAGCAAGGCCTCTCCCTCCCCATTACTCTCTAGCCCATTACCCAAGTTTATGTTGTTCCCAGCCCTTGTCTAGCCTGAAATGATCTTATTTGTTGCCTGACTCCTGCGGACAGAAAGTTCCATGAGATTAAGGGCTCTCTGCCTTCCACCTCTGGAGTGCCCAGTATACTCAGGGAAGGTGCCCATCAATATTCAGGGACCAAATGAATGAAACGGGATGTGGGGGATGGAGAGAACAGTGCCTTCCCGCCAAGGGTCCTTCGGGACGGGGGTCAAGAAGCCCCATGTTCCTGCTCACCCCTCCTCTCCCATGTCCAGGGAATGGCTGGCCTGGGCCCAGGCGCAGCCCTGTGACCTCTCCCACCCAGACTTCCCCAGTGTGTTGAGAGTTTAAGGCTTAGGAACAGGAATCTTGAGCCATGGCCAACACCATCATATGAGCTGGATCTAGATCATCCTGTTCAGCTCCTTCATGATCCTGATGCCAGAGAACTAGAAAGGGGAAGACATCTGCCCAAGGTCACACAGCCAGTAAAGACAGCAGACCTGGGGTTGGAAAAAGAGGCCTCATGAGTGCTACGAGCTCAGCCGAGTCTCCAGCACCCTGTGCCGCATAAGCCCAAGGGGTGGGGTGACCCATGGAGGAGGCCGGAGCATGAAGAAGGCTTCAGGCACGTGATGGGGTGTGGAGCTGTGGCCGTCATGGCTCTGGCTGGGCCCATCTGAGGCATCAGCGTTGGCAGGGATCACTGTCCCAGACAGTGACGGTTCTAGTTCCTGGCTGAGGCATTGCCACGGCGTTACGGTGCCCTCCTGGCCTCTCTGCAGGAGAATCCCAAGGGCAGCTCTCACGGTGGCCTCCCACCTCTCTAGGCTCACCCCAGGGACAAAGGACAATGAGGCCTCAATCTAAGGCTCGCTGGGATTCTGCACTGGCTCTGGTTCCTCCCAGGGAATGGGCATGCAGGTTCCAGACGTGGGGGAATGTGTGTTCCTCTAGGAGCTAGGGAACTGGCAGAGCACACATACCTTTCCTGTCCCCAACACTATCTGCTTGGGAAAAAGAAGCTGAAATAGTACCTGGTGACCGGCTCCTGACAGTTTGGGCAGCTGGCAAGGCCACTCGGCAGAGAGCTGGGCCTTTCCAGACTTGTGCTCCCTCGTCAATGTCTGGCAACTCCCCCAAACTAGCACCTGCAGAAGTTTCTGGGCTCTTTCCAAAACGTCTGCCCTCCTGGGGCCTCACTGCTTCTGGAAACTCCTGTAACACTGGGCTCTCGCAGCTTTGGCCTTTCGGAAACCACCTTGGTTGGCAGGCTTAGCTCCCCCTGGTCCAGGGCCATCTAAAAGCTGGGGCACCAAGCCCAGCGTGGCTGCCTGGCCAAGCCACCTGTGGACCACAGAGATGCCAGAGAGGGCCAATGCCCTTTCCAACCTCCCCAGGTGCAAAGAAACAGCACCCTGCCAGGTGCACTTAGAGCAGGGGTCCCTAAGCTGAGCTCTGTGACCCCATTTAAAACAGCATTCAATTTGTGCATGTGGGTGGCTCCGTGTCTGCATGGGGCTCCATGACCTCTAGCAGACTCTCAGAGTTGTGGATTCCTGCTGTGTGGAACTGAACAGGCCCCTTGGGAGTCAGCTTAGTAGAGAAGTAGGGGCACTGGTGGTCAGGAGACCACCCATGTGGCACCAGGAGTAAGGTCCTCTCCCTCTAGGGAGTGAGCAAGTGCTGCGAGAAGCTTCGAGAAGCTTCGTGGCTGGGGAAATGCCAGGAGGTTGCTCTGCTCCCCGCCCCACCCCAACTCTCCAGCCAGCCTGGTCATAGTCCTGGCTCTCCCAGATGCCCAGGGGGAAATGGACGGGCTGCAGGGGTCTCCAGCCCAAGGGAGAGGGGCTACCGTCCCTTTCCTAGAGCTGAGGGATGGCTATAGGGGCATGAGTGGGCATGTGGATGGTTAAGATAGGGACAGGGGTCCCTTCCCCTCAGCAGATTAGGCTGACAAGGGTGGGGCAGGCGGAAAGGGGCAGGGCAGAGTGGGAACAGCCAGGGCAGGACACAGGTCTACCGTGTAAGGTTTCAAGATCTTTCTTGATGCCTGGAGCTAGATTATGAAATAAAGTTAATGAGCCCAAGACAAATCTACATCTGATAACCTAGAGCCCTCGTACCCTCAATGCCTCGAACAGCCAGCGAATGGCTGTGTGAACCTAGGAGGTGTACACATGGTTTGCGTACCCGGTGCTACCTGTTACTAAGAACGGTCAAGTTCAGTGGCAGGCTCTGGGAGGGGCTAGGAGCTGTCCTGTGGTCGCAACTGAGACGGCAAAGAAAGGGACCCTCCTGAGCCCTAAGGTTCCCCAGACAAGTGGCCCAAAGGGGGCTCCCCATCCTGTCCTTCCTCAGGTAACACCTCTGACTCTCCCCAGAGACAGAGGAAAGCAGACCCCATCACAGAGCAGCGGGTATCCTTGAACTCTGTGGTTCAGCAACAAACACTTCCATCCACCTTGCCGGCCTCTAGCATCTGGACAGAAGTTCTTCTGAGGCAGGGAATTCTCAGCCCCACGTGGCAAACCCTCAAGCAGAGACAAGGTCATCAAGAACTGTCCTCCACTCTCCCACCCACTCCTCTGGACCCTGCCAATCCAGCCTGAGTTCCCACCTCCAGGCACCCCCACCCCAAATGCTTCTGGCTTGGCCTCTGCCTTACGCTGGGGTGGGGTGTGGGGGGTCCTGCCAGCCTCTCTGTGGCTCCCACAAGTGACCCCATTACAACCTTTGGATACTTCAGGGAGTGGGGGATGGGACTCCTCCTTCAGCCTCTCAGGTGCCACCTCAGGATCTAGAAGCAGGTGGGAAGGCAGGAAGAGCAGGCACCGAGCCTAGTCTCCGTCAGTGTGATCTGAAGCAGAAAGTTGAAACATACAGAATGAAGGAAAAGGAAAGTAGAAATGTGTAGTGCCAAGAGCGCTGGCAGAACCCGCAAACCCCAGTGCCACGTGTCTCCTCTGCTCAATGCTTGCACAGCAGACCAGCTGCCAAGTCAGAGGCCGGAATGAGGCTTCAGCCCCAGAATCTCCTTGGGGACAAAAACCAACCCAAACACAGCTCCCTGAGACCCGCAACTGCAGACTCCTGGGGCCAGGGACCCCACCCCCAGGTTAATATGAGGACTCTTCCATCTGAACAGCTTCTTCTGCCCCAGCATGGGGTCCCCCAATGAGTCACAGACACCCCTTTAGGGCGACGGGAGTGGGAGGCCCACAGGTGTCCTGACATCCATTCACGGGAGACCCTTCCTGCAGGCTGGGCAGTCCCCAGCACCCTTCCCCCACACCACCTAAGCTCCTGTCTGGTCCCAGCCCCTGACTGGCAGAGAGCCCTCGGCACTGACAAAAAATAGGTTAATGCAGCTGAGGAAAGAAGGGAAGCGGGCAGCGGGCCCAGCCCCAAGAGTCCATCTGCTTGCCTGCTAGTCTGGGCACAGTGAGGCGGCCACAGCCGGACGCATGACCGCGCCAGCATAGAGACCCTTGTATCTGTGAGGCGGACATACTCTGTCACACAGCAAGAGCTAGGGCACCCCATTGCCAGAGCACCCCTGTGGCTGCATGGATGGCAGGCAGCTCCGCAGGGCAGCACCTGGCCGGCCCCCGCCACCCTTGCCCATGGGCACCATCAGACTAGGAGAAGCAAGAGACCACCAGAGGTGCGGCTCTGAAGTGAATTCTTGGAGGTGCCGGTCATACATGCACAGGGAAAGAACAGAAATTCTGGGATCTGGAGGTTTAAAGACTGCCCCCCACTACTTGCCAGGCCCCTCCCCAAAGGGTCAGGTAAATTGGAAAGGCTTTGCTTGGCTGGCAGAGGGCCGGGAGACTGTGGGGTCCGTTTCTCACTGGCCTTCAGGTTTGGGAATAGACGATGAGCCCGGGGCTGGTGTCTGCTGGCCTCAGCAGGGGCTGGGTGTGTGTGTGGGGGTGCACGGAAGGGCCGGCCCCCTGCCGCCAGGCACAGACAGCTGCCTCAGCACAGAGGAGCTCCGGTAGCAGCTGAAGCCAGCAGGGCCCGGTGAGCCTGGTCCCCAGGGATGCCGAAGGTGACCCAGGGGCCAGAGCAGGACAGCTCAAGTTGCTGCCCTGCTGGCACTTTCCAGGACTGATGTCACCTCTGGGAAGTCAAGTATGCCCCAAGGGTAGGGGGTGAAATGAGATAAGGAGCCAACGGGCCCAAGCTCACTTCCCCCTGGCAGGTGCTAGTTGGCACCGAGCACTTAGCCAGAGGGCTCCCCCCTCCTCGGAACTGCAGGATGGCTAGCAAATCTCCATCAGCCCCACGGAGTAGCCACAGCCTCCCCTGAGGGGCAGGCCCCCTGCGACATCTTGCTCGGGCAGCCAGTTCAGGCTGCAGTTATCTAAGGGTTTACTGTGTTCTAGGGGCCGGGTCTGGTTCTTCCGCGGACACCCGATGCCAGGGCCTGAAGCCAGACCCAAGGCAGGCTGCCCAGATGCAGGACAGTCCGCTTCTATCTCCAATTTTCATCCCCACCAAGGTCTGGGACTGCAGGCGGGCCGGGCGGTCTGCCCTGGCTTGGCTCAGGCAGAGCTGCCTGCTGGGTCAGGAAACCCCTGGCACTCTGGTGCCTCGCTAGCATGGGGCCAGCAGTCATCTGGGTGGTCCCCGACTGGGCAGCCCCTCAGAGGCTGCAGACCCCCACCTCGGCAGCACCCCCAACGCCACATGACCTCCCTGCAACCCCGGGGGAGGAGGCCCACGACCCCGCACAAAGAAGTCTTCCACGGCCAGTGGTGCTGAGCTGCTTCTGCCAGTGTCCCTCCCGCCCCCGTAAAGGGGCAGCCAGCAATGTCCACTGGGCTCAGGAAGGGGGCCTGGTCCGGGCTGGGTGGGGGAGACCCAGGAGACCCTTGCTTAACCACTCACATTCCAGCCTGTATAGACTCAGAAAGGAGCCTGGCAGTCCTCTCCCCCAGGAGAGGACCCCTTTTTCTGAGCTGGGGACAGATGCAGAGAAACCAGCAGGGGTCAGGGGTGGAGGTGGCAACAGCATTAATCATTAAATTAAGGCCACTTGGAGCAGACCCACACATACCCCCGTCTCTGTCCTAGGACTCCATGATCAGGCAGGAGCTGGAACGGATCCCCAAGGGAGGGTGGGGGAAACAGAGCACCCAGGCAGTCCCCAGCCCTCCCGCCCTAGGGTCCCCCTGCCCAACCGCCACCGCTAGCACCTTTTGGCGGAGCAGTTTGCTGCGAACACGGCCCCAAAGCCGGGCGCCTGTGTTGGGGGGCCGCTTGCTCCCCGGCTCCTCCAGCCGATCCAGGCAACAGCGCTCCAGAGGCTCGCACACCGCCTTCAGGCTGCAGTCTGGCTGAGGCAGGATGTCGGTCATGCCGGCGGCAACAGAGGCCGGCCCGGACTGCCCCCTGGCCCGCGGCGCCGGCTCTGGGGACCGGGACGCGGGGAGAGGCTGCGGGCAGCCGGCCGCCGAGGCGCTCGGTGGGAGCCGCGAAGACCGAGGGAGCGGGAAGTGCTCACCCCCCAGGCCGGCCCGTACTGTGGTTACTCGAGCCGGGCAGGGAAGCGCATGGTGTGAGGCTCCGCTTTCTCCTCCCCTCCCCGGAGACTACCTCCCAGAGGAGCGCACCGGGGGCGGCCCGCTCCTCCCGCCTGCTGGTCCCCGCTCCGCTTGCGGGGACGCCCCAGTGCGTGCGCCACGGACTGCCCCAGTCGGCGCAGGGGACCCGCCCCCACCGAAGGAAGTGACTCAAAGAAGACGCTGGAGGCTAACCCTCCAAAAAACCCAACCTCTGGGTTTTTAACTCTTGGCGGGCTGAGGCTCCGGGTTCACTGACCCTCAGCCTAAGTCCTAAATAAAGTTTGACAAGCAGCTAAACACAACCCAGTCCCTTCCCCTCCGAGATCCCCGGTTAACCCCTTCACCACCAGGCTGCTCCCTGGGGGCCAGGGCTGTGTAAGGGAGGCCTGGGAGGAAGCCAGAAAGGGTCTGCAGGGACAGGAACTGCGGTTGGCCCTCTGGCAACCGGCCCTGTCCCAGGCAAAGGGCCCGCACTGTCCCGGAGCTCTGCTCCCCCTGCTCCCAACTTCTGCCCCAAGGCCCTCCTCAAATGCCAATTTGGTGAGAGCACCAGACAGGTGTGGAACGGCAATCACAAACCTCCTCTTGGGAACGTGAAGAATAAAGCAGATCCCCAGTGGGGCAGCCTCCTGGGCTTCTGCGGACTGGAAGGAACCGGCCGCTATGGGCTGTCTCCAGGGACGTGAGCCAAAAGCCAAGAATGACACCAGTTACAAATGCCCAGCGAGAGGTGCCCCTTACCCAGCCACTTTTAATCATGGCCCTGCGCACCTCACCCGAAAAGCCCAATGCAGGCTGTGCCACTGGGGGCAGAGGACATCCAGTGGCAAAGGGGCAATCAGCCCCTGGGTCTGGGCTGGGTGTGGCTCAGAAGACTTCTCAGAAGAAAGACCTTGCTCTTAATGCTCAAGTTGGGAAAGCAGTCTAACCAGAGTGAGATGTGAAGCTTCCGGTTAGAGTCTGGGGTCTGGGGTAAAGAGAAAGGCCTGAACCCCAGACAGCCCACACAAACCCCAGACGCACCCAGGGCATCACATGACGCACCACTAGGCTCAGAGTAAGGAAGGAAAGCAACATGTCCACGGGACCACCCATGAACCAGGTCCCATGCAGAGAGCTTTCAGATATCCAGTTCATTTAAGGCTCACAACTTTGGTGATGCTTGGCTTATGGTCTCTGTTGTCGGGTTTGGAGGACTTGGGCTTGGAGTGGTCAAGTTCTGGCCTGAGGTCAGGCCACCACAGCCAGGAAGTGACAGGTCTCTTCCACAGCTGGGGGTGCTCATGCATCTGACCTCACTCAAGTGTGGCTGGTTCTTTAGAGTCAGGAAAAGGCGCCGGGTCCGCGCATTTCTTGGGTGACCCCAGGGCAGGAGGGCCCAGAACCAGCCCTTGGCACCTGGAATGCTCCTGCTGGATCCCCACCAAAATGTAGGTCCTGGGGCTTAACCCCACAC
The DNA here is from genome assembly GCF_002288905.1 of Enhydra lutris kenyoni. Taxonomy (NCBI): domain Eukaryota; kingdom Metazoa; phylum Chordata; class Mammalia; order Carnivora; family Mustelidae; genus Enhydra; species Enhydra lutris. Next base: position 2,784,701 of record NW_019154110.1, read on the forward strand.
ACCCTGTGTTCTGTTGAAAGAAGGGCAGCTTCACCGCAAAGATAGCCAAGACCGGGTCATAGTAAGAGCTGCCCTTAATGAGCACTTGCGGAGCGACGGGTACCATGCTCAACCTCCACACAGATTAACTCACTTAATGCTCACACCACCTTATGAAGGAAGTCCCAGCAGCCCCATTTTCAATTCGAGGGAATGAAGGAGACTGAGAAGTGCAACATCCTGCCCAAGGCCATGCCGGGCTGGGCCACGAAGTCTGGCCCACAGCACAACTGTGAGATCCTGGTATGGCAGGCTCTGGTCCCACGCTGCCCCTGCCTGGCTGGTGGAGGTAGGGTCCTGGAGCTCTGCTGGGCTCTGAGTGGGGAGGGGTCCCTGCAGGGTGTCTGGGCCAGCTCCACACTCCACACCTGCTTCTACATGGTGCAGACAGGCCTGGGCTGCCAAGGCTGCACAGAGCTTCCTCATACCTGGGCCGAGTTGCCCAAACCAATGGCAGCTAGACAGGATTGGCCCATAACACTTTGCCCAGTACTCTGAGGTGGAGCTCCCCACCTGCCTCTCCCAGCACCAGCACCAGGGGCTACCTTTGAAGACGGTCACCCTCCAGTCCCGTAAGGGGCCAGGCAGCCTCCCCACCTTGGCTGTCACAAAACCCCTTTCCTGGAGAAGGCTTGGCTCACTCCTACAACCTTCACTTCTCCAATTCATTCATTTCATTCAAGAGCCACTGACTGAGGGCCCGACTCTGTGTCTGACCCTGAGTGGGGGCTGAGGAATCACAGACACGAAACCAAAGCCTGTGCTTTGTCAGAAAACTGACAGCCCAAGAGGAGAGCAAGACATGGGCTTAAATACCTCTTAACAGGAAGCGTTCGTGCACTTGGGACATAGCAAGTGGGTACCTGCCGTGTGCCTACCCAGATGGACAAAACATCATCTTTGCTCTCAAGAAATCCAGCCTTAAGCCGTAAGAACACACAGATAAAGTGCAATGACAGTTGAGAGAAAGGAGAGGAAATTTCTAGCCAGAGGAACCACACAGAAGGCTTCCTGGAAGAGGAGGGAATGGCATGGGCCTTGAGAGCTATGGAAAAAGGCCATACACCCTGGCTTTTTTCTGCATTCCTCGGGCTAACGTGCAACGGCTGGTTGTGTAACTGGCTGGTAAGGGGCCATTATAATTGCTGACCATGTCAATGTGCTTGGCACCACCAGCTGGCCTACTTCAAAACTGGCCCTGTGCTGGCTTTCTAAGGTTCTCCCCCTTCTATCTGGATCATACGCTGCAGGGTGTATTGGGGGAATGCATTGCAAGGTGTGCCCCCCACCCCCACTTGGTGTGTGGGAGGAGGGCAGTACAGATCCTGTTCCCAAAGCCTTGTGCTTGTCTGTCTTAGGAGGCCCAGGCTCAGTACTTGTCTGGGTAAAGCAAGCTCCGACTGGGTGAAAGCTGGCCAACGGTCTCCATGGTGACATAAGCGCCTCAGCAGATGGGTAGCTGAGTTGGAAGGCTCTTCCCTTGAGATGTTCATCTTTCCCTGTCTCCCTGTGGGCTGGGGGCTCTCTCTGGGACAGCACAGATTTGCCTTCTCTTCCCTCCGCCTGACTCACTCCCTCCTGGAATCAATGGTCTAGGAGCAGGCTTTAGGGGGCGGTGGGGGGTGTTGGGCAAGACAAATATTCCCTGTCAGTTCCTCAAAATCAAAGGTCTGAATTCTGGTCCCTCCCAGCCCACGGTGGATCCTTCCACATCTTTGCTGGACAGGCTAGGCTAGGGCTGTCCTGACCACCCAGGAAGGGAGTGCATCCCCCCCCCCTCTGTCCCTTCCACCGAGCCACACCTGGCAGGACCCGCCTCCAAGGACATGCAAGGGCCCTGTCTGCATAAACAGAGCCTGGGCGGGAAGGGCCACGTGAACAGACGTTGCTGTCTTCAGAATTAAAAACATTCCTAGTAGACGGTCCTGTCCTCCCTCATTCCTGCCACCCCACCCCCCTACCCCCTGGGCTCTCTGCAGGAGGAATGAGAAGGGCCACCCTTGGGGAGATGCAAGGTCCCAGGTTCTACTTAGAGAGGAGTATATACCCAGGCCGGTTGGGTCCGGGCACCCAGCCACAGCTGGGGGCTGAGGCAAAATCAGGTTAAAGTGATCAGCAGCAGCATCACTGAAGGAAAAAAGGTCAGCAGGGAATATATGCAGCCTGAGATGTGTGGGCGGGAGAGGCAGGGACTGCCACCAGTGCTGCCTTGGTGACAGCTGGGGGTGGGGACAGCTTCCAGGCAAATCCTGCAGCCTGTGAACATGAGGAGGAAGGTTCTTTCTCGGAAGGTTCTTTCTCAGAACTTTGGGATGCTGCTGCCACTTTCTGGAGTGACCTCCATTTTCCCACTGGAATGACTTTTGTCTTCTCCCCAGCCTAGACTGGAACACTGATTCCCTCTCCCCGTCCTCTAGCCAAATGACCCGAAATCAGGAAAGGGGGTTTCTGTGCAGCCAGCTGGACCAAGGCTACAGGCACCGCAGTGCACAGCCTGGGAGCGAGGGGTGGAGGGGAGGAGAGCCCCAGCAGACTACCCAGAGAGTCTGGGTGCAGGCCCTGGGAGCGTGAGAGCAGCCTAGGACTGTGCTAAGGCTGAGGACCAGAAGGTCTGCCAAGAACTCTCCTTCTCAGCTCCAGAGGAGCACAGCTGGGGCAGGCCCCACAGGAGCGGAGCTGGGGGGCAAGGTGGGCTCTGAGGCTGGAGGGTTGCAGAAAGGAAGCTCCTGGCAGTCCCTGCCCAAAGATGGGCACGGGAGTCCAGGCCGAGAACCGGCAGGTGGCCAGCAGGGCCCGGGTGGCCAAGAGAGATCAGAGCCCTTGTGCAGGCTGTGCAAACTGGCAGGGGAATGGGGGAGGTGCACACTGAAGGGCAGCTGCGAGAAAGGAGGATGGGAGACTCCCCTTAGCCAGGAGATTCCTGGCTCTATAGTCCCTGCCTGCCTAATGCGTGCTCTCACCTCCTCCTAACCCAGACTTATCCTAACTGCACTGGAAGGGCAGAGATCTCCAAGGGATGAGAAAGTGAGACCTGTTTATGTTTTTCTATTTATCCATCCATCCTTTCCCCCATATCTGCTATGTTTAAGGTCTGCATTAGGCTCAGGGACAGAAACCCTTTGCTCCAAAGTCGCCAAACAGCCAATGGCAGCGCGGGAGCCTAGATGCTGTATTTTCAGTTGTGACTCATTCATTCATTTTTCACTAAGAAGTTACCCATCCCCCATGCCAGCGGGGAGGACCTCGAACGGGTCCCAGTCTAACGCCCACCCCAGCGAAGAGGTAAGAGCCATCAGGATTCTTTTAGACAGTCCAGGCCAGAAACTCCCTGGGGCGTGGGCCCAACACACTGACCAGCTGTGCATGAGGGTCCGGCTTTTCAGCTCAGGAACACCAGCCTCAAGGCCTGTCCCAGGTGTGGCACAGTACTCCCACGTCCCAGGGCCCGTGCTGCTCAGCAGCACAGGACAAGGCACACATGGCTCCCCACACAGCCTCATTCTCCACTCTGCCTGGCTACCCTGGGCGGGCGTCTTGAGGCGCTTGGTGGCTCTAGATAGGCTGTAGAAGCCGAAATAACCACAAAGCTTGTCCACGGCGGGACAAGCCTGATGGCCCATCCTTGGCCAGCCACAGTGATTCTCACGGTGTATTGGTCATGGAAACAGCTGGAAAGTCCACTTGAGTCTTTGGGAACATCTTGCTTATCTAAAACAAAACCCACCCAGGGACAGAGTGGGCACAGCACAGCACACCCACCACATGTCCTTCCATTCTTTTTTTTTTTTTTTTTTTTAAAGATTTATTTATTTGACAGAGATCACAAGCAGGCAGAGAGGCAGGCAGAGAGAGAGGGGGAAGCAGGCTCCTCGTGGAGCAGAGAGCCCGACGCAGGGCTCGATCCCAGGACCCTGGGATCATGACCTGAGGCGAAGGCAGAGGCTTAACCTACTGAGCCAACCAGGTGCCCCTGTCCTTCCATTCTTTCCCCATAAAAGTTATGGCCAGACCACCACCCAGACTCCCCTGGCCTCTTGCCTGCTCCTTCTCACAGGAAAGAGAGGTGTACAGCCAGGGTCTCCCAGAACAGTGGAAGGATGGTGTGTGTGTGTGTAAGCAGAGCACCACCGGGCCCCCCCCAAACAGGCCTCATGCTGACGACATAACAGCCTCAGGCAGGAAGGTTTGGAAGTAAGGTCAGCATCCACTGAGCCCCCATGCCTTTCTTCTCCTCTATCATTACCCAACTCCTTTCCCACCCAACTCTGAGCTCCAAGTGAATAGGAGAACACTCCTGGGAGCCAGGGAACCTGGGTGAGAGCCCTGCCTGGTCCCTGGAGACTCAGCAGTCACTCTCAACCTCTGGGCTCAGTTTCTACACCTGTCAAAACAGGAGCTGGGACCAGACAAAAATCATCAACGATTTTTTTTTTCTTTTTTAAACAGAGGACATTCTCTTTCCTCCCAAATGATATCTTCTGCTAAACTCTTCCTGCCCCCCCATCAGATAAAACCAGAAAAACGCAGAGGCCCCTGGCTGACAGTCCCTCCCAGCAATCCCCAAGTGCTGTGGGCAGAACCTGGAGCCCCCAAGCCTCCTTCCAGGGAACGGTTCTCATGAGAACTGCTGTCTCTCCTGACCACAGCCATTGCCTACCACCCCCCCGCCCCCGCCCTCCACTCGCTCTGAGGGTGGGGAGATGTGGAGGCTGGGGAGATTAGGGGCTTTTTAAGGAAACTTCCGGGGCTCATGTCTTATCTCTACTTGTCTCTCTGTTTTGGGAAAACTGGGGGCCTCGGCTTTGCTGCTGTGGGTTCCCTTCGGAGTCCTTACAACGGGATAACGCTTATCAAGTCACTAAAAGCTGGCGTTTTCTGGGTCACCTTGGCCCTGAAGCCAGCATGGCTTAGTCCCCGCCTCTAAGGGCCCGAGTGGGCTGTGTCTGGGAGCAAGGGCCTTACATAGTGCCACCACCACTCACCCCCGCCCCCCACCGATGCCACAGCAGACGCTGGGCTGAGGTGAAGGGCCATGGTGGGGTCTGTGGCACCCATGGTGACGGAGGCTGGCAGAGCCCACGTGAAGTGCCCCTCCCAGCATTCATACCGGCCTCAGCCCTCGCTCAGGGATGGCCCTAGCAGTTCCTCTAAGCCCTTTCTTTCTCTCCGAGGTTTCAAAACAATCAAAAGTGAGACCACCCTAGGGACTGGTTTTTTGGCTTTCTAGGGAGACAGCGGCAGCCTCCACCTGCAGGGAGCTTAGTGGTTACTGAGAGTGTGCAGTAGGCCGCGGACAGTCATCTCTGTAATCTCATTTACTATTCACATGGGTCCGGGAGGGAGGAGAGAGGTCACCTGGGGGCCACCTTGCTAATTAGGTGATGGAGCTGGGATCAAATCCAGCTCTTCCGCCCGAGTCTAGGAGCCCCCCCCAACAAAGCTGGGAAAAGCACACCCCTCTTTTGGTTTGTTGAGAAGCTGGGTCTTCTCAGGCCCTGAATGAGTCAGTCCCCAGGGTCTTCTCTGGATCTGCATCTCTGCTCAACACCCACCCCTCCTGAGCCGTGGTGGGGGGGTGTCCCAGGAAGTGGGCAGCCAGCCTGCCCCTCCAGGAGGCATTCTCAGATGGGGCAGGAGAGTGAGGGAGACCTGAGCCTCCAGCTGCTTCCTACTGAATGCTTCTTGTCTCCAGAATCCACGGGGCAGGGTCGGCCTCCCCAGATCGGGAATAACTGGGAGACAGTTTGCAGAGCAAGGGCGGGAAGAGAGAGGCTGTGCAAGTGCGGGGTAGCACTTGGGCAGCAGGGTGGCCCTCTCAAGGGATCCTGCCTCTGGCTCCCCGCCCCCCATCATGTTGCGGGCTCTCCGAGGGTCACTGAGGCATCTGGACCTGTCTCGTGGAGGACAAAAAGCAACTCCAGTGGTGTGTGTGTGTGGGGGGGGAACCATGGCTCCAGTCCCAAGGCCTCTGGGGAGGAAGTAGTGTCTGAGGCAGGAAGAGGAACAATCCTGGCACTCACCCTCCCCCACCCCCACGTGCCTCTGGGTTGGCATGGTGGTGAGGACAGCAGCAAAGGGAAGATGCCCACGTGGGCCAGCGCTGAGAACAGCAGGCAGTGGGGGTAGGAATCACACGCTCTAGAAACAGACGCTTCCCCTGGTCATGCACAGCGGGCCTGGGCTGGAGGGATGAAAGGGAGAAGCCAGCCCCAAGGCTTTCTCCCAGCTGCCCCCACTCCTCCCCTAGTCAAAATCAGGCCATTCCCAGGACTGGGGGCCCAGCTGTGGTCAGTATGGCCCGAAGGACATTGGGAGAAGGTGGTAAGGACCCATGTGAATGCCGCTCTGTCATCCCACCCAGGGAGCGACCCAGCACCTCCTGGTACCAGCCATGAAGAACCAGAGTGGGCAAGAACTAAAAGCATTTTTGGGTCCACCAGACCAATGCCCCCAGAGCCCAGGCTCCCAGATCAATAAAGCAGGGTCAAACAGGGACAATAGAACCCCCGGGGACCAGAGAGAGGGATGTGGGGTAGGGAAGCCCTTGACTTCTGCCCTAGCAGGCTCCTGACCCACGCTTACTCTGAATTTCCTCCTGCTCTGCAGAGTAATTGAAACCAGAAACGACTCTGGGCCAACAATGGCCCCTTGTTCCTGGCTCCTCACTCACTTTGTGCTCTGGGCCTGACCATACCATGCCAAGTGGAGAGCTACACCAAGGGGGAAGAGCCCAGAGCTGCTCAAGCCAGGGCTAAGGCAGATGATGAGGGCCCTAACCTTGACCACCAGTATACTCTGGGGTTAGTTCATCAAAGCTGGATCTGACTTCATCAGCCTAAGAAAACAGATGTGGCCTGAGCCAGCCTAAGGCCCATCATAGGGGGCCTCTTGCAGGTGATGGCCTTTGGCCGGGGGGGACAGGGGGCTGCTTGAAAAGCTAAACCTGGAGTCCCTCCAAGAAGACAGAGGGCACCATACCTGGACCTGCCAGCTGGGCGAGGGGCTGTCATCATTGGATGAGAACAGACTCTGTGCCAGCCCTGTGCCAAGGGCTTCATGGACTTCTACATTCAAGTTTCAAGAGGACCCATTTATGGGTGAGGAAACGGAGGCCCCAAAAGTAAAGTAACTTACTCTGTTCTCCCAACTAATGAATGGAGGAAGGTGGAATGATCCCCAGATCTGTCTGGCCTTAAAGGCCCATCGACACTGATGAATCAAAATTCTCTTCTGTCTTCTTTACTACATGGTGAGGTCCTTTTCATCTTTTTTTTTTTTTTTTAAAGATTTTATTTATTTATTAAAGACAGACACCAAGAAAGGGAACACAAGCAGGGGGAATGGGAGAGGGAGAAGCAGGCCTCCCACTAAGCAGGCAGCCCTATGTGGGGGCTCGACCCCAGGACCCTGGGATCATGACCTGAGCCAAAGGCAGATGCTTTAACGATGGAGCCACCCAGGCACCCTGGTCCTATTCATTCTCTAAATGTCCGCAGCACAGTGCCTGACATTTAGAGGGTTGCTCAGCAAGTAGGAATGCGTAAATAAGCTGATGATAGGACGAATGTATACATCACACCGCTGGTACATTCTGTCTTTTGAGCTTCACAATAAGCTGGTGATGAAGGTAGAATGGGGATAATTATCCCCATTTAACAGACAGAGAAACTGAGCCCCCCATATCAAAGAAAACAGATGGTGATCTTCTGAGCCCCTTCTGACCTTCTGACTCCCTTCACGCTTGATAGATATAAACCATGACCAAGGGGAAGGCATAAGAGATCTGAGGAAATAAGGTCAAGGAGACAGGGATGCCTGATTCGGGGGAGAGAAAGCCAGGAGGCAACTGTTTTAACCAAAAGAAGCTAATAGTGGCCAGTTGTGTCCTCTACTCATGGGGCCCTGCGATAGCTGGGGCCCTGCGATAGCTGGGGTCCTGTGATAGCTGGAGACTGGTGAGCAACTGGGTGGGGATGGGGAACCTTGGATCTGGAGAGAAGGAGGCTAGGAAATCTACATCCTCAAAGACCAGGCTCTTTTTCTCAATTAAAAGGGTGAAAGTCTAACATGAAAACAACCGAAATGTCCGTTGGTGCATGAGTGGATCAACAAAACGTACCCCATGCATACCAGCCTTAAGCATGGGAATTCTGATGTGTTCTACCATGTGGATGAACCTTGAAGGCATCATGCTAAGTGAAGTCCCAAAAAGACAAACACTGCAGGATTCCACTTCCATGAAGTCACTGGAATGGGAGAGTCAAAATCATTGAAAGAAAGTCAAATGGTGGTTGCCTGGGGAATTACTTTTGTTATTGTGTGTTTTTTGTTTGTTTGTTTTGTTTTTTAAGTAAGCTGTATGCCCAGCACAGGGTTTGAACTCATGACCCCGGAATTTGGAGCCATGTGCTCTACCGACTGAGCTAGCCAGATGCCTCTGCAGTTACTGTTTAATAGGTATGGTCAATTAGGATGGTGAGAAAGTTCTGGAGGTGGCGGGGGGGGGGGCAGGGAGAAAGAACGTTCTGGAGATGGACAGTGGTGATGGTCGCACAACAATGTGAATGTACTTACTCCCTCTGGGTAGTACACCTAAAAATTACTAAAATGATACATTTTATGGTACATACATTTTACCACAGTTGAACAAAAAAGTAAGGGTTGAGGCACCTGGGTGGCTCTATGGATTAAGCCTCTGCCTTTGACTCAGGTCATGATTCCAGGGTCCTGGGATCAAGCCCCACATCAGGCTCTCTGCTTGGCGGGGAGCCTGCTTCTTCCTCTCTCTCTGCCTACTTGCGATCTGTGTCAAATAAATAAATAAAATCTTAAAAAAAAAAAAAAAGTAAGGGTCTAAATATTGTCAGATTTGCCAACCTGGGCTCTGTATCCTAGTCCTGAAGGCAGGGGTCTGGCCTTCATGACCTCCTCCTGAGTGTCATTGATAATCGCTCTGAACCCTCAACAAGCTTCCAAGAGGCCGGGTTTAGACTGTTACAGAGATTCCCCTTTTCCCCTTCAGGCTCGGGCTCCAGGCTTCAGAAGGGAAGAGGATGGAGGCGATGCATCCCATTGGGCCTGAACTTTGCAACTGGGGGTACAGGGCACCAGCCTGAAGCTGGAGCTTCACCCTTCCTGGCCTGGGACCCTGCCCCTTCCCAGGCCAGGGTCTTGAGCACTCCCAAAGTGAAGCTGCCTTCTACTCTGGGGTGCGGGGGTGCGGCACAGAGCGGAGGGTGGGGGGTGTCCCCAGGTTTGCGGCAGTGAACAGGGGCATGGAGGGGCTCCTCTGGCTTAGGTGGCTTCGAGGTCTCAAACTCCTCTTTAGTTTGGAGTCAGTGGCAGAAACGGAGCTGTGGGGTCCTCAGGGAGAGCTCTCCCCCCTGACCCAGCCAGTCAGCAAGGGCTGGGCCCTGGGAATATGCTAATCAGCCAGTGAGTAGGTCCCAGTTGGGGATAGCACATCTGGAGTCTAGAGCGGCACGGTTGGAAATAGACTGGGATAAATATATGGGAGTCCCCTGGGGCCGGGGGAGCTGAGGCAGGCAAAGGGGGGCCTCCTGGCTGAAAGGTTCCTGGGCTGGCCGGGGGCGGGGCGGGGGGGCGCGGCAAGGAAGAGACGGGCAGTGGGGGTGGCCTGGATGCTGAATCTGGAGATACTGGCCCCTTGGGAGAGGAGGGAGGACTCCTGAGCCTGGAAGAGGAGAAACACATCCAGCTGGGGTGGTGGTGGGGGAGGAAAGAAGGGCTCCACTGAATTTGTAATGACAAAGGGCAGACCCCTGAGGGTCACAGACTGACATTCAAGTCTGTCCCTGCCCTATCTAGAAGCATTTTCTCTCACTCATTTGTCTGGCAGCCAACCAAACATCACCAGCCTGGGACTGGGCTCCTGAATTTAGAACCCTTGCTCAACCACTGTGGCATGTCCCTTACCCTTTCTGATTTCAGTTTCCTTCACCCAAAACAGAATTGGATTAAATGCCCTCTAGGAGTCCTCCCGCCTGAAACCCTCCTGATCCTCTTCTTTCATTCATTCCATCAACCTTCCTCTTACTTGTGTGCTCACAATCCCTCCTGCTCAGGGCAGGCGGGCTCCTTAATTTCCTGGGACACTCCCAGCATGCTCCCGCCTCCCTGCATGGCCATGAAGGCCCTTCCCCCTGAATGCCCAGCCTGCTCCCTTCTGCTGATCCAGAGCCTCCCCACCTTGCTAGAGTAACACAGAGCCTTAAAATGGCAATTAAAGTGCTGGCCATTATGTAAAATGATTTTTATATGGTATAAGAAGTATTTTTGACAACGTAACAAAAAAGATTATAAAGACTACATACAGCTCTAGAAAAAAGGGAGGTTTATGATACGATTACGTGAAAACAGAAAAAATACAAAATACACACTGTGATTAAAACTATATAAAATTTCTATGCCTGAAGAAGGGAAAAGGCACAAAATCGAATGGCTGTTTCAGAGGAGTGGGAGTAGGAGTGGTCAGTGATTATGTATCACATTTCTTTACTATAATTGTCTTTTTCCTTCTAATGTAAACACTGCATTTGGAATTTAAAAAACCCAGTGTTCTCCAATTCCTCTCCCTCCAGCTCCTCCTGGGAGCCTCCCTAACTCCAGCCCACAATGATCTTGCCTTCTTTGAATTCCTCCCGCACACTTTTCCATCTAATTCTGTAGGGAACAGTGGTCAGTGGGAGAGCACCTGCAGAGGGCAAGGCCTGGGTCTGCTTCCAGTCCTGCTTCCGGGCCTGCTTCTGATACTGGTTCCGGTCTTACTTCTGGTCCTGCTTCCGGCCCCGGTTCTAGTTCTGGTTCAAGTCTTACTTCCAGTCCTGGCTATGGTTCCGCTTCCAGCCCTGGTTCCCGTTCTGGTTCTGGTCCTGCTTTCGGTTCTGGTTCTAGTTCTGCTTCAGATCCTGCTTCCAGGACTGGTTCCAGTCTTACTTCCAGTCCTGTTTCCAGTCCTGGTTCTGGTCCTGGTTCCAGTGTTACTGCCAGTCCTGGCTCCAGTCCTGCTTCCAGCCCTGGTTCTGGTCCTGCTTCTAGTCCTGGTTCTAGTCCTGCTTTAGGTCCCGCTTCCAGACCTGGCTCCAGTCTTACTTCCAGTCCTGGTTCCGGTCCTGGTTCCGGTCCTGGCTCGCTCCCATGGGCCGCCTGGCCTTGGACAGGTTACTCACCGCTTCGTTGCCTTCGTTTTCTCATCTACATATGTGTGATCACTTTGCTTCCCCATAGGGGACCCCTGAGATAGCATCTGTGAGCATCAGCCCAGTCCTGGGCTCCCAAGAAGCTCTTGGGTGTTGTGATCATCATTCCTGGCATCTTGTTGCACTTTCTAGTGGCGTGACATGTCTGGATACACTTGTGTCATCTTCAAGCCAGGCCCTACGGCCCTTGGAGCAGCCAGCCGGTGCTGGATACAATGCAGAAGGGCCATAGGTCTCCCCGCACTGGCTCCTTCCCCTGTGCCTGTGCTCATTCTGCTTCCCTCCAGGTGCACCAGGCCATAAGTGTCCGCCACCAAGGTAAGAGGACTCCAGACTAAGTGTGGCTCAGGCTCACTTACACCATGAAGTGGGATGCTGGGGTGGGACATCGCCCTGGCTCTTTCTCTAGGACCCGGGCTGAGAGACTCCCTGTCAGAGGCCTGGGGCATAGGGACCCAATAGAGGGGAGAGGGCTGGCTTCCCTGCACTAGGTAAGCAGAGGCAGCAGAGGCCTCAGAGTCCTCCTGGGGATGGTGTGGTTGTCATTTTCCTTGCAGGGCCATGGCAAGGATCAGAGGAGATCACATTTGGGCATATGCCTCCAAGAGCACAAGTGCTACACACATGTGTTGCTGATTAGTGCCGCCATTTGCCCGTCCCTAAACGCTGCCCCCGTCCCCCAGCCTGCTGATCCAGATTCCCAGCCCCCATTGCCACATCAGGCAAAGCCACACGGAGACTCATTTGGGAACAAACACCTGGAACTCAGGAAATGGGCTCCCCGTGCTGTTCTCTAGATGGACTGGGTGAGAAGGGGCCCAAATGGGGACAGAGGTGGGCCTTCTTCCCCCTGCCTCTCCTTTAGGCGACCTGAATGTTAGCAAGGATAACCCCTACCACAAAGCCACCCTTTGCTCCATCCTCGGGGCCTGCTTTAGGGGGAGCAGAACCAAGTGCCAGAGGCCGGTGCCAATTTCCTTCCTTGGACACGTGGCAGAAAGGGAGGTGGGAGAAGCTGCGGGAACAGACCGTTCCGTGGCTCTGGTGGGCCTGGCCACATGGGAATGGCTCAGTGCAGGCTTCCCACCCAGCCCAGTCATCCTCAGGGGCTCAGAGGGGCATCTCAGGGCAAGCAGACCTCGAGGGACACCCCTACCCCTCCCCTACCCACAGGAAGGCTGGCAAGACGGCTCCACGGCTGAGGGCCAAAGGCTGCACCGGGGCTGGGCCCTGAGGAGGCGAGAGCTGGGAGACCTCGAAGTCCTCTAGGGAATGCTGGCTCCGGCCTGGCCACTCACAGGCCCAGGTCAGCTGGCAGTAGGAAGGTTTGTGTTTCTTTTAATATCAACTCCCAGGCATTTAACATTCCTCGAAGCTTAAACACAGAAACATTTTCCTTACCAGACTCTGCTTTCTGCTCTGCCAAACATAACCTGGCTTCCTCCCCTTCCCCCAAAGCCTCCATCTGCTCCTGTCTCCAAGATGTAATGATTTATGGTGTGTTTCCCCTGGGGCTTGTGTGGCTGACAGAAACGAGGAGGAGGGGAGCAACAGGGCTTGAAGTCCAGGTGGGGACGATGCCATGGGGCCCTGGAATCTGGGTTCTGGAGGGCATCAGGGCCCGTGGTGCTCCCTGAGAGGGCTGCCCTGGACAGCCTTCTTACCTCGTCCATTTCATGGCCACCCATGGCCCAGGGAGCAGGGCACCCACACGTTTCTTGGCTGGATACCTCCTGGGGCTAAGCAGGCAGAACCCCTTCCCTGCCCCGTCCCTCTGGCCAGCCCAGGGTTACAGAGACAGGGCTCTCACCCCTCATCCTTGCAGGAAGTGGGGTCCCAGGGCTGAATCTAGAGACCTCTCTCTCATCTAAATCATCTAAATGACAAAGGACTGGCTTCCAGTTGCCTGGCAGTACGGTCTCCCAGGCGACGGTGCTGAAGAGCTGGTCCCACGGCATGAGGAAGGGATGTGCACAGCAACACGGGGGGAGGGGGGAGACCACGAGGCAGACGGCTGGGCCCCCACCCAACGATGCCACTCTGCTGTTCAAACACTCAGGTGAAACAGGCAGGGAGAAGAGGAGGCCCCCACGGGTCCCCGAAGGGCACTACCACCAAGAACACCGAGCCAGAAGCCAGATCTCAAACTCCGCAGCCTCCACAGGGCATCAGAGAACAAACTCTTCCTTCAAAAAAGCACCATTCAGCTCCCCTGACTGCACCCCCAACCCCGACGCCGGCCAGATCACATCTGGGCAGTTATTAAGAAGCTTAGAACAGGGGCGCCTGGGTGGCTCAGTGGGTTAAGCCTCTGCCTTCAGCTCAGGTCATGATCCCAGGGTCCTGGGATTGAGCCCCGCATCAGGCTCTCCGCTCAGCAGGGAGCCTGCTTCCCCCTCGCTCTCTCTGTGCTGATCTGCCTACTTGTGATCTCTCTCTCTGTGTCGAAGAAATAAATAAAATCTTAAAAAAAAAAAAAAAAAAAAAAAAGCTCAGAACACCGAACGCTCATGAGCTCAGTCCCAGTGCCAGTTTCCCTTGATTTCAGGGTTACCAGAATCCACCCTCAATGAGGCCACTCGTGTCCCAAGCATGAGGCCACAACTAGTGCCAGATGGAGTGTGGATGGCTCTGAATGTCAGCCTCCCAGACCTGCATCCTCTTGATAGGGAAATGAACAGCAGTCATCTTTAGAACTGGCAGAATGTTCCAGAGACACAGGCTGCAAACCAGGGCCTCCAAGAAACAGGTGAGGCACATATACTCTTAACCTGACTCTGACCTGGCTCTACCAATACCCAGAGACCCCACCTGCAGTCAATGAACTCCTGGCATGAGTAAGGCCCAGCAGTCATAGCAGCAAGTCAGAGACTAGCCCCCAGGAAACCACCGGGAATCCCAAGCCCTTCCAGTCCAGTGGCAAACGCTCAAGGCTTCACTCCTCCAATGCCAGACACAACTAACCAAACACAGCATTCATGGATACAGCCTCAGAATCCTTCTTAATACAATGTTCCTGGGAAGAGCCCCCAGCAGACCAGAGTCAGGATGTGAAAACAGAGGTAGTTGTCATCCCTCCTGTCCATTGTGCAGGTGTGCATATCATGAACCAGAACCTGGGGTGGAAGCCTGAAGAAGCCAGAGCACATGGGCTTCTGGAGGCAAAGTAGGACACCATCTCCAAAAAAAAAAAAAAAAAAACAAAAAACAAACAAACAAAAAAACCCCCAACATCATCTCTAGCAGGAGAGAACCACCACCTTGAGGAACTTGTCTCAAACCAGTTTTGAACCCAAGTCACAAAAGGCCAGGCACCTTCACCAAGAAGGCAGGTGAGAAGGACTCCTTTCCAGTAATACCACCGCCTGGCAGCTCCCAGAGGCCTGCCTTGGTGCCATGGCCCTCACCTGGATCTGCCCTTTGCCCATGATCTTGTCCACGATCTCGTTGTTGTCCTTGTTGACCTTGGTCTTGTCATAGCACTTTTCGTAGCACAGGATCCTCAGGGACTGGGAGCCCTCCAGCTCAATCTCAAACTCCTGGGGAAAGATGGTACGACGACCCTGAATCTCCAAGGCTGACACACGCAGCTTCCTGGCGAGTGTGGGCCCCAACTTGGCAAGGGTAAAAGGGGGTGCCCAGAGCCCAAGAGGAGCACGTCAGAAGGCATGCAGGAAACTTCCTCCCTTGCTACAGCTCCAGAAGGCTTTGAATTGCTGGCGTAGTAGAGTCTGGGCCAGAGCTGAAAACCCCACATCTAGCCATAAACATAGTATCAGACGCTAATTGAGCAGGAAGTGGAGGGCAGAGAGGTTAGGGAGACGGAAGTCACCCAGGCAGCAGGCTCGGCCATCCCCGTCAACAGTGAGGGAGCACAGGGAGTGGGGTGGGCACGCTTGGTGACAAGCTCAGGGGTCCCTGCGGGGACGCCAGCCGCCTCCACTCACCTCATCCCACTTGGGCTCTGTCGTGTCCCGGAACACCCTGGTTTTGGCTTTGCTGACGAAATAGCCAAAGGAATCCACCTCCAGGGTACAGTACAGGTCTGCAGCAGGGATGGGCAGAGACATACCGAGTGAGGCCCAAGGCTCAGGACCTCGGGAGGGCAAGGCGGATAACTGCCTCTGTCCCTCCAACCTCCCTGCAGGACACCCTCTGTGTTCCCCTTCCCCCAGCCCTAGGGGTTCTGACTCCTTCCCACTTCTCTGCCCTCCAGCTACACTGGCCTCCGCCCTCTGACTTGTCCCGCTGCTCCCACCTGAGGCCCTTACACCTGCAGTCCCTCCATCCCTGGTCCTTGCTCGGTTGCCTAGTCACCACTGAAGCCTCAGGCCAAAGTCTTCACTGGCTGGGCTGGCTTCCCTTCACCCACCAACCCCAGGTTCCCCAACAGGAAACCTGGTATTTGAGGCGGAAGTCTATGGAGGGCGTCTGACCTTTGGGTGCTGGAAATCTGGAGTAACCCCCACTCATGGCGACAATCAAAAATGCCCCATTCAAGGGCTTTCCTCAGAAAGGAGAGAGGATGGAGCTGCCCCCGAGCTGTCTCTGGCCGGGTAGGACGGGGACCAGACAGAGCTGGTTATCAGGGCATGCTGCGAGGTGGGCACAGATTAACAGGCAAACAACACCAGAGGCCTTGAGCACCCTGGCCTCTGCCAGGTCAGAGAGCAGGTAGAGAGATGGAGGGCGAGAGTGCCGTCCCCATTTATTGACTTTCATGTGAGTGAGCACTGTCAGGGGTTAGGGGATAGTTCGTGAGCTAGAAGGAGGGCTTTGAGTCTGACTGTCTGGGTTCAAATCTCAGCTCTGCACAAATCACTGAACCTCTCTGCCTTAGTGCTTTCATGTGCAAAGCAGGACTAACAATGGTGCCTACACCCCAGGCCTGACTGTGCAGATGTAATGAACGCATTGGGACAGAAAGCCACAGCTGAAGATTCATGGGGCCTGAGCCTGCTGAGTCAGAGTGAACACATGTGCGGCGCCGGAGGCTGGTGGAGGGAGGTGGGGAGGATGATCTGGAGGTCAGGAGAGATTTCTGTAGCAGCTCACCTCATGTCTAACCCCTGACCCAGTTTGGAGGGAGAAGACCTGCTCTGGGAGAGGAGGCCATGCCACCTCCATGGCCCTGCTCCCTGAGGCCCATCCCAGCCAACAGAGAGCAAAGAGAGAGGGTAAGGCATCTGGGCATGCTGGGCCACAGACTCAGGTGTGTGGAACAACCTTCTAGAACTTTACCAATCAGGACTATTCCTGGGCAGTGCCCCCTAGAAAGGGATTCCATGTGTCTGGGTAGGGTCCAGGAGGCTGCCTCGCATGTAAGAGCAGCATGGCCTGAGTGGTGAGCTCTGTGGTCCTGGCCATAATGAGAAACACTACTCTAAAGCAAAGGGTCTGGGCTTTGGTAAATGGAGTATTAGGGACCTCGGAGTGATGTCAAGGGCATCAGAGCAGAAATGCACTTGAAAAGGCTCTGGAACAGGCCAAGGCATCACCTACACTCTGGCCACCTTTGAGCTTTCTCCAGCACCTAGTAAGGTACCCAGGCACCCAGCAGTAAGGGACCCCCATGAACGTCACAGGAAATGCTTGTCAAATGGCTATCTGCATGGTGCTGGACAGGTGGGCCCAGGGCAGACCTTGCCTTCCAGAGACAAAGAGGAGGGAGAGGGAAGGGGCAGGTGGGGAAGAGAGGAGTCAGGATCCCTGGGTTTCTGATCCTCTGTGAGGTTCAGACCCTTTATCTGTAACTCCGTTTTCTCATCTGGCAAATGGGAAGAAAAATTCCTATCGGGGGGAAACTAGATAAGTGTAACCGTATCTTGCCAAACGCTAAAAACTGCAAGGATGTGGGCGATGGTGATAAAGGAGGCAGGAAAAGGGATGCGTGTGGCAGGGTGCTGGCACAGCAGGGCACTCAGGCATCTCTAGGAGAAAGAAGCTGAGGCTCCGAGAGGTTAAGAGATTTGCCCGAGGTCCCACAGCTTGACAGGGGCAGATGTGGGGTTAGGGTCCAGGATTTCAGACACCCAGGAGCTGGGGAGGGCTTGGGGAAGAGCAGACCTTGGAGACACAAGGCAGGAACGACCCTCCTGCCAAGAGGAGCTGGTTCCTGACTGTTGGGGAAATGCCCACCCACATGTCAGGGCCCCACCTGGGGAGAGCAAGGCAGACTTGATGAGCCATGGGAGGCCCCTTCAATGGATCCACAGGGACTTCCTGTGAAAGGATGAACCATGGCCTCTGCTCTTCCTAGGGCTAAGGGTCAGGGGCACTTACTGGCTGACTGCTTGAACCCCTTGGCAGAGTGGACGATGACATGGAGGAAGCCATAAAGTCCGGGAGACTCATCGTCTGTAAGAGAGGAACCACCTGGGTAGGATTGGCGAGAGGCCGGCTTCAGCCCCCCTTCTCACCCCAGGCTCCCAGGAAGGCCAAAAGGGTGTGAGATACCATCTGAGCCCTGGTCTCGCAGCACCACCTGGTGGCTGGAGGAAGAAGTTTCCAGAGCCCACTGCTTCCTGGAATTTGAACTTCCTGGAATTTCTCCCTCCACTCAGCCTGGAAGGCCAATCCCCATCTTCCCTGCTGGGTCAGGGGCACTTTTCCTCCCCCTCTGAAAACTGCTTATCTCCTCCCTGGCTGTCCTCCTCAGTGTAGCCTTTCAAAGTGAAAATTAACCAATATACGTCTGCCCCCTTTTGGGATAGGAGGCAGATTAAACCCATATGGAGAGGAGAGCCTGCCTTCAAAATCCCTCCCCAGCATCCACGGGGCAGCCAGATTCTACCCATTCTGGACCAGCCCTGATCATGGCTCTCCCTCGCTCAAAAAAACCTCCCATTTGTCCCTCGGCTTGAACAAACTCCTTTGCTTGGCATTCCAAGATCTGCCCCTGGAAACTTCTGGCCTTATTTGTCATATGCTAATCCACCTACCCTTTTCCCCTCCACCACCACCAGGCCCCATGCTTCGGTCTTTTGCTTCCATCATCTGACTACCTCAGGAACATATAACAACATGATTCCAGTGCACAAGGGTACCATATCCTTCTCTCAAGCCACAGGGGGCTGGGGAGCAGTTGGGACCATCTGGAAACTCAGTAGAGAACAACCCGTTTGAGCTCTCTGTGTGCCTGGAAACTGGGTTGTTACAACCACGTGTCTGGCTAGGTCCTTATGGAAGGTTCCAGCAATGCCCTGGGAGCTTGGACCTGCTGATCAGACAACCTTGGGTTCTCGATCTTACCGTCTTTATTGCTGGTGACGGGAATGTTGTGTACAGTCCTAAGTTTGAAACAGGATCCCGTGAGCACCTGGAGCTCCACGGAGCTCAGGACAAAGGCCTGGAGATCTGCAGGAGGAGCCGAGAAAGGACAACGTCGTCAGATCCACCAGGACCCGCTGCTCTTCTCTGGGGACTACTGCAGGAAAACAGCTTAGCTCCAGGGGCAGAGTTGGTCCCCAGAAGGGAGGGTAAGATTTGTAGGGACATAGGGACAGTCACAGGTGGCTCACAACTACGTGTGTGCAACAGCGAGAGCAAGAGAGAGAGAGAGACAGACAAGCCTGGGCTCTGGGCCCAGTCCTATCGCTAATTTATTCTGTGACGTTAAGCAAATCACTTCAATTCTTTGGGCCTCAGTAAGTGCCACCCACTCTGGCCCCTTACAGACAGCCCCAGAGGAGACTGCGGATATGAAAGTGTGTGAAAACACAGAAGGCCACCCTTGCCATGGACACCCTCAGAGCAGCCTAGAGGAGGAACGCAACTTTACCCTTCTTCTGTAGCTTCTGAATGGCTTCTCTCCACTCTGACCTCTCATAGTCTGAGGACAGTAGGAACAGGTAGCTCTGAAGAGAGGAGAAGAAAATTCAGTGGGGTGACCATGTGGCCAAGCGTATTCCTGGCTCCCTCCTGCCCATCCACCCTGAAGGTGGGAGCTGGGAAGCGAGCCTCCTTTCCCTGAAGCCCAGCCACAGGAGTGGCAGTGCCGGTGATGGCCAGCAGGGGGCACTGGCTCCACACCAGCCGGCGGAGGCAGAACCGGGTAGGAGCTGGGACAGCATCCTTGCGAACTAGGCCTGAGTCCCGGAGTCCCACAAGTCATGGGCAGGAGCCCTAGAGAACCAGCAGCCCTGGGACCAAGAAAAGGGGCCACCTCTGTCCCGTCCACACCCCTTTCTGACCTTTCCATTACGATTGTGGATCCGAAACGGGATCGTTGGGGAGTTAAGCAGCAGCAGGAACTCATTCTCAAACATCTTCTTCTTCAGGCGCTCGATGGCCCGGCTCTGTCCTTTGTTGGCTTTCTGTGGGGGCCGGAGGGCACAGATGGTTTCCCTCACACACGCCCCTCCTCCCTCGGCAGCTCTAAGCAAAGCATTTCCTTGTGCATTCATTATGTCTTTTAAATTTTTTTTTTTTTTTTTTTTTTTTTTGTATTTTATGATGCTCTGACATCTTAGGGGAGCCCAGCTGTCCAGGGAGAAAGCTACCTTCCCAGGGCAAGCTGACCCTTAAGCTGGTAAACGTGCACATACCTTCCACATACAAACCAACCGGTCCTGAGTTCCTGCCCCCATTCACCAAGCCAATATTCTCCTACCCATCTTCTCTCAGTGCCATCAGCCTAATAGTGTCATCACTCAGTCACTTCTATAAATCAGATCCTGGGTACCCCGCTTCAAAACCTCAGACACCGTTCAGCAGAAGGCCCTAACAGCTGGCCTGGCGCACGGGGCCTCCCAAGGCTGGGGCTGTCCTCTGTGTCTAGCCGAGGCTCCTACCACGCCTCGCCCTGACCCCTCCACCTCAGCCATACCACACCATGCCTTGTTCTGGAATAAGCCCTTAAGTCTCAGCCCATGTTGCCTTCCCCAGTTTTTCAGGCTTATATGTTGTGAAGGATCCCTTCCCTTTTAGTAACTGTTAATACCCTTCAAGTTTCAGTTCCAACGCCAGCTTCAAGCTCCTCGGTTAGAATTCATCTCTGCTGCTTTTTTTTTTTTTTAACCCACCAGACTCGCAAAACGGTAACAAGTGCTCACAGCCCTTTGTTGTGACAGGGTGGGGGAAGAGTAACTCTCTCATTGCTGGGGGTGTGGGGTGGGGAATATAATTAGAGGCAACCTTTCCAGAGGTAAATCTGGCAACTAGAGCAAGCCCTCAGCCCCAGCCATCCCACTTTTGCAGAGAAGGTACCAGAGAGAAATAGGAGCACAGTCAGGTTTACCAGTCTTGCCTGTTAAGAGGAAAGAACCAGAAGCAATCTAAATATCTCCTACATCATTGCGCAGCCAAGCGATAGAATAGGCTACAGCTGTTAAAAAGAATCTGACAGATCTGGAGAGTTCTACAGAGCACCATTCAGGGAAAAGCTTAAGTGGCAAAAAGGGCACATAGAGTCTCATCTCATTAAAAAAAAAAAAAAGACAAACCAGTATAAGCATAAAAGAGTCTAGAAGAATACACCTCAAACTGTTAACAGTGGGGGGGTGGGTGATAATCTGTTACAGCCTGTAGGCTTCAGTATTCTATTTCTTGTGATAACAAGCCAGCGTTAGGTTGGTGATGAGAACAAAAATGAGTTTTAAGAAAGTATTACTGAAAGAATCAATCACTGCTTCTTCTGTGACTCAGAGAACAACAATGCGCCTCCCCGGTGACTCTCCTCACATTATGTCACATGCTGAGGTCAGTCACCGGCAAGACACAGACTCCGTGAGGTGTCTGGCACACCCTTGCAGGGAGCAGCTAGTGGAGCTCAGGAAGTGTGGGTCTGACTGAGCAGAAGAGGCCATGTCTGCGCACCTGGGGCGGGAGGGAAGGGACAAAGTCCACCATCAAAGGGACGGGAGAAACAGGCAGGGAGGATGCCCTGGGGTGGGGCTGGGGGGCAGTGCCAGGTGGGGAGATAGGCTCCACTGAGGCAGTGGGGCGAGGAGAGGGAGGTCAAGGCCAGTCAGGAAGAGGACACCTGTGCCCCTCTCTGGGCTGATGTGCCCCCAGGGAGACCCTCAGTCCTTGGTCAACCCATACCCTCAGACATCCCTGGGGTCATTACTGTGGTCTTCCTCTCCTTCAAAGAGGGATGTCTAAGCTGAAAGGCTTTATTTATTTATTTTTTTAAAGATTTTATTTAATTATTTGACAGAGAGAGAGAGAGATCACAAATAGACAGAGAGGCAGGCAGAGAGGGGGAAGCAGGCTCCCCACTGAGAGCCCGATATGGGGCCTGATCCCAGGACCCTGAGACCATGACCTGAGCCAAAGGCAGAGGCCTAACCCAACTGAGCCACCCAGGCGCCCCTAAGCTGAAAGCCTTCTTAGAAGCCATCTAGGCACAGATTCCTCAACAACTGTTTACAAAGCACCTACTATGTGCTGAGTCCTAGAGACATAGAACTGGAGAAAACAGCACTGTTGCCAGAGTTCAAATTCATATAGGGGAAAAGAGAAGGCGGCCTGTGCAATTATAATTCAGGACCAATAACGCAAAATAGAGGCAGACCCCAGGACCTTTCCAGACACAGTGGGTACACAGCAGGGAAAGCTTCCGGCGAGGTGAGGCCTACACTGAGCTGACAGGTGGCAAAGGGAAAACAGGCCAACAAACCAAGCCTCTCCCTGCCCTTTATGACATGCATGGGGAAGCCCCCTCCTGAGGGAAAGGGGACTTTCCTCCAGCCACTGTTTTCAAATATGTGAATTTAAGGCTGTACATTTTCCTCTAAAGAGTGCTTTGGCCACACCTATGGGTTTTGATACATGTACTCTCATTTTCATGCAGTTCTAAATAGTCTGCAGTTTCCATTAGGATTTCCTCTTTACCTTGCAAGTTTTAATTTTCTAGGCATACACTTTAAGTAGATTCTAGTTGTTCATTTCTGATATCGTTACAGTGTGGCCTGTGAATATAACCAGCATGCTATCAAATTTTTTTAGGGCCACCTGCTGGCTCAGTCAGTAAAGCATGTGACTCTTGATCTCAGGGTTGTGAGTTTAAGCCCCATGTTTGGTAGAGCTTACTTAAAAAAAAAAATTACCAAAAACGTGTTTTTTAAATTTCCGATTTCCTTTGTGGCTTTAATACATGACAGATGTGTACAAATGTTGGGTATGGGCACAGGCTTCTGTGCATTTTCAGATCAAGCAGGAATATGTTAACTGTGTTATTCAAAGCCCCTCTCCCCTTACTTATTTGCCTACTTGATCTGTCAGTTTCTGAGAGGCTCCTCAAGCTCCTTCTATTTTTTTTTTTTAAGATTTTATTTATTTATTTGACAGAGATAGATCACAAGTAGGCAGAGAAGCAGGCAGAGAGAGAGAGAGAGGGAAGCAGGCTCCCCGCTGAGCAGAGAGCCTGACGCGGGACTTGATCCCAGGACCCTGAGATCATGACCTGAGCCGAAGGCAGTGGCTTAACCCACTGAGCCACCCAGGTGCCCCTCAAGGTCCTTCTCTTACACCCATCCTTCTTTTCCTCAGGAAGGCCTTCTTCTCTTGCTTTCCTTTTCTATGGTACTTGACATACAGTAGGAAGCTCCCCATCACTAGCCCCACTAAATTCTGAGCACTGACTTTTTGGCCCTCCTTCCATCTGCTCTGTGCTAATGTGCCACCACCACAGTCTTTCCCTGAGCTGATACTTGAGGCATCTTACTGCTGCATCCCATCTCCCTTATCAGACTCTCAAGCCTTACAACCTCCCCTCCTTCTGCCACCCTGCCACACCCAGTCTAAAGGGCCCGGAGGAAAAGGGTCTCCCCTCCCCACTCTCTCAGCTCAGATACCAGGCCCTGCTCACCTCCTTCTGGATTTCACTCTTGAGGGCAGAGATCTTCATTTTCATGTCCTCCAGCTCGTGGTCTGGGAAGGGATGCACCTGGGGGCTGGCCTCAGACTCTTCCGGGGATGGAAACACTAGGTCGGCCAGGGGGATGTACCATTTGCAGTCATATTGCTGGTGCTTCCTGCAAACAAGCCGGAAAGAGACGTGAGCAAGCGGTAACTTGGCTCTTCAAGCCTTAACTGCTAGGACCAGAAAAACACCCGAGAGGGATTTGCTAAGAACCTGTCTCAGGCAAGAATGATCCGTGACCTTGAGGAGTCTGATCAGGAAACCCCCATGTGGAGAAATGACAGTCAGGGGCTCTGGTCAGGCAGCAGCGAGGGCTCTGGACCTTGGCCTTGTCAATCTTCAGGCCCGATCGGACTGATGTTTTTAAACATCCCAAACCTCTAATGCTTTCCTAATCCCCATCCCACGCTCTTCCCTCCCCCTGGCCTATCTATACTTAGCTCATAGTCATTGCCCTTTGGGCTGGAGATGGAATACACGTTATTTTTAATGCCATCCCTGATCGATAGAGGTCACATGGGAGTAGTGGGTGGAAGATTATAAAGCCACATCCATGTCCAATGGGAAGTAGTGTCGTGGTTCATTAGTAATGTGTGTCACGGGCAAAGGACTAAAGGCACAGGTGTGTTTGCTCATTATGACTGCCACCTGTGCTCTAGAATGATCTCATCTAGTTCCAGGAAGTCACCCTCTTTATTGAAGCACATACTAAACTCTCCTTCCCTCACCTCCCCCAGGACGTGGGTTTGCCCCCTCACTCTGGGCCCCTAGTGCTGAGGTGAGCTGAAGACTTGTCCCCCCGGACTGGGAGGCAGTGTCTAAGACACGGGGGTGGAAAGCAGCTCTCAGATCTGACTTAGGCTCAGATCCCATCTTTTCTACCTCTAGTGTGCAAACTTGGGCAACGGATATAACTTAGTTCTAAGTCTTTTCTCTCCTCTGTGAGAGTTCTGGGGAAGACTGGAAATAATAGAGTCAAAGCATTTGTCATGGCACCTGGAATGGCATAAGCACTCAGTAATGACAGCAGACTTAATGAATATTCACGGGATCATAGTTAGCAAAAATGTAGAGATGTCTAATAAAAGGAGAGTGCTTAAGTAAATTATGGCATATCCACTTGTAACATCAGGCAGGCAAGTAAAAGGGTGATTATGAAGATTAGGCAGAGACTGGGAAAATGCTTATGACGTGAAATGGAAAAAGCAGAGACCAAAATTGGGCATTCATTCTGATTACAAGTACATGAAAAAACACAAGAACGTTTAAAAAAACTGGAAGGAAATATAGCAGCAGGAGACCGATGCTTATGTTCGGGTGGGTGATGGGTTTTTCCCCTGTAATTTGGTTACATTATCTTTATAATTAAAAACACAATTTATTTTTAGAAAAAGAATATGTAGTAAAATAAAATTAATTAATTGATTTTTTTAAAGGAGAAAATAAATCCCGGGGCTGGGAGGGCTCCTCAGGGGGCAGAGTCTAGCTCCTTCCCACCCCGCCCCCTGGACTCACCCTGCGGATGTCTTCTTGAGCTTGGCACACAGTAGGACATCTGTAAAGAGGAAGACGTGCCGCAGCTTCCGGGAGCTCTCCGACACTTCCACCAGGAAGCCGTCCTTCACCAGCTGCCGCGTCTGAGGGAGATGGCACACCCACCCCCACCTGCTCAGGGGGCAGTCAGCCCAGGGTCCAGCCAGCACTGGGGGCACCATCCTGCTGGGAGGGGCCATGGGGAGGGGACACGGCACCTGGTGTTTAAGGTCACACAGACCTGGGCCTTCTGGTTTAACACTGGGCAAGTTCCCTCTCTGAGTCTCAGTCTTACCATCTGTAAAATGGGGATAATGATGGTTGCCCTGTACTGTTGAATTCATCAAGATGGTCTATGTTAAAGGGCCCAACAGCGGGCACATAATATGTGATCAATAAATGGTGGATTTTTTTTAGAAAATGGTAGATTTATGGGTGCCTGGGTGGCTCAGTCTGTTAGGCGTCTGCCTTCGACTCAGGTCATGATCCCAGGGTCCTGGGATTGAGCCCCACATCGGGCTCCCAGCTCAGCAGGGAGCTTGCTTCTCCCTCTCCCCACTGCTCATGCTTTCTCTCTCTCTCTCCCCAACAAATAAATAAAGAAAACCTTTTTTTTTTTTTTTTTTTTAAAATGGCAGCTTTACACTTTCCTGCAGCAGTCATCAGCTCTCACCTGGATATACCCTAGTCCAGAATGACCTGGCTCCTCCACAGTGGGGCATGAACACCCCCACCCCCGCCAGCACTGGGGCATCTCCCCCTCCCCCAATCCTGCCTAAGAACTTGATCTTGTTTTGGTTCAACCTTGACCCACAGGCCTTCTCAGTCTGTTTTGGCTGCCTCTGAGTGGATTCTACAGCTACTCTCAGGTGGATGGGAGACCCAGGCTACCTTTGGTGGGGCTGGAGCACTCCTGGAGGACCCTGCAGGCATGTCTAACCTGGGCTCTGGATGGGTAAGAGCCCAGTTTCTGCACTGACACCCGCACAGCCCATGGGCTTCTCAGGGGCTGTTGCAATCCATGCCAACCCTTCCCATGTGTATTATAGACACTGTGACCTATGTATGCTGTAATATGTAGGTGAGCACGGTCAAGTGAACACGATCTGAAACTGACAGTGCTCTAAACCCTTCAGAGATCTTTCAGATAACCTCGAGTCAGACAAGCCAATGACACTCCAGGGCTTGCCAACCAGGGCTGGGAGTCGCACACGGGGACAGCTCTCTGTGCCCCATCAGTCATGCTCCACACCCCATCCCTATTACTTCTCTCCCCAGGAGACACTGGAGTCTCATACATGTAATAAAGGAGCATAAACCCAGCCCGTCTTCACTTCTAAAGGCCCTGAATGACCTCTCCTGGACAGGAAGCCCTGCATAAGGCCAGGCTGCTGACCCATGTGAGTAATTGTCCCAGCAATTCTTCAAATCCCTTTCCCCTCTCGGGGGTACCCCTGCCCTTCCACCAACAAGGGCCCCCAAGGAACTGGAGCGGCTGTATCACATCTGCACATGGGATGTTCCAGCAACCTGGCAGCCTTAGCCCCTCCCGTTCCAGCCTTTCTTACTGCTGGGCTCACTGCCGAGCTCCTGCCCCACCTGCTCATGCAGGCTGAGAACCCGCAGCTCAGAGCTCCTGCTCTCAGATTCCCCGGCTCCCTCAGTCTGAGCCATTATCTTCCAGGGACCCTGAGGGCCTCATACTGCCCAAAGTGGGGGGTTTCCATTCAATAATGTCATAGCCACAGCCCCTGGACTGGGGGACAGTGCATGAGGCTTGCAGACAGATAACCCCGGCTAGAGAATCTGGCTCCAATAAGTATGGCCAAGAGACCTTGTACCAGATCTGCAGAGACTCTCTAGGCCTCAGTGAATTATATGACGATCAATGGGACATTTAACATAAAGCTCCCAGGACCTGAAGACCTTTTCTTGGCGGGGCATGGGACATGAA
Organism: Enhydra lutris kenyoni; assembly: GCF_002288905.1. Lineage (NCBI taxonomy): Eukaryota > Metazoa > Chordata > Mammalia > Carnivora > Mustelidae > Enhydra > Enhydra lutris. Next base: position 2,811,312 of record NW_019154110.1, read on the forward strand.
GGTTGGAGAGGCGCCAAAGACAGGGCAGGACAGCAGGGATGGATGATGTGGCTTGCTGTGCCCTTCTTAGCCTGGGCGAGAGGCGGGGCTGGGTCCTGGGCTCACCTCCCCCTTAGGAGTGGTGACCGCAGTCCGGCGGGGGTCAATGTCCTCATTGATGCTGGACAGGAAGTTCTGGGAGATGCGGAGGGCATCCTGGAGCAGCGGGTAGTCTGGATGGTCCACAGGCGTGTGCTTCAGCAGGTCCTGGAAAGAGGCGGGGTGGTGAGTTGGAGGCAGCTGTTCTGGGGCTCAGTGAGAGAAGACAGTGGGGACTCAATCTTCACCAGAGGAATTCCAAGGCAGGGCCCTAAGGGACCCACGCTCTGATCTGGTCATGCCTGTGAAATCTGAACTCAAAATGAGGGGCCGAGAGGCGGGGTGAGGGCAGTGGTGCCCCTTTATTACTATCAAGTCATTACTCCTCCCCCTGGTGGAAGAAGCGGGGGGGGTCTTATCTCCCCAAGCAGCTGGGAGAGACACCCCTCTAGGCATCCCCACAGCTGCTCCAAGCACCCTGGAGACCATGAGGCAAGGGCGGGGAGGCAGGAAGCGCCTTCCCCCAGGGCAGCATGAGCCAAACCTCGAGCTTTGTGGCCAAGCTATATCGAGGCCCTGGGGTCCCCCTGGCATGGTTACCAAGACCTGGGAGGGGCGGTCAGAGCTCAGGGCCCAGGGCCCCTCTGCCCAGCTCCCTGAGGGGGCAGTTCTCACGGACTCCAGTGCCCGCTCCACCCCGGGCTCTGTCTCCTAGTGAACTCCTAACCCCGCTCTGTAGGCCACTCAGGGGCTGACACTTACATGGAGGACCAGGGTGCTCCTGGTGACACGGTCAATGGGCTTGTAGAGCAGAGCTGTTGGCCAAGGCAGGGAGAAGGATACAGAACAGATGAGACACAGGGAGCAGCCTAACCTCAGAGATGATCCTTATCCCTCCACCCGCCTTACAGCCTGACCACCGGGATGCCCAGGTGCAGGCAGCCCCAGCTCTGTTCTTCCCCAGGGTGGGTTGGACGGCACCCACACGCAGCCATGCGGCGCTGGCAGCCCAGGTCCCACCCCACCCCCGCCCATCTCATCGCATCTCCTGCCAGACACGACTTCTCGAAGGGCCATCCCAAAGGCCTCTCCTTGTCTGACCAGACTTAGAGAGGGCAAAGATGCTCCTCTGTACCCTCAACCTCATCTCATACAGCCACAGCTAGCCTCACCCCACAGCGCTCCGGCACCCCAGCGCGCAGCAAGGAGGCTCCCGCACACCCAATCATCCTTGTACTCCTCTGGCCCGAGGCCTGGCGTCACCAGCTGGGAACCGCCGGCTTCATTCTGACTCACACGGGCTGCCTCATCTCCACGAGGAGACCCCCCTCCATGCCGTCAAACTCCCCGACAAAACAGGACAGGCTGAGGGCCAGGGAGGCAGGCCAGCTCTTCACGCAAAGCCTCTGCTCTCAAGCAAGTGGCAGCCGGGGGAGCCAAGACTTCCCAAAGGAATTCAGGTGGGGCCTCTGGGAACGCTGACGAGGCTGGGAAAATGCAGACTCAGTAGCAGTGGGGGGAGAGGGGGTCTATTCCCCATACCCCCTGGCCGACCAGGCCAGCAAGTGAAGATGGCTGGGAGCCAGCAGGGACAGGTGGAGGCAGCAGCTGGCTGACCACACTTCCAAACCGAGCTTTCTGCAAGCAGCTGTGCCCTGCCGCTCCCAAACAGAGGTGGTTCAGCCTCAGTCCCACACCTGGATGCCTCTGTCCGTGGGGTCATGACCTCTGTCCTCCTGCCACAGGGGCAGGAAGAGGCAGGATGCTGGCTGTGACAGTCCCAGAGCTGACATGCAGGGCCTAACCAAAGAGTCCCCAAGCCAAAGAGTCCCCTGAAGCCCTAGACATAAACAGTCCATGCATTGCTAAGCGGACACTTTGGGGAACGATCTGCTGGCCGTGGAGTAGAGTCTCAGTGGTATGCCTTGAGCCTCATCTGCGGCTCTGCTTGGCTACCCTTTAGAATCACTGGGCGAGCTCTTAAAAGAAACAGCTGCCTCTCTCCCTCTCCCCTTCTCGTTGATGAAACCCCAATCTCTGCTGGGTGGAACCTGGGAATCAGCATTTTTAAAAAGCTCCTTTGCAGACTGATAGGTAGCCATGGTTGAAAACTATTGCCTTATGCCAACACACACCCCATGACTTATCTGTAGCCCCTTCCTGGCAATTGCGAGAGATCCTCCCCACAGTCTATGGGAGCTAAAACGAACAGGACCAGGCTTGGGGTATGCTGGGTCAGTGAGGGTAGAGCCCAGGTACCAGCCGAGGGCTGGGGGGGCGGTGTACTGACATTATTTAAGTACCCACCTGTGGCTTAGCTCATCTTCAGGGGGAAATCACACCAGAGAACCCCAAAGACCCAGGAGAAAGTGCAAGTTTAGCAGACACCTGCCAGGGTGGGCCCCAGAGTTCCAGCTTGGGGAAAGCTGATACCGCAATGTCAGCTCTCTCTGTCCCTCTCTCAAGTCCCAGGAGGAAGAGGTTTCTGACTAAGCTCAGAGGTCTGCACAAATGGTGGGTCGGGTTTCAGAGGGGTTATTAATATGCCTGCAGTCACCTCGAGTCTACCTGACTGGGGATGTGGAATGAGTGCCCTGGTTGGGAGAGAACAGCTAGGAGGAAAGGTGGAGAGAGGAGACGGTAGGGAGAGGGCCCTAGGGCCACAGGCAGATATGGAGGGAAGAAGGGGAGGAAGAACAACCCCAATGTTCTGTCTGAGCTCCCTTCGGCCACTGGGCACCGCCTTCCCCTGACAATGCGGGATAAAGACCCCACCCTTTCCCCCTCATCTCTTCCACAGCTCTGGCAGGCCGGGCTGCTTCCTGCCGTTGCTTCCCCTTCCCTCCCTTCTTCTCACCATGCCAATCCTGTCCCAGAGATAGACACCATTCACCAAGCTGCAACGCCTGTCTCCCCACCTCCTCCAGGAAGCCCTCCCTGACCAGTGCTTTTGCAAACAACACCCACAGGGCCTAAAAGACCACTGACGTGAGCAAGCTGGCCTCTCTGCAGCTTGCTGGGTACTTACTCTGTGTTCAGTGGTGCTATCTTATATGCACTATTTCCTCTGATTGAAAAGAGAAGCAATTATCACTAGCCCCATTTTACAGATGAGGAAGCCTCTCGAAGGCACAGAGAAGTTATGTAACTTGCTCCCAATAACAAAGCTGCAAATGGTGGCTGGGTTTTGAATGTAGGTCTACCCATGCTCCTAACTTCAAGCATGGGAGATTAGCATCTGCAAAAGCTCAGCGACCTTTGGGAGGATCCTGGGAAAGATTCACCAGGAAGGAGTAGGTAAGCTGGTCTCTTTTGTCACCAAGGTGAGCCCCCTCCTTGGTGGGGGCCTGGATCACACATGACTTCCTTTTGCATCCCATCCCCAGCATCTGGCTCAGAGACCTGCAGACTGGGTGCTCAGCAAAGAACCATTAAGCCACAGTGAGCCCCAAGGGCAGAATCCCCCCCGGGGCTCCCCAGTAGCAGCATCCCTTCTCAGCATCAAGGGGCTGAGAAGATTCTAAACATTGTGGTTGGTAAGGGCTTATTCTCTCCTCCCACCTCACTGTGAAACTGACTTCAAAGACAGTATCTCAGGGACCAGAGAAACCCTAAACTCCAGTCCCAGGTCTGTTTCACTACGACTAAACCTCCTTTTGGGAAGGGAAGAGGAAGCCAAGGGCCAACCCCATGTCTTTTTTAAGGAGGCAGAGTTGAGGCCTGACCCAATCCCAGCCCAGACCAAAAAGAGCATTTCTCCTCTGATTTTTGAACAGGCCAATTTCAAGTCCATCTCTCCTCTTGACCTTGGCCTGTCAGAATTCGAGCTGACGTGTGGGGGCACAGGGCAGCGGCACAGGGCAGCTTCTGGCCAGTAACTAGAGTTCCCACAGCTGTCCTGCTAGGGCAGCTGGAGAGGGGCTGCCTCAGGGGTTCCTCCATCAAGAGTGATCCTCGACACGGGACAGCCTGCACAGGTGAGCAGACAACAGCCCCTCCAGGGCCGTGGCCTCTGAGAAAGAGCCCAGGAAACCTCATCATTTCTCCTCCAGCAAACTGCCAACCCCCTCCGTTCAGCCTTTGCCAAGGAGCTCCAGGTTACCACGGAGATGTGAAGGCAAAGTGACTGAGAGGGTGCAGACAAAACGGCTGGTGGGAGGGAAGGTGGTCCTAAAACCAACCGCTTGCCACTCCAAAACACTGGGGAGGGGGGCGCGGGGGGGCAGGGCAGAGGGCCACTGGAGGCAACCGTTGACCCTCCGCTCCTGCCAAAGGCACTTCTGGCCTCAGAGGGCATTGTCCGCTTCCAGACCCCTCCTTGCCTAGGCCTGCTTCCGCCCCCGCTGAACAAGAGCCTGGACTGTCGCAGGACCCCCCTGCTGAGGGACCCCCTTGCTGAGGGACCCCCAGGGTCCCTTCCACGGACAGGTGGGTGTGTGACCTTCACAAAGCAGTGGCCTGCCACGCCCCCCTCTCCCACCAGCATGCACCAAGTGCCGGCACCTTAGCTTGGGGGCCTCCCGTGGCTACAAACAAGCCCCGGGGAGCAGCCCAGGTCCTTCCTGCTCTCCCAACTGCGGCCACATTCTCCCACTGCCACCACGGTTCCCGAGCAGAGAAGGTCTCGAAGGCAGTGCGAGCAGAGAAGGTCTCGAAGGCAGCCCGTGCACTCGGGAGCACACACAATACCCTGGCGGCTCAAGCTCCTCTCCTAGCTCCAGGAACAAAGAAAACTCCCAACTTGTCTCTCAGGCAGGGGCTGGCGCCCTCCAGGGCCCAGGCAACACTGCCCAGACCAGATGCCATGGTCCGACTGGCCCCTGCTGACCCCCCTCCAGCCTCAGGGCTGCCACGCCTGCAGACACAGCCCTGTCACTTTCTCTCTTTAACAGCATCATCAGGAAGTTGCCCATTGCCTCCCGGGCCGTTTCCCCAACACAGATCCCCACGGAGCCTGGGGTGGGGTGTGCCTGGACACTCCTAGCCTGGTCCTTCCATTTCCAAGCCACCCTGCCCCCGGTTGCCCCAGACTTCAGCTCCAGCCTGCAAGCTGGCTAGAACGGGGCAAACACAGAGCCAGCCACTTGTACCCGCCTCCCTTCTCTGCCACCCTCCCCGCCCTCCCTACCACCCCCCCCACCTTGCCGGCCACATGTCAACCCACTCCAGCCAGCCCCCAGAGGTGGGAAGCTACACCACCTCCCCTGGGGGAGGGGGGCGCCTGGGTTACCATAGGTGCAGTTACAGCAGAAGCGAATGATGAGGAGGATTTCCATGGCAGCCTCCGTCCCAGCGGCAGGAGCTTGCGGCCATCGCTCGGTGGCTCCCATCAGCAGCCTGGCCACTCAGCCACCTTGCCGGCTGCTGCTGCACAGCCTGAATCAAGCAGCCGCTTCAGAGTGCTCCTCTAGCAAGGGGGAGGGGCGGGGCGGGGAGGGGAGGGGAGGCGCGCGTGGAGAGGCAGGAGGGGGGAGGGGAGGAGGGGAGCGAGCTGCCTGCTGGCATCCTAAGGAGGAGCACGTTTGTAACTGGACGGCTGCCTAGGGACAGAGGCTGGATTCCTCGCATTTGTGCACACCAAACACACACACACACACACACACACACACACACTCTCTCTCTCTCTCTCTCTCTCTCTCTCTCTCTCATTCCCATGCACATGCTCACACAAGCAGAGCACCGTAGTCCACAGAGCAGACAAAGGAAGGTAACTATTATCCAGCCCACTCCCCAGAGTACCTTCCATAGTGACTGACGTGTGGCTGTCCTTGGAGTCCTTGGGACCTTTCACTTTGAGTTCCTGCCGAACAGAGGGGAGGAATCACTACGTGGCCTGCCCCCGAACCTCCCCTTCCCTCATAGCAGCCAGAGCAGGAAGAAGCAGTGCTCTGGAAGCCAGGGTACAAACAGGAGGACAAAGACCAGAGCCCAGGTCTCCCCCTGACTCATGGACTCCAGACTCCCTGTGCCGCATCCATGGTCTCCCGGCGTGTATGGAGTACGGAGGAGGCTGGATGTAGGCAGGAAGGAGGGGCTCTGGGTACCAGAGAGGTATGGAGCTCCGGTGCTCCTCGGACACACCCCCTAACACCCCACCCTGGTGACTCTGACGGCCTTCTGGAGAAGTGGCAAGGGCTGGATCCCCCAGCAGCAGCCATGAGTTAGGGCTTCTGTCCACCATCAGCCCGGGGTACATGGGATTTGAGAGGACAAAAGGCAGGTGTACCCTTAGGGCGTGGGCAGCCCTGGAGATAAGGAGCCAGGGGTCCTACGCACCCAGGGCAGAGACTAAGCTCCACAGGGCAGTCCCATCTAGATCCTACCCGGATGGAAAGGGGTTCATCCAGCCCCCAACCCCACCTGCCACCCCCCACCCACGGGTGCTAACATAAGGGAAGAAACTGCAAGCAAGGAAGAGGCCACATCCCTCCTGGCCCCCAAGCCAAGTGCCCGGGAGAGAGAATCGGGATTGCTTATCTGATCCTATTTTCTCAGCTGTTGGAGAGAGAGGTTCCAGCTCTGGCCCTTGGCGACAGACCACTAGGGCCCGCAACTGGAGCTGTAACGCAATCCCCATGGCAGACAGGGCTGAGTGTGTGGAGGGGGGCCTCCAGGTGGGGTGTCAACAGGGAGGCCAGGGTGAGTGAAGGCCAAGGTCAGGGACCCAGGGGATGGTGCCTGCTCTGCTCTGCCTGGAAAGGGGGGGACACACCCAGGCAGCAGGAGCCCCACATTTCCTACTCCTGCCTCACGCTGTTTCTCGACAGAGAAAACCCCTAGGGACTGAGCTTGGGGATTGGGGTAGGGAGAAGGGGGGGTACTCAGCTCCCCAAGGCTGTCTCTGGTGGGTGACTGGATTCCCAGCTTTAGGAAACTTGTCCCCGTGCCCCCCTCCAGCGTAGCCCAGAGGTATGAAATCGCTCCCGCTGCAGAGGAGAAGGGCCCTAATTGCAGTAATTAAGTGGAAGTGCCAGTAGGAAGCGACAGCATCAGCGCATGAGTCAGGGTGAGAAGCCACCTGGCAGCAGGCCAGGGGGCCCACTCTGCCGCCAGGGCTGGAGTCTGGGAGAGGGATTTGGGAGGAGTGCGGGGGTCTCCGCCGACCAGAGAACAGGCAGTCAGCCTAGGCTAAGAGGAGGTTCGCCACTCTCTGGACCAGACATGACCCTTGGACACACATCGGGCGGTTACAGTTTGTTCCCAGGGAGGGCTGGGAGCCATGAGAGGAAGCACCATTTCTCCTGCCTTGTGACCCCAAGCAGAGGGACTTCCCCACCCAGCTCTGTGTTCCCAGGCACAGGGTGACTGACTGCACTCCATGGCTGGGGCTGGAAGAAGAAACTGAGCTTAGCTCCCTGTTTCCATCCCCAATAGATGTGTTTCATTTTGGAGAGGAAGTGCTAGCAAGCCCAATGTGCCTACAGATCCAAGGCCACATTTTTCCAACCTGGCTTTTACTAGTAATCGAGTTGACATTTTCATCTCCAGCTGTCCAACTTGTGTGCTGCCTCTCAGTGGATTCCAAACTGGAGTAGAACCCGTCACCCCAGAGTCTCACCAACCCTATCCTGCATCTCCCTGACTTTTCTAGCATCAGAGCAGAGATGGGAAAGCAAAGGGTCCGTAGAGGCCTGTAAGGCAGAATTTCCAAAACTGAAGAAGGAGCTCCCCTTCCCTGGACCCAGAGGTTCTCTTGACCCAAGCTTGGAGCTGGGGCTGTGACAGCAAGGGCAGCAGCTTCAGGCGTCTCATGGAGATCCTTTCAACACAAGAGGGAGGCTGGGCTGTGCTCCTGGAGGAGATTAGAGCTCCTCCCTGCCGCTTCCTGGAGAGGCAATGGCAGCCAATGCCACAGCTTTGCCCAGCAGAGGAGCATGGAAGGAAGGCTCCCGGCAACAGCAGAGCTTTGCCCAGCAGAGGAGCATGGAAGGAAGGCTCCCGGCAACAGCAGAGCTTTGCCCAGCAGAGGAGCATGGAAGGAAGGCTCCCGGCAACAACAGAGCCAAAGTGTACGGCTGCTTCTCCTCACAAATGGCCCTGGTCCTCTCTCTGTCGGGCGGTTGCAAAAGATCTTAAGAGACAAGCTAGTCCAGAACTCTTCCAATCTTTCTGATCATAAAAATAACCCGGGGAAGCTTCAGAAATAGAGACTCCTGGGTCCCACCCCAAACTCTCTGAATTAAAGCTCCAGGGAAGGTGTCTGGAGATCTGCATTTTAAACAGTGCCCCTGGTGGTTCTTATCGAGCAAACCAGGGATGAGCTGAAGAATCCAGACCCCTCACTGGACAGAAGAGGAAATAAGGCCAGGAGACGGGAAGGGACTTGCTCAAGGTCACCACAGTGTGTGACAATACTGCCTTTTTTTTTTTTTCCCCTTTTTTGTCTCCTCTGTTCTGATACAGAATAACCTAAACAGAATAACAAAATCAAACACATCGTTATTCTTATATTATGAGGGAAAATGTCAAGTGCAAGAAAGCAACTGTCAGTCTAAGTGTTCCCCTCAGGGGAACCATTTCCCTAATGGGCAACGGGCCCAGAGGCCGGAAGGCAGGGGCTGTGCGGGGAGCTGCCCACCTCAGAGATCTTCTGGAACTGGTTGTTGGACTGGCTGCACTTCTCAGCTGTCTCCAGAGCGACTTTATAGTTATCCACAAATGCTTTGTACACACCGAGCTGGCTGGCCTGCAGGGAGAAGAGGAGAGAGAGAGGAGGGCAGGGGGATGGGAGGGAGGATTAATGAATGGATGACACCGTAAGCAGGGCACCTGGAGCTCCCTTGGCACTCAGAACCTCTAACTTTGCTCCAAAGGGCTACACTTGGAACAGAGGTGAAAGGCAGGATGAACATACTATAGTATCCCTTTGAACTTGACAGTTTCCATGGAAACCAGCTCAGCCAATAAGGTTAACAAGAGGGTACTGGGGATGGGGGGAGCGGGGCAGGGCCTTTGTTGGCACACAAGAAATTCAACAACATTTGGCTTTATTTAGCATCATAAAGGTCTCCTGGGGTTTGAAGCCCCGTAAAGCCTTACCCGTCTTTCATAGCCTGGAATTAGCTGGAGCCTGGAGGGCACCCGTGGCCTGCCCAGTACCCCACTCCCCAGGCTGAGTGTAAGGCACAGCATTTAAAGGTGCAGTCCCAGCGGGGTAAGGGCAGCTGGCTGGCTCAGTCAGTGGAGCATGCTACTCTTGATCTCGGGTTGTGGGTTCGAGCCCCAGGTTGGGTGTAGAGATTACTTAAAAAAAGAGATGTAGTCCCTACTTCCCTTGGCCTCCCTCAGTCCCTGTCCCTACATCCTCAGCCTCTTAAGGAGCCAGAGACCCTACCAGCCTCAGGACACATTTGCATGTCGCTCTGAACCTAACACAAAGCTTCCCACTACTTACAACCACACAGAACCTCAGCTCTGAGAGGCAAAACGGATGCCATCATCCCTTTCTGCAAAAGGGGAAACCAAGGCTCATTAACTTAATTCCTCAAATATTTATGGAAAGTCTTCCTGTGCTTTGCATATATGCATTTCCCCTTGAGAGAGGAAAGGGTAGAAATGTGAGTTACAAGCACGGTGAGGTACTATGTCATCCCCATCAATCTGCCCCAAATTTTAAAGTCTAATCATATCAAAGGTTGGCAAAAATGAAGGGGAAATTAGAGCTTTTACAGACTGCTTATGGGGGCGTCAGGCCTGTTATTTGAACAGTAATTTGTCAATAACTAATAAAGCTAAAAATATGCACAGCTCAGCCTACTCCTTAGCAAACCCACTTCTACATACAAACCCCAGAGTCTGGGGTCCGGTTCGGGAGTCAGTCAATACTTGTGACAGGTGAGCACCTGAGAAGTGGCTAGTCCAAACTGAGATGTGCTGTGTGTGTGTGTGTGTGTGTGTGTGTGCATTTTTTTTAGAAAGGGAGATGGGGCAGAGGGAGAGGAAAAGAGAGAATCTTCAGCAGGCTCCACACCCAGCTCGGAGCTGGACACGGGGCTCAATCTCACAACCTGATCAGATCACGACCTGAGCCAAAATCGAAAGTCAGATGCTTAACCGACTGAGCCACCCAGGCGCCCTAAGATGTGCTCTAAGTGTGAAATACACACTGGATTTCAAGGACTTAGTATGTAAAAGAGAATGTAAATGATCTCATTAATTTTTAAATAATGATTACATGCTAAAATGACAATATTTTCGATCTCTTGGGCTAAATACATATTTTTTAACAATAAAATGCATTCTTAAAATTAATTTCCTGCGCCTATTTCTACTTTTTTTTTTTTAAGATTTATTTATTTGACAGACAGAGATCACAAGTAGGCAGAAAGGCAGGCAGAGAGAGAGGAAGGGAAGCAGGCTCCCTGCTGAGCAGAGAAACCGATGCAGGGCTTGATCCCAGGACCCTGGGATCATGACCTGAGCCGAAGGCAGAAGCTTTAACCCACTGAGCCACCCAGGCGCCCCAATTTCTACTTTTAAGTAAGGGCTACTAGGAAATTTAAAATTAACGTACGTGGCTCGCATTATAGTTCTAGTGGAGGCACTGCTCTAGTGAAACCTGCCCTTGTATGTCCCCAAGGAGCCGTGAGCAAGGGGATTTACTGTTCCACTCTCCCTCCTGTAGAGAGACTGGGGACAGATGCTCACAAATGCAGTAATTCATATCCACACTGCAGCTACAATGATGGAACGAGATCTATGGGTAGTAACACCGACAAGTTCCCAAATGATCGAACTGCAAAATACACAAAATATATATGTTGAAAAAGTACATGTAATGCCACAAAAAGATACAGATACATAATAAAAATAGAAACTGCAGCCCAGAAGGCAACACACCAAATTCATTCCAGTAGCTGCTTCTGTGCTGAGCAGAAGGGCGAGGGGAAGGGAGACAGACTTCATCTACAATGCTTTGTTTCCTTGATTAAAAAGTCTATCTTCAGAGTTTAACATCCGTCAGTTCTGGGGGAATGAGTGCACAGTTGTTTGCTACACGTATTCTCTAGAATTTCTGGTTTAAATATTTTGCAGTCAAGTAGTAACGGAGGTTCCGCTGCCACAGGGCTTCCTCGGGGGGGATGCTGAGGTGCTGGGGAAAGCAGGCTGCCCGGGGGGGCCCACCCTGGACCACTCTGCTCTGCAGAACTCTCGTGTTCCTCCAGATCCCGAAGATCTGGGGCAGGTGGGGGGCCGGGAAAGCCAGAGGGGAAAATGAGAACGGGGGTGCTTGCAAAGAAACCAAGGCCAGAGCTGTGCAGGTCTCAGCCTCAGATGGGCCAGACTTTTGGCAAAGACGACAAATCTGGCAGAAGTGCAGGAAGGGATGAATTTAATTCCTTTTCCAGGGGGAGTACCAGCCCACCGGTGTCCCAGGCTACGGGGGAAGGTGCTAGACAATTGCTTCCTAAACCAAAGTAAAAATCATTGCTTTTCTTCTTTCGCGGATGTGCTCTCCTTGTCCCCCTTTCCCACAAGAATGATGAGGGTTGGCTGCCAAGGTCAGAACGCTATCCTCCCACCCCACAGCCTAAGGGAGTAGCAGGAGCCGAGTTGGAGCTGGAGCCACCTGGGCAGAAGACTGGCACACGGGGGTCAAGGCCCATCCCAGGCACTGCCATCTTCACGGTGTACCCTCGTCTGCAGAGCCTAAGGCCTGGCCTGCCAGGGCCATTAACTGGGATGTGGAGGTTGCTTGGAAACAGCAGCCTGGCACTGGGGTGATCTCATAAAACAAATAGCAGAGATGCTAATTCCCTTCTCTCAGTAATGGAGACCAGCTGAAAATAAACCACCTCCAGATGCCTGGGCTGCCCAGCTCCTCCCCGGCCCTCCCAGGCCTGCAGCCCCAGGGGCTACGGAGAGCCCTTCATGCTGCTGGGGGAAGGGAGGGGGATAGCAAATTCACCACCCGGGGCCTGTGGAGCTGAATGCGGGACACTGGTGACAGCAGGGTCCGAGTGACAGAGATAAAAGTGGGACAGCATTTCCACTATGCGTTGGCCTAGGTACCCCCACCCTCCTCTCATCTGTTCTCTCATGAGGCCGAGGAGAGGCTGTCCCCCGAGCCAATCCACTCAGGCTCCTGGGACCAGGCCAGGAGTGATGACTGGGTACGTGCCGTCCCTGAACAGGAGCAGGCACTCTGGGGCTGCCGGAACCAGGAGTGTGGGGTTCCCCGGCAATACCACCTTCCGGGGTGCCTCTCACTAAGAATAGCGAGGACGACGACGGTGGTGACAGCAGTGATGGTAGTAACAGTAATGCTAATGGCTGACTATTGAGTATTTACTAATTTACTATGTTCTGGGCCCTGTTCCAAGCCCTTTTCAGGTATTAACTCACGTAGTCCTCACAACAATTCAGTGAGGTAAATACTATTATTATCCTCTTTTTCACAGATGAGGAAGCTGAGTCAGAGAGGCTGTGCCCAAAGTCACAGGCTGTATCTGTAGCAGAGTCAGGATTCAAAGTCAGCTGTGGCCAGGGGCACCTGGATGGTACAGTCAGTTAAACCCCTGACTCTTGCTCTTGGTTCAGGTCATGATCTCAGGGTTGTGAGTTCAAGCCCCACTTGGAGCTCCGCATCGGGCTCCGTACTCAGCACCGTCTACTTGGGAGGCTCTTCCCCTCGCCCTCTGCCCCTCCCCTCTTCCACATGTGCACACTTTCTCTTTCTCTCAAATAAATAAGTAACTCTTGAAAAAACCAAAACAAAGTCAGCTGTGGCTCTAGAAGCTATGTTTGTCCCTACAACACTGCTGGCCTCTTGGGACGCAGACCTCAGGCCCTGTGATGTACATCCCCCTCGATGCCCTTCCAAGTTCTCCCTAGTCACAGTAGTCAAGGTCATGGTGCACTCATTCATTTACTCACTCATCATGTATTGAGTACTAGGCTAGTTCTGGGATCTAATGATAAAGAAAATGCAGCCTACTCTCTGAGAGCTTATGGTTTTAGGGAGACAGGAGGTTCCCATGTTCACTGAGGGGATAAACAAAGGGGCTACATTGGAAGTTTGGGGGAAGGTTTTGCCGAGGATGTCACTTCTAAGCTGGAAGCAGTTGGGGAAGGACATTCAGGCAGCTGGAGCTAAAAAAAACTAGAGAGGTCAGGAGTGTCTGCTGCACGGACTGAGAATAGAAAGTTCAGTGTCAGTGCGGGGAGGGAGCACACAAGGACAGGGGAAGCAACAGCCAGAGGCCAGGGATGGCCAGCATGCAAAGGGTCTCATAAGCCATTCCTCAGAGCCTGGCATTTATTCAACAGGCAAGGGGGAGCCATTGAAGGGATTTAAGTTGGGGAGAAGCGAGGTCAGGAGTTCAGGTAACTCTGCTGCTGCTAAGTAGAGGTGGGGAGGCTGGCAGGAAGGGGGGCCTGGAGGCAGGAGCCACTCCTGAGGGGAGGGGAGGGCCCCAGAGGGGGCAGGGCAAGGCAGGCCCAGCAGTGAGCATCCTCCAGAATTGGGGATGGGGAAGGGAGTGGAGAGGGAGGTACCAAGGACTAGTCCAAGGGAGTCATGGATGGATGGGGGACAGAATGGTGGCAACACCCACTGACACAGAGGCAGGAAGAAGAGCAAAGAACTTTTGAGACAGTAAGTTCAGTTCTGAACATACCGTGAGCTTGAGGCCCTAGAAGAATCTTAGCAAGAGTTTTCTCCAGTGTAAGGAGAGTACAGGCCTGTCCATTCAACCAGTCCCACCACTGCAGGGGAGGTAAAGAAGAGGCACTGCTCCCTGCCCACCTCCATTCACACCCAGACAACAAAGATCACGGACTGGCAGTCTCCTTGCTGCCTCCTGGGTGGGCGAAGTTATGGGCAGGGAAAGGTCAGTAAAGAGTGGGGATGGGGGCGCCATAGGTCTAACCTGGGGGTCCTCCGGGGAAACAGCCAGAGACAGTCTCACAGCTAGGGGAGAAGGTGTCACAGAAGCCTTGGGAACTGGAAGACCTCTGAAAGCCTTTCCCAACACTATGTCTGCATGCTAATTCTACCTTGTCTCTCCCCTGCAATGGTGGGTGGGCTGAGTTCTTGATGCTTTCTGCTCTAGGGTCCCCAGGAGGGGATCATTCACTGACCCGTCTGACCGCTTCATTTCAGAGGCAGCACCGTGGTGAGGCAAATGCCCAGTGTTTCAAGGGAGCAGTCCCTGCCTGCCCACTGACACTGTTAGCCTCTCTGTCTGCTGAAGGACAGGCAACCTGAAGCCCAGCAGGTGAACCTTCACTCCAGCCCTGAAGCCCCTCACATCCCTAGAAGCACTTTCAGGCTTTACGGTGGGAGGCCTGGAGTCGGGAAACTAGGCCCAGGGCCCCACAGAGCAGAGGTCCAGGCTTTCCTCTGGGACTCAGAAGTGACCCAGGCCTTGAAGGAGATCAAGAAGGCTGGGGATTTCTGGACGTTTCCCAACACCAGCAGCTCCACTGAGGCACCAGATAAGTGCTGTCCGTCCACGGGAGACTCACCAGCTTCTGGAAGAGGTGGCCCATGGTGACCTGGCTGTCCCACTGCTGCACCTTGGGGCAGAGGTTGTCATAGAACTCCTTGTGGATCTCATAGATGTCCTGGATCTTGTAGAAGATGGTCTCGATCTGTTGGATAGTGAGCACAGGCTGGGAGGTGGTGGCTGTGGCCTTCAGGGGTTTCATGGGCTGGGAGTGAGGAGGGAGAAAGAGAGAAGGTAAGAACCGATGAACCAGATGGGCAGAAGCTCCAGGGCACAGACATGCACTTCCCGTGGCTGGAGCTGGGCCTCAAGAAGGCCACAGAGGGCATGTGGCCACATCCTACCTCCTGTACCCATGGCAGACATTGCAAGTCGACCAAGGCAGACACTGCTGGTCGACCATGGCAGACATCACGAGTCAATCATAATGCTCTTTCTCACTGAGCCTGGTCACAGTCCCAGACTCTCTCCAAGCTGAGATTGACAGGTGAGATGAAACTTATCTGTCAACTGAGCTTATCTACACCAAGATGCTCCAGGGCCTTCAGGTGGGGTGGATGCAGGGACAAACAGTAACTCGGGACACTCCCTAACACTGGTGGGGAGCTGCAGCTGTTGCCTTCATGCCCAACAGGGGGACCGTAGGAGAATGGGACCTGGGTGCAATTTCTTCAGTGTGATTTTTCTGCATTTTCTGAACCACCTACAATGAGTAAATATTAATTTTTTAAAAAAGATTTTATTTGAGACATAGTGAGCAAGTGACAGAGAGAGTACAAGCTGGAGGAGGGGCTGAGGGAGAGGGAGAAGCGGGCTCCCTGCTGAGTGGAGAACCTGATGCGGGGCTCGATCCCAGGATCCTGAGATCATGACCTGAGCCAAAGGCAGATGTTTCACCGACTGAGCCACCCAGGTACCAGAGTAAATATTAATTTTTATCATCAGGGGGAAAAAAGCTATTAAAATTCACAGCTGAAGCAAAAAAAAAACCCTGATATCAAAAGATAAGGAACTCTTCCTTGATTGGCCTTCCCTTAGCCCCAAAGCCTGCAAAGATGCCTAGACTGCACTCCAGAGGCCCTACAGGAGACAGGGTCTGGACCCCATCACTTAGAGAAAGTATGGGAGGGGCAGACACATTTACACAGAAGACAGAAGCCTGAGTCAGACGTGCTTAATGTGTTCTTCATCTAGTGGAAAGGCTGTGCGGAAAGAGCCCTTTGACTTAGTCTGAGTCACCCTGGAAACCTAGGAACAGCCAGGAGAAGTCATGGGGGCAGGTCCCTATCACCTCATAGGATTGGTTAGTGAGCTTTCTAACCAGAGAAGCATTCCAGCCAATAACGGGTGACTAGAGGCTAGACTGGCTGGAACAGTGACATTAACAGAGACTGGAATTATCACTGGCTTGGTCTGAGAGAGGACCACCAGAGCAGCCAAGCTCCAGCAACGCCTGTCCATAAGAGGAAGTCCCATCTACCCAAATACCCAGATGAGGCTCTGACTTCCAGCTTCCCTGTCCTCCCAGCTCTAGAAAGTCCAGAAGTGAGGAAAAAGGCAGGGAAAAGCAGAGCCCTCCTTCCGAGCCTCTTAGCACTGGGACCAATTAACCCTAATGCCCAGGCTTTGCAAGGGCAGTAGGATGGGGTTTTCCCTGGTGCAGGCCAGGAGGTGTAGGTTTGAGTCTCAGCTCTGTCACTTAGCATCTGGGCCTCTGCAGCCTCATTTGTAAAACTGGGGTAATATTACCTTCTCAAGAACACTGATGGGAAGATCAAGAGCCATAATTTATATAAAATATCAAGTAGGTGCCTGGTACCTAGGAGGCAGTCAATAATGTTAGCTGCTACTATTATCATCATATGCCCCACGAATAATGTACCAAGTGCCTAATGTGAGGTCAGACCAGGTATTCAGTGACTCACCACACACGTCCCATCCCTGCCCCGTGGAGCCCCCCATTCAATAGGGGAGACAGACAAAACACAAGGAAACCGTCATACACACTATTTTCACCTGGGCACAATGAAGGAAATAAGGGGACCTCCTGAGACAGGGTGGGGAAGGACAGCTTCTCCCAGAAGGGAAGGAACATTTACCCTGAAATGGAAGCCTGGGGGCTCAGAGGACAGTGTTCCTCAATGCCGGTTCCACAGTGGGCAGGGGCTTGATGAGAGAGAGGAGCTGGAGAAAGCCAGGGAGCCCGTGTGCAGTGGGCAAGGGGAAGGAGCGAGGCCTGAGGAGAGCTGGAGGACTGGGCAGGGGCCAGACCAGGCAGGGGCAAGAAATGCAATGACCTGCCTTTCCCTGAAGGGATTTAGGCAGGTGAGTGACGGAGGGCCAATTCTCTTCTCAGGAGATTATTTTTCTGACTCAAGATCCTTGCTCTGGAGAACATTATAAGCCATGTGGGTAAACCAGACCATGTAGTAGAAAAAGCCAGACAGGGTATTACCCATCTTGGACTATAATACCAACCAAGTGGTCCCAAGGTAGTGCTGGTACAGCCCAGGGGGCTTCACAGAGGTGATGACAGGAACAGGGCCTTGAGCAGGTGGAGGGTGGGGCATGGGTAAGCAGGGAAACAGAAGAACCAGGAACCACAGAAAGGAAACACTGTTCTCCCAACCCCAGGTGGGCGGCTGCCCTCAGCTTCAGGACTCCCAACATTCTGTGAAGGACACGGAGCTGTTCCTCAAGATTGCTGTCCTAGTGGAGAGACAAATCACCAGAGTCCCAGAAACGATACTCCTTGCTCCTGCCTGGGGGTGCCGTCCCCACCCAGAGGGGGAAAAAAAGCACATAGGGCCGGAACAGCCCTGGGAAGACCAAGGGTCAGGACTTCTCAGAAGCTGCTGGGGAAGCACTCATCAGCCACCCCAGCAAAGACAAGACCCAACTGCTCTGCTTCCTCCTGAACTTCCCACTCTGTCTATAAAAAGGGAAGCAACGCGCGCTCACCAACAGCGGGTCACATGGATGGGGCCTGTACTCAGGACGGCAGAGGGTTCTCAGGACAAGGCTGGGGCCCTTTGGTCTCAGGCTTGACTTCACTGGGGTTGGCGGGGAAGAGAGAAAGTGCCGGGCGTGTGGGAGCCCCGGCTGGCCAGAGACCCTTGAAGGCAGTTACTTTTATCTGGTGAAGCCCTGAAACCAGGCCTCAGGTTCCAGATGGCTAAAAGGCAAAAGCAACCCAACACTGAACTTGCGTCCAACACTGTTCTTCTCCCCAAGGGCTAGCATGCCTCTCCCTCCTCCCAGAATCCTGCTGCAGAAAGCAGGGCTAGCCCCTGGCTCTCCATTTCATCAGGGGAGAAACAGATTCTTAAAAGAGAGGATCACTGAGTGACCCGGGAGTCGGGCCTGGCTCTCCACTTTCCACAAAGTGCTTCTCAGGAAGCGGGGCCAGGTGGGTTCTGACTCAGAGCGGGCCTTCCCACAGCCGTCTGTCAGCTCTGTCCCCCAGCGACCTGCCTTTCGAAACAGAGGCAAGAAATCAGCCCACTTCCTCCACCTCCTATCCCAGAAGGCCTGGAGGCTGCCAACGTATCATCTCAGTTACTCCTCTTCCCGGAACCCAGGGAGGGAATCATCATTAACCTGTTTTAGAGAAAAGGAACCTGAGAACCCCAAATGCGAGGCTGAGAGCGGAGGGCCGGCGAGGCCCTGTGGTGGGAAGTTCTGTAGCAATGGCCAGAGGCAGCCCCTGAGCTCACTTCCACATTCCCCACAGTGGGTGAGATGCAGAATGACACGCATCTGGTTGTCTCCCTTCCTCCACCCCCCACTCCAGCTCGGGCTGCGGCCCACTCCGTTTGTAATCTGAGCCAACTGGGAACCGGAGGTTTCCAGATTACCAAACCTTGCCCCAGCCAACCCAGGGGGGCAGGAACAGAGGCTCCTGTGTGAGTCCCAACAGCATCTGTGTGTGCACACAGCCTTGGGTACACACACCACACACACCCAGCCATCTGCATATCAGGAAGTGTTAAGCTGAGAACAGTCTGACACAAACACGGGAGGAGCAGAGCCAGAGGGGCTGGGTGATGAGTAGGAGATCTGGGAGTGCGCCACCGAGAGGAGAGATTTTCTTCCCCGGGGCCCCTCGGTCAGATCACCCCTAAAGGGCAAAGGCTTTAGTAATCAGAAAGCTGTGAGGGGAGGGCTCCCAGCTCAAGGCCTTGGGTGGAGAGGCCTGATTCCTATCTCGGAGGCTCACTGTCTGAGGCTGTAGCTGTGGAGGATCCGCCCCCTCTTCCTGGAGCCCTCCAGCATAGACCAGGTCTCCCAGTCAGCCTCCCCACTCTTCTCCTGGCCTCTGTTCAAGAACCAATCAGGGGCCTGGGATGAACAAACTGGGAGGAGAGGAGGGATGTGTCCTGGGTGGCCTGTAGGCCTGAGCCTCACAGGTTTTGCGTTTGAGGCTTGAGCTGTTAGAAAGGTGAGGCAGGGAGGGAGTGTCTTGGCCCCTACTTCTGTTGCTATCTTTGCCCCAACACAGGGAAGCTCACCTTAGGCCCAATGACTGACAAGAAGGCACACACAGGTTGGACTCCAATAGGGCCCAGCCTCCTCTGAGGACTCGCCTCCCCTTCCTTCAGGGAAAGGCTGTGTTGACAGAAACAGGCCCCAACCTGCGTCTCTCCCAGGACTGGACAAAATAACAGCAGCAGCTAACGCTTTAGTCTCTGTTCTAAGAGCTTCACACACAAACTCCTTTTGTTCCCACAACAACCCCACAAACAGAGTACTCGTATCAGTATCCGGGGTCTGCAGATGGAGAAGAGGTGCCACAAGGGTTCACGAATATTCTGAAGGGCTCGAGCTTGAGAGCAGTCAAGCAGGGATTCTGACAGGCCATCTGTCAGAGGGTCCTCTGTTGGAACTCCTCTCAAACACACATCCTTTCAGTAATGACAACGACGCCCCCTCACTTGGCTGTGGCAATTCTCCGTTCCTGAGGTGTGTCACGTGCATCTGACTGGTCCTCCGCTTGTCCTCCTTCCTTCAGCTACCCTGAGTGCCTGGGACCCCAAAAGGGATCACCTGAGCTTCTCAACCCCGTGAAGAAGACAGAGAAGGTCACGGGATTATTCTCATGTTCAGATGAGGCTCAAGGAGGTTATGCACAACTTGCCCAAAGCCAGGGGTTTCCAAAATGACAATACCCACGAGAAAGAATGTGGCCCAGTACATACACACACACACACACACACACACACACACACACACACACACCCCACACCCGAAATTAAGTGAAATAGTACTTACTCTTACTATGCACAATGCACACTGGTATTTTCTTTCTCATTTTATAAAAAATGCTGGCTCCAACCTACATTGATTTCATGATGCACTAATGGGTTCAGATCCAGATAAGAAAAACAGTGCCATGAGTCTATGATTAATGGCAGAGCCAAGTCTTGCCTTAGTTCTGGCCCCAGACCACAGTCCTTATCTGTCTGCTGGACTGTCCAGCTCTTGAACAACACTGTCATGCCTACCAATAAACTCTCAGTGAGAGGTACCACAGACCGAGCCCAGGCAGTCACAAAGTATCTACACATTTCTTTTATGAATTTTTTTTTGATGCACATTTCTTTTTTTTTTTTTTTAAGATTTTTGTTTATGTATTTGAAAGGGGGTAGAATGAGAGCATGTGAGTGGGGGGAGGAGCTGGGGGAAAAGGACAAGCAGACATGGGGCTCAAGCTCATGACGCTGAGATCATGACCAGAGCCGAAATCAAGAGTCGGACACTTAATCCACTGAGACACCCAGGCATGGCAAAGTATCTGCACATTTCGATAGTTATTCCTGGGGTAATAAATGCCAAGGCCCCTGGCATCCTGGTTGGCAACATCTCATATCACAACAGGTACATAAATGTGTATCTTATAGTTCTTACAAGAATGAGTTTCTGGGGTACCTGGGTGGCTCAGTCGTTAATCCTCTGCCTTCAGCTCTGGTCATGATCCCAGGGTCCTGGGACTGAGCCCTCTGTCAGGCTCCCTGCTAGGCAGGAAGTCTGTTTCTCCCTCAGCTTGTGCCCTCCCCCCCTCCTCAAATAAATAAATAAAATCTTAAAAAAAAAAGAATGAGTCTCTACTCATCTACATTTCTTATTCCCTCTTTTACTGATATCATCCCATGTCTCAGGCTGCAAAACACCCAGGGGGAGGCCTTTACATTCCCCAGTTCCTCTGTGTAAGATCTAGCCACATCTAAGGTGCACTTTCTTTAAAGGAAAAAGGCGTCACATCTAATACTTCCCTCCCAGTCTGAGTCTCACAGTGCTGCCATCTTGGGAGGAAACTGAGGCATCTTCACAGAGGGTTGGGGTTGGTCTAATGCCTCAGAGCTATGGTGCTTCTCAAACGATACAGACACCCGCCTACCTCACACTTCCTGCCACGGGGCCTGAGGAGAGCCACGGCTCACTATCTGTGGGAGGAAAAAGGACTGCAACCAGGGCATGACAAAGAGGACTCGGCTTGATTGACTGGTAGAGACTGCCCAGAGCAGTGTGGAGGTGGAGGCTAGGTCCTCACCTGGGCCACACCTGGGCCCCCACCTGGACAGAGCACCGTCACTCATCAGTGGTGCCTGTGCGTGGTCAGCAGCCACGGGAGTGTTCATCTCCAACATGGTTGTGTTTCTCCCACCTTTCCCAGGGCAGGTCAAGGAGGCCTGGGGCTGAGAGGCACAGGCCCCCTTTTTGGCAATGACCCCAGCTGCCCAATGCCAGGCTGTCAGACTCTGCCCACTGGGAAGGACTGGTCCAGGTCCCCCTTCTCCTCCCACCCCAAAAGCAGTTTGCAAGCATGGCGCTGACCGGCAAGCCGGAGCACAGACTCACCAGCAGCAAGGCTTCCAGCTGGTTAATATAGATCTCTTCGCTGGCCAGGAACCCCGAGAGAACCAGCTTCCTCATCTCCAGGCCCTTCCCTGCCTCCACCTGTAGGAAAGCAAACCAAGAACCAAGAGCTCATGAGAAAGGAGGCTAACATCCTGAGCCATCCATTTTCTTGCCTTTTTCCTCCTCTTTCACAGACACTTTGGTAGGGAATAGAAGCCAAATACATTTATGATAATTTGGAAAATCGGAACAAAAAAGGAAAAACGATCATCCATATTTCTGGTGCTCACACCTCGCTTTTTCTTCCACATTCTTTTTCCCACATTTCCTTATTTGCCATCCATCCAGCCACCTATTCCATGGTAATAAAGGACCTGCGGCAGTTTAGTGGAGGAATATGGACAAGGAAAATCAGAGGCGGGCACCTGGGGGGCTCAGTCAGTTAAGTGGTGAACTCTTGATCTCAGCTCAGGTCTTGATCTTGGGGTTGTGAGTTCAAACCCTGAGTGGAACTCCAGGCTGGGTGAGGAGCCTACTTCAAAGAGGAAAAAAGAAAGGAAATCGGAGCCATGGGTGAGGCAGGGTACGGTCATATAGGAGGGCCCAAGAGGGGCTGGAAAAGGCTCCTGGAGGAATCTCTACTCATAAACATGAGTTTATACTCATAAACTGAGAAGAGGGGTAGAGAGAATGGAAGCGGCTATGGGAGCCTCATCTTGTGGCCTTCTAGCTATATCTTCCTTTCCCCAAGGGCTCAACCCCTAACAGAAGGTGCTGGCTGTGGGGTCTTCAGCCTCACCCCTGTATCCCCCAGCATTTCCTGACTGCCTCACTGTGCAAGGCACATATCCTAACTAACCTCCTCCCCACTCCAGAATTCCTTCTCCTTTACAGCGATCATGCCCCACTTAGCCTTGGAAGTCCATCTTATTCGTCTCTTAAAATGACGCTGTTCCGTCCCTCCCTGCGGGAGAAGCTATAAACTTTGGCTCTGCAGCCTGGATTCTTCTAATGGACCTCTGCCTCTCTCTCCTCCCTTTACACCACACACCAGAGCCTGGCTAACCTTCTGAGGACACCACCTTACACCAAATGCTTGCCAAGGACTTAATATCAGTGCTGTGAAATCTTGCCGTTTGCAAGGATGTGTATGGGCCTAGAAGGTGTAAAGCCAAGTGAAATAAGTCAGTTGCAGAAAGACAAATACCATACAATTTCACTCGTATGTGGAGTTCAGGAAACAAAAGGCAAAAGAGACAGCAAAAAAACCAGACTCTTAAGTGTAGAGAACAAAGTGGCGGCCAGAGGGGAGGCAGGTGGGAGGATGAGTGAAACGGGTGAAGGGGGTTGAGAGTGCCCTTTTCATGATGAGCTCTGAGTAACGCAGACAATTGCTGAATCACTATATCATATACCTGAAACTAATATAGCACTAATACAACTATCTACACCAGAATTTAAAAAAGAGAAACAAAAATTTCGACGCTACAAAAAGTGATTACTTGGGGATTCAATTAGGTCATTCATTCATTTATTTATTCATGCAACAAATATTTACTGAACACCCACTGGACTCTGTAGATACACCAGGAAGCAAACAAACTATAATCCCTACTCTTACGTGGTTTATAATCTAGAGGAAAGACAGTAAAAACAAAAAAACAAGTAAATATAAATATATAACAATGCCCTGTGATATGAGGTCTGGCTTAGTCTTGGCTTAAACACCTTTGTTGGCTCCTAGAGCCTCTTCTGACCCTGGTGACCTCCCCCTGCCCACCTCCCGTGCAGCCGGCAGGTCTCTGGGTCTTCCCAACCTGCTGGGAGTGCTTGGGCCTCTGCACTTTGGTTCCTGCTGCCTAACAGGCGGGCTTCCACCCTGGCTCTTCTCTGCAGCACTGACCCTCCTGCCTGAGGCACTGCTCGGTGATTCCAGGGGTGGAGGTTGGGGGATGAAGCAACATCACACTCCTCTGCAGAGCCCTGAAGGCCCACACCATACAGTACCCCTGGCACGTGGGCACCTTACACTTACTAAGCCTTTTAAGTTCTTCTCATGCTCCTTTAGCCCTCATATACCTCACTGAGGCGGGTACTAGATTTTTCCATCATGCAAATGGAAGCAAATAGGACTTGGAGGAGGGAAGGGACGAGGCTGGGGTCAGAAGTGGCAGAGCTGGGACTGCATCCCAGTCCTTCAATATCAGATTCCAGGCTGTCCCACTGCTTAAAAGAGTAACACCACCTTCCCACCCCCACCCCCGTTCTCATTTTCTTTTTCAAGCATCAGGTGCTTTCCCAGAATCACGCACAGAACCCTCTCTGGGCATGAGATGCACACCCTTACTTATTTGGCACAGGCTGGGAGAGTATATGAAGCTATCAGAAATTTCTGACGTCCAGGGCAACTGGGTGGCTCAGTGGGTTAAGCCTCTGCCTTCAGCTCAGGTCATGATCTCAGGGTCCTGGGATCAAGCCCCGCATTCTTCCCCAGCCCCCCCACCTCCGCCTGTCTCTTTACTTGTGATCTGTGTCTATCAAATAAATAAATAAAATCTTAAAAAAAAAAAAAATTTCTGACGTCTGGAGAAGAGTGGCTTTCCCCAGCTGCACAACCTGCCCCACTGTGTTCCCACAGCTTTCCCACCATGCCCCAGGGGAGGGCTAGAATCCTTGGCCTTCCAGCAGCCCAGGTATCCAATCTGCGCCACAGGCCACTGCCCCCAGTCTCTGAAATGTTATCTGACCCTGTGACCGAAAAACAATATCCTGCTAGAGATGTCTGCACCCTAGTCCCCCAAGCCTATATACATACGTCACCTTATATGGAAAAAGGGATTTTGCAGGTATGATTAAGTTAAGGATTTTTTGATGGAAAGATGACACCGGATTATGAGAGCTCAAGGACATTTATGAGGGGGTGGAAAGAGGGTCATAGTCAGAAAAAGCAATGTGACCAAAGAAGGAGAGCAGGAGGAGGGAAAGTGATTGCAAAGACTGGAAGATGCTATACTACCAGCTTCCAAGACCAAGATGGGGCCATGAGCTGAGGAGTACAGGGAGCCTCTAGAAGCTGGAAAAGGCCTGGGAATGGATTCTTGCCCCTAGAGCTTCCAGAAGGAATGCAGACCTGCTAACCCTTTAAGGCTTGCATGTAAGAGAATAAATTTGTGTTTTAAACCACGAAATGGGTGGTAATTTGTTTTGGCAGCATTAGGAAACCAGGAGGGACAGCAAGCTTTAGGAAAGGGCAAGAGTTACGTACTTATGGCTTCACAAGTACCAGGAGCCATTGGGAGAGCTTTCCAGGGATTAACTCAGGACAATCCCACCCTCTGGAAGGTGTTGTCATTATCCCCCTGAGGCACGGAGTGGAAACCGCCAGCTGCTGGGGGGCTCAGGCACACAGCACACCCTTCAAGGAATGAGATCTGAGCTGGAGCCCAAAGCAGGGCCCCAGGTGGTCCCAGGCCCCCCTGGTCAGACTTGAGGCCACCTCCCTGCACACAGCACCAGCCCCGCTCCTTCCCAAGCCGGACAAACGGGAACTTGCCTTCCATGCTGGGGGGCCAGTGATTCCCCCCGCCCCCCCTTGCTGTTCCCTGCCAGCCGAAGATTTATCTGAGAGGCTGGCAAACATCTTGTAAAAGAAATCACTTGAAGGACGTTGTGAGCTTCCCTGGAAGGCTGGCTGGTCTAGGACCGGGGATGAAGACCTGATCACTGCAGATCCAGCCACACTGTCCCCCACCTCGGCATTGAGCACAGAGCCTGTGACAGTCCCTGCAACAGCCCAGTTCAGCAAGACCCTCTCCTCAAGAGACTCCCACCTGAGTCCAATCTGAGCTCCCCAAAAGTCAAAAGTCACCCCCCAAGAGTCCCACTATGGGCTATTCTCCCTCCGAAGTTTCGCTGGCATGGGGTGAAGGTCGGGGAGAGCTTAAGCACGTGAAATGAAGTTCTGCTCACGTTATCAACAGGAGGCCTATTCTCACCAAAAACCTCTTCCTTTTTTTTTTTTTTCTTTCCTCTTACCCCCATGTTCCTGGCTTAGAATTATCTGGAAACTCACAACTGTTTCTTCAATCCTCGTGGGGCTATTCTTGTTTCAAAAAACACCAGGGCTGGACATTCATTCATTTTGTACCATGTACCGGGCTCTGGGATACAAATACAAAGGTGAGAGCGCCAGTCTCTGTGCCCAGAGAGCCCTCCGGAGGTGGTGCCCACGTGCCCAGAATGCTCGAGGCCAGTTCTCTGAAGAATTCAGGGACCCCCCTGCCCCAGTCTGTGCCATACTGCCTGTCGGTCCCCCAGCACAGGGAAGCTGCATGGTCTCTGCTATCCTCTCCAAGCGGAGCTCATGAAACACAGCCACTATAGGCTGGTTCACTCCCAGAATTTCCCACAACCTGCAAGGCTGCAAGTCGGTCAGGTCAAGGCCCCCAAATCCAAGCATTCAAGCCCCCCTGGGAGGGACAGTGTCTACAAGGTCAGGTTAGCCAGCTCTGGCCTGGTCTTCTAGAGCGCAGAAGCTAAATAAATAAAAGCCTCTAAAGGTTTGGGTCTAGGCCAAACCAAAATACGATCTGTCCAGGAACTGTGACCTCCTCCAAGACAATAGCAAGGACTGAACAGGCAGGGGCACCTGCCATTCGGAGCCTTGGGGCCAAGTGGCGCTGTACCCAGCAGAGTTCGGCTCATGGGCTGCACCACTTTTCGGGGTGCACCCAGCAGGAACTGCGCAAAAGAGATGCCACCAGGCTAGGGGGCTGTGCCCATGCCAAGCACCAGCTTTAGGAGAGCTGGCCCTTCTCTGAGCCAAGACAACGTAGGGCCATCCAGCCATTGCTCCTCTTGCTAGTGCTAGGCACTGGGGAGCTCTCCTTCAGCTACTGCCTTAGCAGAATCTGGAAGGGGGGCACAGCCCACTCTCCTGGAGAGTGGATCCCTCTATTCCAGGCTCCCTGCTGTCTGAGGCCCTAGACAGGCAGGTCCCAGCAGGGCTTCCAAAGGTCAGGTGTGTGATTCCCATCTTTGCAGTTCTGTCACTCACACCTCCGACACTACCGTCTACTTAAGATCGTTTTTTTACAACTGACTTCTTAAAAGCCCAGCCTCATCCCAAACATGATATTTGAAATCATAAGATGCACAAGTCATATTTTTCCTAATACACATTAAAATATAAACCTAACTATTGAAGTTCAAGAAATACACCTAGGTGCCTTCTAAAATCACATCTCAAGTCATCCTAAGTGGGTTTCACACTCCTGGAAACACCTCAGTGGGGGACACAGGCGTGGCCATGTGGGGCCCAAGGGCGGGAGGAAACAAATGTGGGCGTTTCGACTCTGTTAAAAACTGGCCCAGAATAACACCTGATGGGCTAATCTGCATGACAAAAGGACTTTCATTCCCGACAAAGGAGTTCCTTTAAATAGCAGCTTTTAGATAGCATGGCCGCAATCAGCCCTGCGTACCTTGAAATAGAATTGTGCGAAAGATTTTTGGAAAGCATACAACCCTTTACCGCCAGGAGATGGTGTGGCTAGAGTATCAATGTGATTATTTGTCTATGGAGAATTATGTCCTCAAAAGGGGGTCTGGGTTGAAAGACACGACAAGCCCCGGCCCCAACTCTGGAGGAAACCGCTGCCCTATCCACCTCTGTCCCTGGGGAAAGACAGAAGCATCTCAGAAATTACACTGAAAGCAAGATTGATTTATAGGACACATGCTCAGGGACACAGCAGCTGCTGAAGGTAAGTACTCCTGAAGGAAAGTAATAGCCCAGAGAGAAAGGCCTTGGATTCCCACCAGCTGCTGAGAGGAGTCTATGGTGCAGACTGCCAAGACCATCCCTAGCCCAGGACAGGGACGTACCCTCCAGAAGTGCCCCTTGACCATGCACATGCACACACACACACGCGCGCGCACGCGCGCTTGCACAAACGTGCACCCGGTCCAGCTCTGACCAAAACAGAAGCGGTCTCTCCTCCTCTGAAGTTCATACCCTGTTATTGGAACCCTGAGGACTTTCTCTTTCTAGTCCTTTTATCTGTGCACTTGCCCCCTCGCCCTGAGTTGTGAACTCTTCATGAGAAAGGATCATGCCCGTTCATCCCGTCTTCTCCCCAGTGCGAGGCAGAGTGCTTTGACTAGAACAAACCTGACGGTGTTTGTTGAATGACTCAATTCAATGAGGTTTCTCCCCACCCCTCTGCAGCCACC
Source organism: Enhydra lutris kenyoni (assembly GCF_002288905.1). Lineage (NCBI taxonomy): Eukaryota > Metazoa > Chordata > Mammalia > Carnivora > Mustelidae > Enhydra > Enhydra lutris. The sequence continues at coordinate 2,838,932 of NW_019154110.1, forward strand.
TTGCTTGCTGGCTCCCTCTCCAGCTGACCAAGCTTGGTAGAGAGAGCGAGGGTATCCTGGAGGTGTTCAGGATGAGATGGGGGTGGGGGAGAGATCTGGAATTCACCAACACTCAGGAAAGGCCCCTTTCCCCATGCTGAGACAAGTCCAGGAAAACTGAGGCCACAAAGAGCGGAAGGGGCCGCTCTCAGGGATCTGGGAGGGTCTGGGTTTTTAGGGGTCATGTGTGCCTGGGGGTGGAACAACTCTGAATAGAACAAGGCCGGGAACAGGGTACCTTCTTTGCAGGCCCCATGGAGCCTTGCTCCCTCCCTCCACACATTCACTGCGCACCAGCCCCATCCCAAGCTCTTTGCAATGTTCAGCAAGCAGTGAATACAATATGGCCCTTGCCCTGGAGGAAAACGGCATAATCGAGGAGGCAGACATCCAGAGTTCTGGGCAGAATGAAATATGGGCTAAGACCCAGGTATAAGCCAGAGTCTAGAGTAAGGGTGGTTCCATAAGGAAGCCCATGAGCAGGACCCCATCTGTGCTGGGAAGGGGTTCTGAGAAGGCCCATCAGGAAACCCCCTACACCTCGCATCCCACACACTATTTGGCTCTTGGTTCCAGCCAGTGCTCTTGGTTCATTGCCAGACTTTCCCCCATCCTGTTCCTGGTGGGGAGGTTGCTCAGACCCTAAGTGCAGAGACCTCTGCAGGCCTGGTGGAGATGTGACTGAACCCCAGTGCTCTGAGCTAGCACCAGATGAGAGAACCAGGGGTGGGATGTGAGCCACCGCCAGCCTCCCATTACCTCTCCTCTCTCCTCCGCACCCAGGCCCACAGCTACAGCTGCACCCAGACGCTGCACATCAGCCATCTCCTGTGGGTCTCCAGCCTGTTTTCACCTCCATTAGCTTGCCCTTGGAACCACAATGTAGTGTGGGTGTGGCATGGCTGTGATTCCCCATCCTACAGGAGGGACAGAGGCCAGAGAGGCTCAGTGGCAGCCTCCTGCCCACAGCAATGCCCCCGTGACACACCCTCTGGGATGCAGACCGGCCCAACAGGGAGGTGGGCACAGATGGACACTCTGCTAGGCAGCCTGGACAGCCAGCCGGCCATCTGCAAACTCCCTGCCATACATTCCCACTGGCCTTCCATTCTAGCTGCAGAACTTGGAGGAGGTGAGCAAAAGGCTGAGGTTAGGGCTCTCAGAAGTGGATGAGAAAGAAAGGAAGAATGAATGGCACAGGGTGCCATGTCCCAGGCAGCACTGGGACCCCGCCCTTGGAGAGGAGGGAAAGAGAAGAAAAGGGGATGGATGCACAGCCCCCTCCTGCTCTGCCTTCAAGGCAATTCCTATGACAGGACAGGGGCATCACTGGGGAGAACGTTCACAGCCCCAGAGTGAGTGGGCCGGTGCCCACAGATGCTTCTTGCCTACACCCACCTTGGGAAAAGTGCCTACCCTCCTGGCTCCTGCCTCCAAACCAACTGTTATCACCCCCTTTTCAGCTAATCCAATTCTTTTCCTTCAAGGAAGCTCAGTGACCTCTGGCTCCCAGTCTCTCCCCCACCCTCTCTTGCCTTAGCTCAGCCTGACAAAGTCTCCTGGCTAGAAAGCAAGTGGCGAGTGGCCCCTTTGGCCCGAACTTCCCAAGTGCACTTATCCTACTGTTGCCATGGAAACAACGAATTATGGCCTCCTGGTTTCGAGTCCACCGACTCCTCTGGGGCAGCAGGCTCACACCACTGCTGTGCCCACCGGGTGACTCATGTCACTGCCAGAGAAAGCCCCCGGCACAGCTGGCCTGGGGAAAACCGGCTGCCACTCCCGCTGAGGACAACTGGCCCATGGGGAGGAGGCAGGCACTGCACCTCTCCCCCAGGAACAGCTGCCGGAGAGCTCAGCCCCTCGAATCCCCTCGCAGGCATGCGCCAGCCCCTCTCGGGCCAGAGTGCGGGGCTTCCACCCAGCCACGAGGTTTGTACGCAAACCAGCCATTTCTGCCCGCACACAGCTTTAGGCAGCCGAGCGCAGCTAGCCCTGCCCCTCCCCCGACAAGCATCCAGGGCGTGTCACATTCCCACCTTCACGGCCACCAAGAAGGGGGACCCTGAGCCGGGGCTGGTCGGGGTTCCCAGCTCGCACTCCTCCAGGAGAAACACATCTTCATCCTCCAGAACCTTGTCCAAAAAGCCTATAGCCTCCTCTTCCTCTTCCATGGCAGCCGGAGGCGCGGAGGGCAAACAGGAAGCGGGGTCCACGCAGCAGCAGCAGCAGCGGTTGCCGCCGCCGCCCCGGAGGGAGGCAGGCGGGCAGGGAGGGGAAGAGCGTGCAGGGCAGGCCTAAACCAGCATGCTGGCCTCCCCGGAGTCAGTCCTGGCGCCCCGCCACCGGCTCCCGATGAAAGGCTCCATTATGAGCCCTTTCCCGCTGCCGCTTCCCGGCCCTCCCGCGCGCCGGGGCTGCCGGCCGCCTCGCTCGCGCCCCCGGCCCGGGAGAGGGGAAGCGGCGCTCGGGCAGCTCTGGAAGCTCCGGCAGCCCCGCCGCCGCCGCCGCGAGCTTAGGGCTGTCCCTGGAGAGACCGCGCGGCGGAGCAGGAGGAGGCGCCCCCGCCAGCCGCCGCTGCCCTTCCCGCTGTGCGTGCCGGGCCCGGGCGCAGGCGGGGCCCTGCGCTCCCCGGCCGCCGCTAGCGAGCTCGGGCCGGCCGCCCCGCCGCCGCCGCCGCCGCCGCCGCCGCCGGCCCCACAGATCCCGCCCTTTCTGGACTCGGAGGCTCGCGTTTGCTATTAATACACAGGAAATGCACGACTTGACTCGTGAGGTGGAGCCGTTCCTTCTCTGCGGTCACCGGCCGGCGGCTGGCGGAGGCTTCTGGCGCGCGGAGGAGGGGCGAGGGGAGGCCGCAGACGGGCCGGCCGCGGGGGGAGGTCCGCTTCCCAGAGACAGGCTTTATTTACAGCCCCTCACCAGAGCCCGGGCCCGCAGGGGGAGGAGCGGAGGAGCAGCTGCCCGCACGGCCTCTAGGACGGCCGGGCGAACCTCGCTCGCACCCGGGGAGAGCCCCAGGCTGAGCCCCTTTCTCATCTCCGCCGCCGGTTCTGACACCTTTGCGGAGGGAGGCTAGGGCCTGGTGAGAGGAAACAGCTTCTATAGCCACGGCGGCTGGGAGCACAAGGCTTTGTGCAAAAGGAGGCCTCGGCCGCCTCACCACAACAGCACCAAAAAGTGCCAGCCGGGGTCTGCGGCAGGCCCACCTTGGCGGGCGTGAGCTGCCCCATCTCCTACTCACAGATGCTGCTGGGACGCGCACTCCCACCTCCTTGGAGCGCTTTTGCCTGGAGAGGGGCCTCTGCCCTGCAGAGCCCAGGCCCATGGCAGAGGGTACAGGAAACCCAGGACGGGTAACACCAGCTGCCCTTCCTGCCCCCAGTCTGCTTCCCTTGGCTTCCTCAAGGGCGGCAGAGGCTAAGCCCATCCAGACAGAGAAGTTTACGTTTGTGGCTGTGTAGGCCCCAGCTAGAGAGGAGAATAGTCTTACTCCCCTGGGGGAGGCGTTCAGGGGCAGCACCTGGGAAAAGCTCTTTCACCACACAACACCTAGGGCAAAGGCTGCAAACTCCAGCAGCCCTTAAGATCAATGGAAGTGAGCCAGGTAGGCATGGGGGCGGGGCGGGGGGGGGGGGTTGGCGGGGAGGGCTGTTGGGTGGAGGGGAAAAGCCACCACCCAGCTCCCCGCTGCTGGCTGCTGGGACAGTGCGGGCTGTGCCATCTCAGATTGTCCTAGAGAAGCTGGCAATGTGGATTTTTAGCTGATCTCTCCGTTTAAAAATGGTGGCAGATCAGTGACGTTAAAACCAAACAAAACGTCTAAATGAAACACACAGGTGACCTGAATCAGGCCCACAGACAAGGCTGCTGCCTTCTTGCAGCTGGTTGTTTTTTTGAGGGGTGCTGGGAATTGTGTGGGTCCGGGAGACACAGGGTGGTGGTCGTGTTCCCTGAATATTATCCCCCCTGTCCCACTTCCTCACCGGAACTGGCATCCTGGAATCCAATTCAGCGTCACACACGACCAACCCACCACTTCCCCATGTAGACCCGAATCATCAGCGCCACCACCCAGGTAGACCAAGTGGAAGTTCAGGGTTCCAGTGGTGAGCCCTTCAGCCCCAGTCAAGCCAATCTCCTCAATCTGCGACCAGCCCCTCCACAATGTCTCCAGCCAGGGAGTTCCTGAAATCTTCCTGATGCTTCTAGCTCACAATTCTCTCTCCCAGTCAATATACAGTTGCTGGGACCAGTCAGCGTGGCTCTTAGTGATGCGGTGTCTGAGCTGTCCACTGGTGTGTGTATCTATCACCAGACTCCTTAGGGATAAGTCCTACACCCTGTCAGGTAGTAATGGCCACAGCGGGGAGGATTCAAACTCTTTGGAAAGGAGTTCCAAAGTAAGGTCAACTGCATGCCATTCTGCCTCTCCTTTACACTGGGCACCTCAACTGAGAAAGGGCTCCTGGCTGAGCCTCCAAGCTGGGTGGAGGGCTGAGGAGAGAAGAGGGAAATAGAGAAGAATGGAAATGGTCTATCCCAACCCCCCAAAAGGTCTGTGGGAGCTCTGAGCTTGAGATGGGGCTCCCGCCACAGAGAATCTGTCCTCGCGGCTGACTCCCTGTCACTAAAGCTGAAAAACAGATGGAGGGATTTGGGGTAGGCTCTTGGGGCCTCAGGGCTGACAGGGTTCCACAGACGCACACCCCCTTCCCTCGGTCCCTGGTTTTTCCCTGTCCCTTCCCTGCTTGGGTTATAAGAGCACATCTGAAGGGCCCTTTCAGCCACAATTCCTCATTTGGTTTGGGCGGGTGAGGCTGCTCCTAGGGCTTGGGAACAACTGGGCCTGGCATTCCCCAGGGCACAAGTGTGCCAGCCCCAGGGCTCTCTGCCACCATTTCTGTCTCCTACCCTGCAAGCTTCAAGAGCACGGCAGGACTGCCCCCATGAGTCAGACGAGCAGGTGGAATGGGAGAAGGGCCTGAGAGCCCAAGGGTCCCTCTTATGTCCCTTCCCCTGCCCAAGGGGGCATGAAATACCCTTGGAAGTCTCCTGGAGAAGCCCGGTCTTCATTCCCCACGCCCCTAACCAGCATAGCCAGATCAACACCCACTTCTTCCCCAAACCCTGGAACCTCTCAGAAGCTGCTCCCTAAACATCCAAGGCGTCTCTGCTCCACCCCACCCCAGCTGGCTGGAAATTCCAGTGAGTAAGGAGAATGCCCTTCCATTGCCATCGGGCACACAGACACCACTCAGAGGCCCTCAGTCCTCCCCCCGGGGGGGAAATGACTCACAAGTCCCAGCGACGCTCCCCTTCCTTTCCCCTCCGAGTGCCCTGAGCCAGCCCTGGACCTGAGCTTCCTTTCTGCCTCCTCCACACTCCACTGCCTCAGTCTGGCTCCTGCGCCTCTTTCCAGAGTAGCAGCTTGCTCCAAAGGTCTCCAAACTGCCTTATTCCGAAGTGAGAGGCCTCTCTCTCCTACTCCGCAGCCTCAGCAGTCTGACTGCTCTGGCTAAGGTGGGCCCTTCCTTCTCCTGCCTCCTGGAGTCACCCACTCAGGACCCCGGCCTCAGCCTGCTGCTCTCTCCCCTTGACGAACTCCTCCCTTCTCGCTTCCCGGCCAATGGTGGCCCGTCACCACGTGTAGCTCCAGCAACCTGCTCAGCTCCAAGCAAGACATCTCCACTGTCGGCTGGCTCTCTTCACTTGAAAGTGAACCCCTCGGCTCCACATATCCAGAGCAAATGACCCTTCCCCCTCCCTAAGCCAGCTTCCCCTTCTGGCTTCTCCACTTCTGTTGGCAGGGCCGCCATCTTGCGACTCTTCCTTCCCTCCCTCCCCACATCCCTTTTACCGTGTCCCTTTGGTTCTGCCTTCTTTTCCTCTTCTAAAGCCACCACCCCAACCAGAGTTTGCAGCATCTCGCCCCTACACGGTCACAATCATGTTCCATTTCGAGCCCTGGTCTTGCCTATCTATCTACCTGGTAACGGTGTTTGCTCCTTCATACCCAGTGATGCCTGGCATTACGAACACGAATCTGGGAGACACAGCCATTAGAGTGCCCTCAACCTATGGGAAGTGAAGGCCACAGGAACAAAAGAGAGAGTGTCTTGGTGATCACCACAGTGGGAACACAGGACAAAGGCAAGTATCCTTGCCTTAGAGAAAAAGCTTCTCAGGAGAGCGGCTTCTGAGCAGTAGCTGGAAAAGGGGAAGAGTTTGCAGGCAAAGGGAGGAAGGCCAGAAAAGAGAACTTCTGGTGAGCAAACACAGAGGGAGGACAAAATAGAAAAGGGGCAGGAGGTGAACTTGGAGAAGTAGGCTGGAACCACACTATGGAGGGTGAGAGGCATGGACTGCCCCATGGGTGAGGGTCACTGACTGAGCTTTTCTCTTTTTTCTTTTCTTTTCCTTCCCTTAAAGAGGGAGGTGGGGAGGAGCAAAGGGAGAAGGAGAGAGATAGAATCTTAAACAGGCTCCACACCCAGCGTGGAGTCAGACATGAGGCTCGACCTCACAACCCTGAGATCATGACCTGAGCTGAAATCAAGAGTCAGATGCTTAACCTACTGAGATTTCTGACACTTGCCAAACACACACTCTCAAAGCCACTGAGAGTTTCCTCTCCCCAAACCCAATGGCCTTCCCTCACACTCATTCTCCATCCCTCATTCTCTTAGCCACTAAATCAGTAAGTATTTATTAACAGCCTCCTGTGCACTGGGCATTCACAATGCAGCCATAATGGGATACTATGTCTCCCTCTATGGAGCTGACAGGCTTGGGGACAGACTGACCATCATGAGCCAAGGCAGTACCAGGAGTAGGACACGATCTCAGAACTATGGGGCTGAAGTACAACTCTCCCCGAAAGGATAACATGGAAATACCTACTGTGATTTTAAAGGTTCACCTCCTCTGACCCAGCATCTGCACTTTAAGGGATTTTTCTGCAAACACATTCCTACTAAGAGATCACAAAGATCTCTGTACAAAGATATTCACTGCAGTGATGTTTATAACAGTGCAAGACTAGAAACAGCCAAATGTCTAGCAGAAGGGGATGGTCAAATGACTTATGGGATATTCATAAAGAAAGAAGAGTGAGGTAGATCTTTACTTACTGATATACAAAATGTCCAAGACTTATTAAGTAGAATAAGGAAAGTAAATTACATAACAGTACCAGTATGATTTAAGGGCAGGGGGAAGCATATATCTAATATGTCACATGGAAAAGTAAGGAGAAGTATACAACCAACTCTTCACAAAAGTTCTGTCTGTAGGATGGGACTTTAGGAGACTTTCACTTTCTACATTACATATTTCTGTAAAGTTAGAATTTTCAGTGATGTAACCAGGGAAAATAAAGAAGTTAAAAAAAGAAGTGTGGCAAGTGCTACGATTGGGAAAGTAGACTGAGCTCCGGGGGCACAAGATAGGAGCAGCTGATGCAGCAAAGGGAGAGTCATAGAAGGTTCTCCGGAGGAGGCAACATTGAAATTCATACTCCAAAACGTTCAGGGGTTAGCCACGCCAGCAGGCGCAGCGGGGGAAGACAGACAGGACTATGTGAGCACAGGAAATGAGTTCAGTCTGGGGGAGAGTGTGCGTTCAATCATTCAGCCAACATTTACTGAGCATCTACTAGGTGCCAGGCACAGTTCTAGACACTAGTTTTTGGATGAACAAACATCTGGTTACAAAACTGACAAAGCTCCATCTTGGAGCTCACATTCTAGCTGAGAGGTTGGTAATGACCCGCAGAAGTGGGCAGGGGTCAAGTGGTCAGATCCAGCAGAGCCTTTAACAGCATTGCTAAGAGCTGGATTTTGCCACTAGGAGAAAAGAAAAGGAACGCACTGGAGGGTTTTAAGCAGGGAATGAGGAGACCATTGTTCAACAGTCATACCTCCCAGTGACATCAGATTATTCTTTCTAAAACACTGCTCCTCTGTGCCCACAGGAAGCCACCAAGTCAGCCCAAACAAGGGCAGTGGGGCCCTTGCTGGCGACTCAGCCAATCCAACTGTTGACAACAGTCTCCTACTCAGTCTCCCCTTAATGGGCCGGGCCATTCTCACCTTCAGGCCTCATCCTGGGCTAGAAGCCTCTTCTCCCTCCTCTCTGACAATTCCCAGCCCTCCCAACTTTCTGGGCAAAAGCTGAAGCTTCACCTCCAGATTTGCTGGAGCTCAAGAGACTCTGGGTCAATAAGAACTGGCCCCAAGGGGCCAGTGCCGGCAGCAGGCAGAGTCCACTAAGGCCACAGACAGAATCAGATGCATCATCTTCCTGATAACTGTGCTCCTCCCTCTGCCTTTCCTCCTCTGTTGTAGAAGCCATTCCAAAAATCATACATAGAGTTTAATTACATAAAGCAAATGCTGTGTGTCAGTCAGTACATGACACTATTTATGCAGTAAAATAAGCAAAGAAAAAAGAACTTCCCTAGATTCTGGATTTCAATCCTCACTCTGCCTCTTGCCATTTGTGTGACCCTGGCCAAGTCATTCTAACTGCTAGGGTCCCAGTTTCCTTGTCTGTAAAATGGGATTACAGTACCAACTCCAGGGTTGCAATGAGGGCTAGTACATGTAGGGCAGTGCCTGGCAAGTGTCAGCCCTTGTTAGGCACTAGCTAGTCTCCTTTTCTTTGGCAGGGGTGGTAGGGTATGGGGAGCACAGAAGTGGGGGGCCCTAGCTCACTCCCTGCTTCACCTCCTACCTCTTCCTTTGAACCCAGTACCCAGCAGACCATTATCCTTTTCTCAAACTTCCAGAGGCTTCCCCACATTCCAGAACTTGCATAGCCCTCTTTACCTAGAATGTTCTTCCTGACCAGTGCCCAGGCAGAACACTTCCTGCTATCTGAGGCTGCCTCCCCCAGACTCCCCTCCCTGGTTCCCCTACCTGAGGTCACATGACCCCTCCCTTGGGATGCTGGACATCTCTCAAGGTTGTTGCATAGATGGCCTTGAAATAGAGTGTATGTGGGGGGATGGGGGGCAGCCCCTGTGCATGCGAATTCCCCACAGCAGCTGGAACAATCTCTTGTAAAAAGTGGGTACTCTGAAAATAATTAGTGAGTAGACATGAATGCTCACAGGGCAAGGCAAAGGGTCTCCCCAGAAGACAAATCAAGAGGTTTCAATGGGATGGATGGTTCCTATGGAACGTGGTCATATGACGTGGGGTGCTAGGGCTGAAAGGAGCACAGTCCTACCAAAGGAAACCAGGCTGAGGAGGGAGGAAGGGTGAATATCTACCCACCAGTGCCCAGTGCAGGAGGCCAAGCTGTGGCTGTATCTCGATTTCCCAGCACTTCCCTCCCTGCTCGTCTCTCAAGCTCCTGGTAGTGGCTTGGTGTCTAGCAAGGTGGGCTTAAGGGGAACACCTTCGCGGTGGGGGCTGGGGAGAAGGGAAGGCAGATCATGGCCAAGTGACAAAGAGCCCAAGACCACTCTCACCTCCTTCCCAGCAGCTGGGCTCTCCGCTTTGTGCCCCTCTCCCCCCCTGAATCCTTCACAGCGGTGCCCCCTCTCCCCTCTCCCTTCAGGGGCCTTCACGAGGCAGGAGTACCACTGGGAACTGAGATAGGGCCTCCTGGAAAATCGGGTTCGGATCCCAGGAGAGATACAGAATCAACTCCCATCTCAGGAACCAGTGCTCTGTGTGGCTGGCACGAGGTGTTTTCACAGGTCCTGTGTCACTTGGTCCTGGCAGCAACCCTTCTGCATGGGAGGCATTTGTCCTCATTTATAGCCGAGGGTACCAAGACCCCACAAGTTGCCCAAAGCCACACGGCCAGAAAGAGGTAGAACAAAGGCATGAAAGCTCCTGTTCGAGAGAGGTAACAGAGAACGGCCGAGGCGAGGATCCTACCACTTGCCAGCTGGGGGGCCCTGGGTAGGTGGTGTTACCTCTCTGCACCCCAGTTTCCGTAGCTTAACACAGGGCAACAGTGGTGCCTTCCTCACAGGGTCGCGGTGAGGGCGAAGCAAGCCAGTGTTTATAAAGTACTTTAACAGCACCTGCATTTAGAGTTTTTGTGCGTTCTCTTTGCAGGATGGGAGGGGTCTGGAGGCCCTCCTGGCAGAAGCAACCAGCCCACAGCCCTGAGGGTGGAAGGCTTGCCAGCACATATCCAAGCAAAAGAAAGCCCTAGCAGGCGCTCCTGGAGAAACTAGGCTCAGGGCAAGTCCAAGCACTGGGGGCGGGGGAGGGGTGGGTTTGAGGAGGCCAGAGAACAGTGTTCCCTTCAACACTCTGCCACCCTTACTTTGGATTCTCCTGCTAGATAAAGTCTGAACCCCTCAATTCAGCCTTTTATTCGAGCTGCCTCTGGGTACCCCAGGAACTACAGAATGAGTCTGACACTGAGCAGTCCCAGCTGCACATGTACAAACTTCATGACTGCACAGCGCTCTGCCTAACCCCATCGCACGGAAACCTCCCAACAGCTGCGTGAGGTCAGGAAGGAGGAAATTCTCAGTATCTTCCCTTTACAGATCAGTACACTGGAGCCCAGACAGGGAAAGGGACATCCCTGACATCCCTCGGGTCGCACAGCTGGTAAGTGCTCTAGCACTGAGACAACACCCATATCTTTGCCTTGCTTCTGCTTTTTAGGGCATCTCCCAAGACGGGTGACGGAGGAGTCTATGGCTTGGGGGGAGCAAGCTTTTCTGTAAGACCCTGGTCCTAGCAGAGGAAAGCGGGCCCCCACTTGTTAGCTGAGATCGAGAGTCCCTGCCCTTCCTTCCCAAGATGGAACCAGGCACAGGACTCTCAACTGAATAGAGCCAGCACTGGCAGGGGGCCCTGGCCCTACTAAGGAGCTCTGCTCAGCTACAGCATATCTACTATAGGAGCAGCAGGGCAAGGCTGTAGGGGTATGGCAGGGAGGGAGGAGTATGGGTCTGTCCTGCCAACACTGCGGGGACCTGGCTTCATCTGGGCTCCCACACCTGGCAGGACTGATCCAACCTCACAAAGGAGGTTGCAAAAGGCAAACTCGGTTGTTGTCTAGCAAATGCCTTGAGCCTAGGTCCTTGCAATGGTCTTGGCTCCAAAAGCTGGCGAGAAAAGTCTTATAGGTCCCAGTCACAAAGGATGAGTCCGACCCAATGCTGCGGGCTTTACCTGAGTCATCCCAGTCCCTCCTCTCACCACCCCTTCGGGGAGTTGGTCCTACTTAAAGAGAGTAGCAAGGAGGCACCCCAGTGGCTCAGTCGGTTAAGCGTCCAACTCTTGATTTCGGCTCAGGTTATGATCTCAGGCTCGTGAGATCGAGCCCCACATCAGGCTCCATGCTTAGCTTGGAATCTGCTTGAGATTCTCTCTCTCCCTCTGCTCCACCCTCTGTTCTCTCTCTCAAATAAATCAAATCTTAAAATAAAATAAAAAGAAATAAAGCTGAGGAAAGTGAGGCTCAGAGGGGTTATGTCACTTTTCCAGATCCTACAGCTAGAGAGTAGCAGGTGTTCATCTAGTCAAAGCTCATGTTCTTTTCATGTGTCAGGCTGCCTGGGCCACGGGTACCCAGACATTTGGTCAAAATTATTCTGCGTGTGTTGGTGAGAGCGTTTCTGAGTGAAATTAACATCTGAATCTGGGTAAAGCAGATTGCTCTCCCTGATGTGGGCAGTGGGCCTCATCTAATCCACTGAAGACCCAAATAGAACGAAAAGGCTGAATACGAGGGAACTTGTCCTACCAGTTGAGCTGAGCCGTGAGTCTCTTCCAGGCTTCTGACGCAGCCTGAAACACCGGATCTTCTTGGATTTCGAGCCTGCTGGCTTCAGGCTGCAACTCACACCACTGGGCTCTGCTGTTCTCAGGGCTTTAGGCTCAACCTAGAACTAACTATACGTCATTCCTGTGTGTCCAGCTTGCTGATGGCAGGTCTTGGGACTTCCCGGCCTCCATAATGACGTGCACCAATTCCTTATGGTAAATCTCTCTACAGATCTAGATCTAGATACAGATCCTATTGGTCCTGCTTCTCTGGAGTACCCTGACCAAATACAAAGACCAAACCTTAGGCTTCCCGGAACAAGCTGGCTGCATGTTTGGGTATGAAATGCCCAGCTGCCAGAGGCCAGAAATCTGAGTATCTAGAACAATTGTCTGATTTAGTCCAAAAGTCCCCTTGGTTCCTAAGGCCCCAACAGGAAGCCTGGCAGGGAGGGGCCCTGCCTGGCCAAATGAACAGAGCCAAGCAGCAGAAACCTTGGTTTTCTTTTTTTTGTTTTGTTTTTGTTTTTTTCTTTTTAACCAAAACAACCCCCGAGTACTCAGGAAGGGGTGTGTCAACTCTCTCCAGCACCTCAATGTAAACAGCAATACTTGTGGAGTCCACTAGGTGGAGCCAGTGATCCAGCAGAAAGGTGGGGAATGCAAACTAACTCTGGGAGGGAAGGCCTGCAGGCAGGGGGTGCACCAGGCTGCAATCTTCACCAGGATCCCCTGGTTGGATAAATGCTCCCGGCCCTCAGCATGTCTTCTAGCCAATGGTGTAAAAACTCAACTCTGGGGTTCCCAAGCCCCAAGCCCTTTCATCAGCTGTCACTGTAGCATCTCTGGACTTCAAAGTTCTCAAACCATGTTATTCCCTCCTGAGCCACCCAGCAAAATGAGCAGCCACAAAGTGAAAAAAAGTCACTGCCCCAAAACCTCGGAGCTCCAGGCAGGGAGGTGGAATGGGGTGGGTCCCCTGCTGTGCCTGTTTCACTGGAGAAAGCACCCAACAGTACCTCTCACCAAGGAATCTAAAAATGGACCGGCCCTCGCACAAGCAAGGTGGTCATTTGATGAGGGAAGGAGCCGGGACAGGGAGCAAGAAGGAAGGCCGAGAGGGGAGAAGAAGATGGCAAAGGCACCTTTCTTGCCAGCGAGCAGCTCTACTTAGCTACACGTTCTCAGCTCTCAGCCAGCATTCCTGGCCCTGGGTTGGGTCCTCCCATGAATCTTCCTGCACCTGCTCCTAGTGGGGATAACAGCTGAGTCCTCCAGGGGTCCTCTGAGCTCTATTAGGTCAGAGACCCGAAGGCAGAGATGGGAGGCAAGGGTTTTCTCCTTGTTTCCCCTGGCTGGCCTCAGTTCAGGTCCCAGAATACTCCTTCCTTTATCAGTAGAAAAACCCTCCCCTGCCTGTCCAAGATGGTGGTCTCTCACCTTCCTTAGGGATGACAGGACAACAGCCCAGAATGCCGGCTGTGGGGGGTCCTGAACCTCACCCAGCCCCTCCACCTCCCACCTGCCCCCACCATCTTCCCAAACTTGCACCGCCTGGCAGCCACTAAGCTCAGCCTCGGCCTCTGTTGCCATGGTAACAATGTGGCTTCCCCCAAGTGGGAAGCTGGTTGCCAAGGCCCTTGTTGCCAAAGGCTATAACAGCCACCCCGGTGTGCAAAGAGGGGGTGAGAGCTCTGTGGATGGGCGGAGGGTGGCCAAGGAGGCTGGGAGGGAAAGAAGCAGGGAGCTCTCCAGAAATGGTAGAGTCCCAGCAGACCCCCTGCTGGAGTGGGGCTTCCTGGGCCCTTTAGGATGGGAACAAGTACTCCCCGATACCTCAGTGACTGCTCCTCAGGAAGGATGGAAGAAAGGGCCCCCTTCCCAAAACATACCTGGATAAGCCCTCTACTGAGCAGGACTGGGCCCTCCAAGCCCCACCCCCATCCCCACATGGAGGAATGGCTTTGATGCTCCCCAACTCCAGAAAAACAGTCCCCAGGAACCCCTCTGTCTCGCTCGCTTAGATGCCCCTGTACAAGCTGGGTGCAGACAGAGCCGGGCCCTGCAACCAGAAGCAGCATGAATTACAAGGATTGCAAGCCTCTTAGCCTGTCTCAAAGCACGTACTTAATATTCCTTGTAAAATGCTTCTCTTTGGAGCAGAGCTCCCGTCAGTCGATAAGAGGAGAGGGGGACACCATTAGGACTCATTTCCTTCCAGAGGTGGGCAGAATAGGGCCCCTGATCTTCGGGGAACACTGCCTGAGCAGCTCACTCCACCCTGCAGAGAGCACAGAGACCAGCCTTGCTTTGCTGAGCCGGCATCTGGACGTCTACAGCCCACGGGTCACGTGTGCAGCCCCTGCCCGGCTCCAGGCCGGAGAGAAGAGCTGGTTCCCTCCCCCAGACCCCATCCTGCTCGAGAGGGGCTGGTAAAGAAAGCTGAGAGAGGAAGTGAGGGTATCCAGGGAAGCAGATGGCTGGTAGAAGAAGCAGGGGTGGCAGAGAGAGCAGCAGGTGGGGGTGGGGGCGGGGAGCCTAGTCTGCAAGGGGCCCAGGACCGGAATGAGAAGACGAGGGCACCAAGAACATCCAGGTCCATGTTTCCCCAGCCCTGCTCCCCCCAGTAGCATTGCAAGCAGAGCCTGGCCCGTGACCCCCAGGCCTGCCTGGCCCCCTCCCCTAGAACTCCCCCATCTTCTCCAACCCCAAAGGAAAAGCAGGTGTACCTACCCCAGGTGCCAGCCCCTCAGGTGGGGTGGGGGAGATGCCATCCCCGCCGCCCTGGCCACGGGCACTGAGCTGGGGTGACATGGTGGGCGACTCGTCGATGTACGGCATGGTCTCCGAGCCCTCCGGGGGCCCCTTCTGCTCCTCATTCCCCTCTCCGTCGTAGTCGTCGGCCCCGTAGCTGAAGTCTGAGACAAGGAACAAGAAAGGCCACTGAGAGTCCTCCACGAGGGCCGCCAGGGACTGGTAGCGCAGTGGGCGCCGACGGCGACCCCCGGCTGCCATGCCCCCCCGCCGCAGCATGCACGGCCTGGCCCAGGCGGGGGCTGCGCGGGGGGCCTGGGCCTCGTGAGGGGCTGGGGAGTGCCAGCAGGCCCCGCGGCTGCAGCTCCAGGGCTGCTGGGAGTCGGGGAGGAGCGGCTCTACTGTTGCCACCTGCTTAATAGCATGTCAGCCACGGATTTCGAGCCGCTGTTTCCTTTGCCTCCTGCCTCATTCCAAGTCTAAAAATTCACAGTGGGAGCAGGAGGCAGGATGCTTCCAACTCTCCTCTCTGAGTCACCATTTTGCTTTTTATAGGGACTAAGGAGGTTGGGCGGGCCGAGCGATGTCACTTCCTGAGCCCCTCCTCCTTGGGTACCATTCGTACACCGAGCCCATCCCTGGCATGGGGCGCAGAGCAGCTTTCGGGGTGGAGGGCTGAGGCACTGCCCCCGGGGAGCCCTCCCTCCTCTGAACAAGGCCCCGGCGCGAGATGGAGCCCAGGGCTGGCCGAGTGTGGGCGAGAAGGTGGCTCCAAGGCCTGGCAGGGATGTGGTTTAATGGCAGACTCAAAAGCTGGCACTTATTTCTATAATTTCAATGGAGGCTCCCTTCGGAGAAGAGGGAAGAAAAGGCTGCAGGGAAGTCGAGCTGCCATTTACCCGACCAGGCTGCGGAGCCCACGCACAGCCCCGCAGAAAGGCCCCCAGAGCTCCACCACAGGGGTCTCTCCTGCAGCGGAATGAGTGACCCTCTCGCCGCCCCTCACCCTGTCTGGGCCTCGTCCCATCATCTGCTCAGATGGAGCTTCTTCCTGGATGTCTTCCCTGGAGTCTCTGCTCAAAACGACAGCAATATGGACTTTTAGCGGCTTGGTTGCTCTTGCCCAGTCGTCTCTGTGCCCCTGGGACAGGAACTAGGTGTCTCGGTCATCACTGTGTGTGCCCAGAATCCACAGGCCCACATGCGGCAGGATCTCGGGAAACGTGTGTGGAGGGAATGAATGAGCGGAGGAATGCACTGTCCCACTCAGGTCTCAGGTTTGAGCCAAATTCTCCATGGGGCCCTGGCTCCTCCCCTTCTGTCACAAAATACCAGCCCCTGGGCAGCCAGCAGCCCGAGAATGGTGTCAACAGGTCACCAGGGCGTCTGGCCACGGCTGTACTCAGTCCAATCTGGCCCTTTGGCAGCCAAGAGCTTCCCCCAGGCTCGCTGCACCTGCTCCCTCTGACTTTCTCTCCAGTCCCCGTGCTGACGGCCCATTAAGCTGTCAGAGGATGTAAGCTATTATTTTTTTTCCCCCAGAACAGGCATGCATGTGAAGAACCACAGGATCCAGCCACGGAAATGTGTGTAAGCCACGTACACAGAGATAGGGCCCGCTGGCTGGAGAACGCAGGGCCTATGCATGAGGCTGGTAGGGGGTAAGCCGACTCTGCTATTTCTGAGGGGGGGTAGAGGGAAGGCAAAGAAGCCACAGCATCCAGTCGGCCCAAGTCTGGCATTGTCGGAGAAGGGAGGGCACCGTCTGGTGAGGTCTCCTCACTTTGAGAAACACAAGGAGGGAATGAGACATCCTGTTAACCTCCATCTCTCCTCCAGGGGGCTCCAGGCTGCCCTGTGAGTGCCTGGAGTCAAGGCCAGGGGTGTGCAGTACAGCGAACCCTGAGCTGGCCAAAAGCTCAGATTCCAGCGGGCCATGCTGACTTTCCTGTACACTGACCTATATTCCCAGAGGTCATGGGCCCAGATCTGGGTAAGCTCCAATTCCTCCTCCTCAGAGGACCAGCCATGGGCCTGCATCTCCCACTCCTCTCAATCTAGCTACATCTGGAAGGCTGTTGCTACTATCCCCAGTTTATCAGTGAGTCTCAGGAAGATCTGCCCAGAAAGGTTCTGAACCCAGGTATGTCTCCAAATGCCACCCTTTGCCCTTTGAGTTTCTAACTTCCAGAGAAGTCGACTTCCACAGCTCTCCTGATCAGGGGAGGCTGACCAAAGACCAGGAGGGAGGGGTGCCGGCCACAGCCGTGGGAGAGGCCCAGGAGTGGAGGAAAGTGCACACATAGAGCTCTCTGCAAATGTTCTTAAATACTTTCCCTTTCGTTCCACCACCTGTCAAACACTGACAGCCCAGGAAGTCCGTCAGAGACCCAGGAGGACCCTTACCAGGAAAAGGTACAGAAAAGACAGAGAAACCAACCCTCAGAGAAAGAAGGTGCCTGGGGACTCAGGAGGATGGAAATCTACTGAACACAGGCTTCAGTTTATGAGAAGCTGCGGATACAAAGGCTTGGCCACCAGGTCTCAAAGAGAGAGGGCAGAGGAGGCTGCTAACAGCCAATATCCGTTTCCCCTCCTAGTAACAGAAATATCATTATATTCGCAGTGGCACTGTGCCCAGTGGCTAACTAAAAGACCACTTTCCCTAGTGGTGTGGGCCACATGATTAAGTTCCAGCCAATGAGATGTTAAGTGGATATATATGAAACTTGAAGGAAGGCTGTTAAAAATGATTGGTTTAGCTGGAAAGCATGCCACTCCTCGCCCATGCCCCCATGGTTCCTCCTTCTGTTGCCAAAGTTTGGAAAGCAGATGGGATGGCTGGAGCTCCAGCAGCCATATTAAACCATGAGGTGACACGGAGGATAGAAGCCTTCACTGAAGCTAGCCGAGCAGAAAGCTAGGAACCCAGGCTGGTGATGGCACAATGAAATGCCATACCTCTCCAGGGCTGTCTACCGCCAGACTTCTTCTTCTTCCTTTTTTATTAGATTTTATTTATTTCACAGAGAGAGCACGCGCACACTCTTGTGTATGAGTGGGGGAGGGGTGGAAGAGCAGAGGGAGAGGGAGAAGCAGACTCTCCACTAAGCAGGGAGCCTGCCACAGGACTCCATCTCAGGACCCCAGGATCATGACCTGAGCCAAAGGCAGATGCTTAACAAACTGAGCTACCCAGGCGCCCTCAGACTTCTTTTACATGAGAGAGAAAAATGCTCATGTGACTTGAGCTTCTATTATTTAGCTTTTATGTTATAGGTACTCAAACTTAATTGTAACTGATTCAGATGATTTTCCTTGACATTCTTCCTAGGTGCTTTTCCTACTGCCTTCACTGTTCCTTCTAAGTCTCCTTAGTCTCAAGTCTTTTCCCACCCCTTAAAAATAGGTATTCTTTAAGTATCCTTACAACAGAATACTGCTCACCAATAAAAAGGGACAAACAATGGATACACGCAACAACAGAAATAACTCTTACAGGCATTGTGCCAAGTGAAAGACATCAGACACCAAGGAGCATATCCTGTATGGCTCCATTTACATTAAGTTCTAGAACAGACCAAACTACCCTATGGTCGAAAATAAAAAAAGGGGGACGCCTGGGTGGCTCAGTCATTAAGCTTCTGCCTTCAGCCCAGGTCATGATCCCAGAGTTCTGGGATCGAGCCCCACATTGGGCTCCCTGCACGGCGGCGAGCCTGCTTCTCCCTCTCCCTCAGCCTGGTGCTCCTGCTCCTCCTGCTTGTGTTCACCCTCTGTCAAATAAATATATAAAATCTTTTTAAAAAAAAGAAGAAAAGAAAAGAAAAAGGAAAACAGTGGTTACCTCTGGGGTTGGGGTAGAGACAGCAGTTGACTGTAAGGGGCACAGGGAACTTGCTGGGAGATAGAAATGTTCTGTATCCTGGGATGCCTGGGTGGCTCAGTTGGTTAAGCATCTGACTCTTGATTTCAGCTCAGGCCATGATCTCAGAGTCATGGGATCGAGCCCTGCATTGGGCTCTGTGCTCACCGGGGAGCCTGCTTGGGGACACTCTCCCTCTCCGTCTCTCCCCCTCTTGCGTGTGCAGTCTCTCTCTCTCTAAAATAAATAAATAAATAAATCTTTAAAAAAAAAAGAAAGAAAGAAATGTTCTGTACCTTGAGAGAGATTTGGGGTACATAGGTGGATGCATTCATCACCTTTGTGAAATATACTTAGGATTTGTGCATTTTACTAAACACTGAACTCTGGTTAATGATATTCATGCTTAAGTGTTGAAGTGAAGTGTGCTACTATCTGAAACATATAAAAAACAAGATGGGTTGATGATGCTCAAAGAAATGGAGAGATGGGGGCACCTGGGTGGCTCAGTGCTTAAGCCTCTGCCTTCAGCTCAGGTCATGATCTCAGGGTCCTGGGATCGAGTCTCACATGGGGCTCTCTGCTCTTCAGGGAGCCTGCTTCCTCCTCTCTCTCTCTCTCTGCCTGCCTCTCTGCCCACTTGTGATCTCTCTCTGTCAAATAAATAGAATCTTTAAAAAAAAAAAAAAGAAATGAGAGATGTACAATAAAGCAAGTATAGAAAACAGAAAACATCCAAAAAATACAGATAATTATAGACTCTAGATGGTGGGTACATGGGTATCCACTGTAAAATTCTTTTTTCTTTTTTTTTTTTTTTTTTAATTTAAAGTAGGCTCCAGGGGCACCTGGGTGGCTCAGTGGGTTAAAGCCTCTGCCTTCAGCTCAGGTCGTGATCTCAGAGTCCTGGGATCGAGCCCCGCATCAGGTTCCCTGCTCAGCAGGGAGCCTGCTTCCTTCACTCTCTCTGCCTGCCTCTCTGCCTCCTTGTGATCTCTCTCTGTCAAATAAATAAATAAATAAATAAATAAAATCTTAAAAAAAAAATAAAATAAAGTAGGCTCCACACCCAACTCCATGTCATGAACTCAGGAACTCACAACCCTGAGATTAAGATTCACATGCTCTACTGACTGAGCCAGCCAGGTACTCCTCGCTGTACAATTCTTTATGCATTTATGTATGTTTGAAATTTTTTGTAATAAAATGATGGGGAAAAATTGGTGCTCTCCAAGCTTCTGTCACCCCTGCTTTGCTCCCTCTCCCAAATTTTATTTACGTGCCAGGGAGAGGTCTAAGCCGTAGACCCATCTCTCTGATTGGTTCCTGGATACCTGCATCCTCAGGGACCTCGATCCACCCTTTTCCTGAAGTTAATATGCTAGATTGCTCAAGTAGGAAACCCAGGAGTCATTTTGGATCCCGTCTTCTTCCTGGTCTTCATCTTCTACATCCTGAACTTTTCTCCACTCCCCAACTTCTTCCCTATTTTCACCAGCTCTTACAAGGACAAATCCAACACTAACTCCCCATGAGCCAGACTGAAAATCTGACTGTGTTTCTCCCCTGTTAGAAATTCAACAGTTTGCCATTCACTTCAAGGGTAAATTCCAAACACGCCAGCTCAAGTCCCTTTATGGTCAGCAGCTGAATCTGCCTTTACAGGTCATCCTCTGCTGCTGAGTAATATCAGACATCTTCCAGGTCCCTGCAGTGGGTTCTATAGTAGCCCCCAAATATAGATACAAACGTTCAGGTCTTAACCTCAGTCCCTTATGTGACCTTATTTGGAAAGAGGGTATTTGCAGATGTCATTAACTTGAACATAACTGACTGGGTCCTAAGTCTGACGATGTATCCTTACGGGAGACAGAAGGAGAGAGGACACAGATGCACAGAAGGCTCTATGAAGAGAGATTGGAAGAGACTGGAAGAAGCAAGCAAGAATTCTCTCCCTATAATCTCAGTAAGGAACACTGCCCTGCCAACACCTTGATTTGGGATTCTGGTCTCCAGACTGGAAGAAAATAAATTTCTGTTGTTTTAAGCCATTGAATTTGTGGTAACTTTTTTTATGGCACCCCTATGAAATTAATACAGTCCCCAGACACGCGACACTGTTTTCCCCCTCTGGACCTTTGCACATGCTGTTCCTAGACCTAGAACACCCTCCTCACCCCTTGTCCACCCTATGAAATCCTATTTAGCCTTTGAATCCATCTCTGCTGCCCCCTTCTCCCAGGAAATTCCTCATCTCCTGAATACATAAAGCACTTTTGCACACTTCTGCAAAATGAGGAAAAGGTGAATACTTTAACTTTCTAAATGTCAGAAAAGTGAAGAGAAAATTAAATGGGGAACTACAAATGCTCAATGTATATATCCATTTAAAATGTAATCAAAGAAAATGCATATATATATATTTGCAATTTCTTCTACCAAATCTGCAAGGTTTTAAAAAAAATACCCAGGGGCGCCTGGGTGGCTCAGTGGGTTAAAGCCTCTGTCTTTGGCTCAGGTCATGATCCCAGGGTCTTGGGATGGAGCCCCGCATCAGGCTCTCTGCTCAGCGGGGGGCCTACTTCCTCCTCTCTCTCTGCCTGACTCTCTGCCTACTTGTGATCTCTCTCTCTGTCAAATAAATAAATAAAATCTTAAAAAAAAAATACCCAAATTTGTCAGGGAA
The DNA here is from genome assembly GCF_002288905.1 of Enhydra lutris kenyoni. Classification (NCBI taxonomy): domain Eukaryota; kingdom Metazoa; phylum Chordata; class Mammalia; order Carnivora; family Mustelidae; genus Enhydra; species Enhydra lutris. The sequence goes on from NW_019154110.1 coordinate 2,860,023, forward strand.
CAGGCAACCTCAGAAACTCTTGGAGGCTATGGGGAGACCCGGCTGGCTCAGTCAGTAAAGCATGCAACTCTTGATCTCAGGATTGTGAGTTTGAGCCCCATGTTGGGTGTAGAGATTACTTAAAATAAAACCTTAAAAAAAAAAAAAAAAAACAACAACCACAACTCCTGGAGGGTATGACACAACTTGTCTGAAGTCAGTTTGGTAACTGGTTTTGAAAGCTTTAATAGTTTGCCCAGCTTTTAACCCAGCATAAGACAAGACTATGTCCTAAGAGATAATTAGAAATGTACCTACCGGCACCTGGGTGGCTCAGTCGGTTAAGCATCTGCCTTCAGCTCAGGTCATGATCTCAGGGTTCTGGGATCAAGCCCTGTGTTGGGGCTCTCTGCTCAGCAGGGAGTCTGCTTCTCCCTCTTACTCTCCCTCTGTGCTGTCTCTCCCTCAAATAAATAAATGGAATCTTAACAGAAAAGAAGTGCATCTAAAAATAAGGCTACAATGTTATTAATCACAGGGCTATCTATGATTATGAAATATTAAAAACAAACTGAATGATTATACAGAATTCATTGAGTAAAGTATAGTATTTCCCCAAGATGGACTACTATGTAACCATTAAAACTATATGGATGGTGTATATCATGAACTGAAAAAGGAAATAATAGTATGTACAGTATGATACTATGTTTGAAAAAATAAAAGTGTATGTGCACAGAATAAATGCAAGGCAGCAGCACAAAAATAATCATAAAGCATTCAGGTTCTAAGATTTTGGGAGAAATTAATACATGATCTCTGATCTCTAGGACGCTGGCACATACTGCTTGTCTCCTACCCAACATCGATCTTTCCTTCATCCCTGCTTATCTACCCTGGTTTTGTATGAGGGGACAAAGGACCCAGTCCCAGGCAAGATGCTCGCTTTTTCTGACTCTCACAACTAGGAGTGGCCACTGGCTCATGAGACCCAAGTACAGCATGATGGAGCCTCTGGCAATGCCCCTGCTTTGATGATTAAAAAGGGACTTCTTGCCTTGAACTCAAGTGTGATGACTGGAGCTACAGCGGCCATATTGCTGCCTGAGGAAACGACTAAGAAAGAACACGGACATTCCCTTGATGCTGAAAAGCGACTGACCTGCAACAGGAAGAGCCCATCTCATTTTTTACTGAAGGGAAAAACATAAGCCCCTAAGTGTTGGGTTTTCTGCCACTTAAACACATTCCTGAGTGACACCCTCACAGCCCAGCAGAGGAAGGTTGTCTGGTGGGCAAGAGGATATCCTCAGTGCCATGACAAAAGGACCTCACCAGTGAGGCAGAGAGGAGGGAGGAGGCAACAGTGTGCGTGAGGGACGGGCTGGAAGGGTTGGGTGGTACTCACAGGGAGATGGTTTATTACTGTGGCTCCGAGCGAGACCCTGAGGTCCCTCAGCTAAGGCTCCAATCCAGGCTCCGTCACTTCCTAAGCTCTCTGTGCTCCGAAGAGTGCCTGGCAGGGCAGCCACCTCTGAACAGATGTTGGTTAACCCAGTGAATGTGAAAGAGGATGACTAAGGGGCCAAGTGCCCAGGGCTGCTTTGAGGATTATCTGGAATAACGCACACGAAGCACTTAGCACGTAGTAAGCACCCTATCAATCTTAGTGGCTATTATTAATATTATTAATTGAATCTTGAAGGATGCGTGGGTGCTTGCCAGGCGGATGGGGATAGGAGCAGAGTTCTAGGCAACGAGAAGAGGCTTGGCAAAGGCACAAAATGTAAAACAGCAGGGCCCCTCAAGGGGACTATAAATAGCCTAGCACGGCTAGAACACTGAGTGAGCAAGAGAGTGGGGAGGCAGATAATACAGGAGAAGTGGGCACAGACCAGCACACCAAGGGCCTCATGAACCAAGCTAAGAGTTAGGCAGGACCCAGTGGGACCATTCCCTAACGTGGGGTCTTGCCAGCCATATAATTGCCATATATCGCTAACTTTACATAATTCTGCCCAATGCCTGTGTTCCTGTCTTGCGTTACAAGGCAGGCAGAATCTTGGGACTCCCCCTTACCTCCCAGAGCTCCTAGGAGTCACCTAGATTGGGAACGCATGTGAATATAGGGTTACCTATTCCAAATATGTAACAGAGCCTGGGCCAGACGGCAGGACGGGAGCCAACTGGTGACAGACCACAGAGACCTCAGACGTGCTCCTTTTGGGGCAACGTGGAGAGCTAGCCTGTCGGGGGTAGGTTCAAACCCAAATGACCAGCCTTCATTTCTACCATCCCAAGCTCTGGTTGGTGCAGGTGGGGAGGAAGGGTTGCCCTGCCGGCTGAAGGCACACAGGCGTCTAGCTGTTTACAACCTTCCCCTGAGGCTGCCCAGCACCTGTGATGGACACAGCCACAACCAACCTCCAAAACAGAGGCTGAGGGCAGTTTTGGGGGATCTTTCCAACCTCTTCTTGGCCACTCGAAGAACCTGTGGGTCCAAACGGCGAGAAAAGATGATGAGCGTGGGTTGCTGTCAGGGCCCACAGAGAAAGAAAAAATGGATGCCAAACTCTGGTGAGGGAAGAGACCCATTTGGAGGAGGGTCTGAGCGTCCCTTGATGGGAAGCGAGATAGGGAGAGAAGGAAGAAGCTGCTCCCAGTGAGGGAAAAAGAGCTGCAAAGAATGGGGTTAAGAACTGCATCCTGTTGGGCCACTACCCAGAACAGACTGGCGGGGAGAAGCTAAGGTCCCGGGGCTCTCTTGCACGGATGGCATCCGGTCACTAACTCCCAGAAAATGATTCTGCTCCCTGCTCAGACCTCCCTCAGATGCCAGGTGCTGGGCTGAGGCCTGCAGGGACCCTGTTGGACACAGTGTGAGCCCCTCCCCAGGAGACGCACAGATCTGCTCACTTCCCCCCAAGATCCTCTAACTCCCCCAGATTCCCCTTCCAACTAAGCTGTGGGTCTTCCCCACATTCTCAGGCACGCAGGGCTATGAAACTCGGCCTCCCCCCCCAACATGGGGGAATCGCAGACCCCAAGGCCAATGCGTAGTCTAGGGTCTCCTTGCCCATACCAGAGAGGGGCTGCCACAGAACCGGAAGGACTGTGTTTCATTCCTCATCTTTGAGATAACAACGGGGATAGATGACAATGCCCATGTCACAAGCTGGTTGTAAGCCGACACTGAATAACATAATTAGGTTAAAGAACCCGGACAGTGTCTGGAGAGAACAGGCATCAGGAGAGGTCAGCTGAGGGAGGAGGAAAGCAGGCTGGACACCTTCAGGGCCCCGTGACCCCAGTGCATCCAGGAGATAACCCCGGGAGTCCCTCAGTGGTAGCATGGCACTAAGGTGAGGCACCCCCGTACCAACCTCTTTCTAGACGCCTCCTTCTCTGTAGCTCCTGTTCAAATCCGACAGGGGGGAGGCTGGGGAGCTGGGACAGTACAGTGGTCCAGGGCCTGCACTTTGAGTCAGATTCTGGTTATAATCCCAGTATTACCACTTAACAGCCATGTGATCTTAGGCAAGCTACTTAACCTTCCAGAGCCTCGGTTTCCTCACCTATAAATAGGGAAAACTCGTAATGTCTATACCTCATGAGTTTTCCGTGGGGTCCCAATGAGAAGATATATTACTGTAAGGCACTGGGCCCAGCACAAATGCTAAATAACCAGTAACTGTCCTTACCACCTTGGTCCTCTTCCTGTGTGGTGAGTGCCCTCGGGGATCTCCTAGTCCTTGCCCCAAAAAACACCAAAAAACAAAAAACAGAACGAGGGCTTTGGAAACAGACCCTGGGCTAGGCTCCCATGGGCCAGCCCAATTTTTCCTCCAACAGCCTATTTCTGGAGGGTCAGCTTCGAGCAAGGCCTCACAGGCCATCTGAACAGTTCAAATCTTCAACTTTAAGACATCAGTTCCAGGGGCGCCTGGGTGGCTCAGTGGGTTAAGCCGCTGCCTTCGGCTCGGGTCATGATCTCAGGGTCCTGGGATCGAGCCCCGCATCGGGCTCTCTGCTCAGCGGGGAGCCTGCTTCCTCCTCTCTCTCTGCCTGCCTCTCTGCCTACTTGTGATCTCTGTCAAATAAATAAATAAAATCTTAAAAAAAAAGATTTTATTTATTAATTTGACAGAGACACAGCGAGAGAGGGAACACAAGCAGGGGGAGTGGAAGAGGCAGAAGCAGGCATCCCGCTGAGCTAGGAGCCCGATGATTCGGGGCTCGATCCCAGGAGACTGGGATCATGACCTGAACAGAAGGCAGCCGCTTAAGGGCCTGAGCCACCCAGGTGCCCCTAAAATCTTTTTTTTAAGATTTTATTTATTACGGGGCGCCTGGGTGGCTCAGTGGATTAAACCTCTGCTTTCAGCTTGGGTCGTGATCTCAGGGTCCTGGGATCGAGCCCCACATCGGGCTCTCTGCTCAGCGGGGAGCCTGCTTCCTCCTCTCTCTCTGCCTGCCTCTCTGCCTGCTTGTGATCTCTCTCTGTCAAATAAATAAATAAAATCTTTAAAAAAAAAAAAAAAAAAAGACATCAGTTCCAAACTTCCCTGCACACTGGTATCCCCTGGAAAGTTTGGAAACTGCTCTCTGGCTCCTGCTCCAGAGATCCATACTGAATAGGGGGTGGGGAGGTGGGAGGCTGGGCATCAGGGCTGTCATAAGCTCCCCAGGTGATTCTAACATATTGTAAGGCTGAGAACCACCCGATTAAGACAAGGACCCTGTACCGAAAGAAACCGAACTCTGAAACAGCCCTGGGAAGCCATCAGCCACGTGGTATGAGAAGGGTAGGAAAGGGTACTTGAAAGAGGTGGGGTTTGAATTAAGTCATGAGGACTGGGAGGTCTACCTGGGAAGAGGAGGAGGAGGAGGGCATAAAGGGATTGTACACCGGTCGCAGGCTGGAGGGGGCAGCCCCTGTCCCATTCACTCATAGCCCGCAGCAGCCACCTGGACCACAGCTCCTCACGCAGAGGACTTCACAGAGGTCACTAACCCAGCAAAGGGCAGAGGTGATGGGACAGCTGGTTCCTGGAGGTGCCTTGGGAGAGCTGGAGTTGGAGCACTCGGTTCTGGCTCGGCCTTGCTGCTAGGAATAGACTCCCTGTCCCCTTGGGGGTGCGGCTGGGCCTCTCTGGTTACCACGGAGATTCAATCAGACCCTCTACCTCCAGGCTCCCTGGGGGAGGGAGGCAGAGACAGGGCCCGCCTGGAGAAGCCAGGGCCCCAAAGCCTGGGACAAAGGAATCCTAGGTCGTGGGGTTCAGTGGCAGGTGAGGGGGCAGGGGCCCACCGACAGCCCTGGGCAGAGAAGAGAGGGTAGTTTCAGCAGTGTCCAGGCTCAGAGAGATCGAAGAGAAACGCTATTATCTGCACCGTGTTTTAGAGCATACAGAGCAACCCTGCACCCGAGCTCTCACAATACACGGGTGTTGTCAGTGTGGATATTACTCCCCCATTTTACATAGGGGAAAGCTGAGGTTCAAGAGGTTCTGAGTCTTATCCAGGGCTATCTGGCTAATAATAAACTGACCCACAGATTAAAGACTTTGGACCAAGTCTCAGGCACAAGGGCCTAGGATTTCTAATTGCTCTATAGAAAAAGCAGTTATATGCCCACTGAACATACAGGAATGCTGGTGCAGAACGGTTAGATGGCTTTGCCATCATGGAGGAAAGCTTTCTGTGTAAATGAGCCACAGTCATTCAACAAACATCTCCTGCGTTATTATGTGCCAGATGTAGTAAAGGAATGGACCCCAAGCAGGACTGGGCGCCCCCCCATTCCTGCTACTACTAGTCGGTGGCTTACAATGAGTCAAGCCTGGGACCAGAAGTCAGACAAATCTGGGTTCCGGGCCCAGCTCTTCCAGACTTGCAGCAAGTTGCTCATTCTTTCCGAGCCTCCATGTTCTCGTTGTGAAATGGGATGACACGGCCGCCCTGTGCATTCCATGTGGCTGCTCCTAAGAGCATTATCAGAGGCCAAACAAGAAAAGTATTTCACAAACCGCACGGCATTCAATCAATCAGACGAAAAACATTCCTCTAGAAAGTCAAATTCCCATTCATTTGGCCTTCGGTCTATTCCGGCTCCTTCCACTAGGTGGCAGGAGTCTGGAGCGCATTCACTAAGCAGATTCTGGGTAACCGGCAACAGGCAGATCCCATTCACTGAAACCCCTCCCCTAACAACCAATTCAATTATTTAGGGGGGGGGGGGGGTAGGAGGTCCCTGACACAAATCCTTCAGGAATTCTAACCCTTGTTAGAGTTAACAGCTTTAACTTGTCTCTAGTTTCCCCTCTGAACTGCCATGGATTGATGACAAATAATGATCTAAGGCTCTGCTCTTCCTCCCCTCTGCCCGCATGCTGGTGGCAAATGCTACCTGGCCCCAAAGAGGCAGAAGGGGGAATGGACAGGAGGCAGTGAAGAGGTAAAATCAAAGGACCATTACTGACAATGACTTTCAAATCCAGTCCCACTTATCACCCACCGGGGATGGCCTCCTCGGAGACCCCGGTCCCATATATGGTTTCATGAGTCTCTAGCGTATTTATGAGAAATTAAATGACTCTCAATCTAGTGCTGAGAAGTAGGAAGGGACAGTTCAGGAGACAGATAAATAACATAAGGTCCAGAGGGCTCAGTAAGACTCCAAGAGCAAACTTGTACTTTGGTGGCGGCCGGGATCACAATCCATGAGTGCCGCCCTCCACACCACAGGTTCCCTTCCATCCCAGGGCCGCGTGGCCCCTGGCTCCCACCTTTCTCTGCAGAAGTCAGCCGAGATATTCCCAGCTTGCACACGCTTGCACACGCTTGCGCACCTTCACACGTACCTCCACAGAAACACCCCACATCTCTGTCCACTGCTGCCAGGAGGCATTCAGCTCAAGCTGCTGGCTCTCCGCAGACCTTCCCTCGACCTTAAAAATCATTCTATTCTTGTTCTATTATTCTGAGGGTGCCTCAAAATTCATGCCCTTTTCTGTCTGCCCCCTCAGGTGCAGAGCACTGGTGGTTTTCCTGTTCCAACTTCCTGTGGTCATCCACTGAGAGGAGATGAGAGGACCTCCCGAGGTCAATGGCCTCTTTCTGACCCACCGAATCACCCCTCCTCTGGAGCTCTACCAAGCCAGGTGAGGGCTGAGCCGGGGAAGGGCACTGCGGTTCGGCCAGCCAGCTTGTTTCTGCTCTTTGCCCACACACACACAGAGGCACGCACAGGCACACACATGCACACACAGGTACAGACACATATCCCCATCAAGGCCCTGCTGCCTTCTGACTCTCTGCTCTGGTCACCCATCATGCAAAATCCTCCATTCCCCTCCTCCTGCCGCGGTGACCTTGGAGGCCACAGGTTCAGAAGGGGCAGCCTCCGTCTGCTGGGTCCCTGGGCGACCATGTGGAGCAGAGGCCCCGTCTGACCAGCGAGGCACTGGTGTGAGCAAGCAGTGAACGGTGCTTGTGTTAAGCCGTGGGGATTCCAGGGACCGAACTGGGTCTGCTGTATAACCCGCCGACGCTAATAAGACCTCCAACTACTCCATGTAACGTTGGCTGGCTGGCCCCAGTCTCAAAGAAGCTCCACATGCATGCCCCAGTGCCCAACAATCCCTTTCCCCTAACACAACCCATGCCAGGCTCATGGTGAACCACGGCCACCCTCCTCCTATTCGGGAGAGAACCAGGAACCCAGCACCCTCTATGGAGGGTAGAGGGGAAGGAAATCTGGAATGGCTTCAGGTAAGTGGGTTGGTTCCAGGAGCATCAATGGTAGAAGCCAGCACCAGAGGGCCAAGCCTTCCCACCGAATGGGTGACCCACCCACTCTCCCAGGACCAAGTCAGCGAGCCCATCCCTGATCAAGCAAGCCCCAAGGATGGCCTATTGCTGATGTGTGAAGTGAGCCCAAAAGGAGACAAGGCAATACCCAGAGTCAAAAGGTTGAAGAAACAACATGAATGAATCTTGAGGACATGATGCTGAGTGAAATAAGCCAGCCACAAAAAGACAAATACTGTATGAGTCCACTTACATGAGGTACTTAGCATAGTCAAATTCACAGAGGCAGGAAGTGGACAGATGGTTGCCAGGGGCTGGGTCGGGGAGAAGGGGGAGTTGGTGTTTAAAGGGCACAGAGTTTCGATTCTGCAGATGACAAGTGTTCTGGGGATGGATGGCAGGGACGGCTGCACAGCAGTGCGAGTGTACTTAAAGCCTCCGAGCCGCATACTTAAAAATGATTATGATGGTAAATTTTGTTTTATGTATTTTGTCACAACTTAAAAATAGAATAAAACATACTTTTAAAAAAGCAGACAGGAAGGAGCAGAAGGAGCAGAACTGGAGACAGAAACTCTTTGGTGAGAATTAGCAGGGGGCATGGGGACTAAACGAGGCCTGGAGTCCACTTAATTTTCAAAGAGGGCTTTGGAGTCACTTTTGGAGTTACAAAGGCAGGTTCCACGTCCACAGTTCATCTCTGTTTTGCTGCCAACTTCCTGGTACCAGACAAGCCTGGCTCTGCCCTAGACATCTGTCGACTCCAATTCAATACTCCCTGTCCCATCAGGCAGCACCTGGGCACCCATTACCGTGTTCAGCAGGCCCTAGCGATGACCTAGAGAACACACAGAATGACCCGGGGTCACAGCTGGAAATGCAACTCCTCCCCAGGTCACCACTTCCCCTGTCTATGCCCCCACCCCTCTGCCACCTCCCAAGTCCTTCACTTGAGTCCACAGGGTTCCATCCTCCCACCTGGCTTCGAGAGACACCAGCCTCACCTTCCGCAATAAGGAAGTCTCCTCTGAGAATCAAGCTCAGGACCAGTCATGGCCCAGGGGCTGACATGAGATCGGGGAGGGAAAGGAAAAAGAGATGTTTCAACTTGGCTCTCATAACAAGTGTGGCTGCAGACCACAGGCCAGAGAGGACAAGCCAAGAGAGACAGGTGCCAGGGCCCACAGGGCCGGCCAGGTCGGCCCAGGTGTTTACACTGGATCGTCTGAGTGCAGGCAGACTGGTGAGACAGGGCCAGAGCAGGAACAGCCAAGGTCAGTCACCTCTGATCCCAGGAGTGCTCCTGGAAATGTCCCTTCCACATCTGGGCATGTGAGCCTGAGAGGAGAGAAGGGGCACAATACCCACAAACACCAGGGCTTGGTTGCTGTCAGAGGCCACATCTCATACACAGGACCTCCAGGCAGGCAAGTGGACACATCTCAGTCTCCTAGGAAAATGAGAGCAAGATTCTGAATTGAGGTTAAGAGAAGGGGTATAGGGTCTGGAGGCTTCCTGTGGGAGCCAGGAAAGGGCATAGTAGCCCACAGTGCTTTTATAGCACTGACTCTGGAGTTACACTATCTAAATTCAAATCTCAGGTGTTAGCTGTGTGACCTTGGGCAACTTGCTTAACCTCTCTGTGCTTGAGTGTCCTCCTTTATAAAATGACGATAATAATAATACCACTATTTCACAGAGCTCTCTGACAGTTAAATGAATTAGTTAGCTCAAGTAAAGGCCTAAGAACAGTGCCTGGCATGAAGTAAGTAATGTTAGGGTTGTTATTATTGATGATATTATTATTATTATTTATCCCCCAAATCCTGGCCCTTGGAAAGACACTTAGAGGTCACTGCCTGCTCCTCCTGGGACCACTGTCCACACTCAGCCCTAGATCCAAGCTCGTTCCTGGGAGCCGGGGCCCTTCAACAGGATCAGACAAGCAATCCAGGTGCACGGTGTGCAGCAGAATGTTCCAGAGCGCTACACGAGTGGTGGCATGAGAAGTCCCAGCCTCCTGGGAACCACAAAGGCAGGAAGGGAAGAAGGAAGGGGCCCTCGCGCACACTGGTACAGCTCTCCCTGGGCTCCTGCAAATGTACAGGCTGTAGCCATCAACACACAGAAGCTCAGAAGTGCAGTCCGGAGCCTTTCCTCCCACTGCCGGTATATTGGGGTGTGTGCACACACATGCATACATGTACACACGCCCTCCCCATGGTGGGCCACACAAGCTAACTCCCTATCATCTTTCCAGATGTTCTGGAGCTAGACTTCTGGGCTTTAGTTCCAGCTCTACCTCTTACCAGCTGTGTGACCTTGGGCAAGTCACTTAACATCTCTCTGTCTGTTTCAGGTTCAGAATAGAATAATAGCATCCAAACTTCCAGGGCTTCTGTGAGGATGAATTGAGTAACTACATCTAAAGTACACTTAGAAGAGTCCTAGTACCACCCAAGTACTTACTCCTGGTTCTTGGTCTTCCCCTGGACCAGGTCACCAGACCCCTCTCTGCTGAGAATTCATCTGACAGTCTTTACCCCTACAGGGTCCCAGCCAGAAATCCCAAGTCCCGTCAATGAACCCAGTCTGGGCTTTGTCAGTGCCCTCCCCTGGTATGACTTCACTGCTTCCTGGGTTCTTCTCCTCTGTCCACAGGCAACACCTGCATCTCTCATTTGTCCTGTTCAGAAGCCAGAAACAGCTCCAGTCAACCATGCCCCACACAGAACAGATGTTTTTCTCTGCAGAGAGGCTGCCGCGGTTTCTCCACCAAGAAATGGACCATGTGTGTCATTACTAGACATCCTAAAAACTCCTGATTCTAGTGGGTTCTGGAATCTAAAAGAACACCGGACACGAAGCCCAAAGACGAGGTTTAACTCTTTGGGCAAGTCACCTGAAACTCTCTGGGTCCCTGAGACCGCCCCTCTGCAAAATGGGGACAGCATGACCTACTAGAGTAAGTCGTAAGAGGACGATAAAATGAGACAATATTTAGTGCAGTGCCTGGCACAGATCAGGTTCTTGATGTGGCTAGAATATGGACATTCCCTCTCTCTTCCCACTACAGGCAAAATGTGAGAGAAGAGATTCTGAACCAAGGTACTGTGCTGGTTTGGCCAAGCCATCTATTACCCTTAGCAAGATGAACTCTGGCAGGTGGTTTAGCAAAAAAAAAAAAAAAAAAAAAAAATCACGACAAGCCTGGGCGGGTTTTATTGGCTGGGATGCAGAGCTGCCCTCTCTACTGGGTGACAGGTTACATCCTAGATCCCTTCCTTCCCCGAGAAGCTGGTTTACTTGCTCAAATCACCCAATGTTTCCAGAATGAGGCAGAAGGGCTAAGGGAGCTGCTGGCCTCTTCCGGTCACACACACCAGACCTGGTCAGTGCCTGCACAGCTTTTGGAGCAGCTGCCCCATCCTGGCCACCTAGGCCCATGACACATCTCCCCTTGGAAGAGAAGTACAGACCCGTGGACCGTGCCTGTCACATGACGGCATTGCAAGGCGAGAAGACCACACCCAGCAACTAACTTGTCCTCTTCACTGGTTTGAAGCCTGGTAGTCACCATAGAAACAGGCTCCCGCTCTAGCCTGCCAGGCGGGGCTGATGCAATTCTCAGGCAGTGAGCCTCTCCGACTGGGCTCATCCAGCTCTGTTCCCACTTGGAGGCGGGAGAGTTGGGGGGGGGGTGGCAGACAAACGCAGAGGAAGGAGGTGAGCACACGCCCTACAGAAAACTCTGTTCTTCCCCCAGTTCTGTCCAAGGACTGGAAATAAGGGAGGTGGGCCCTGAAGCAAGCCATAGAGTCTCCTCTCGTACACCTAACGCCTAACAAATACGGTGTCATCTCAGTGGCTGCCAATTCTAGAAGGTTCATCTCTAAGGCCTTAGGAGATCTGGAGGAGGGGCGACAGACAGCACCAAGGGCCTCTCCACCACCATGCAGCCCCTTCCCTACCTTCTGAGCCAGCACCCCACCAGGGAAAGCACCCCCACCCCCCGCTTTCCTCAGCCCACAGGCAACCCAGCAACACAGAATTCAACAAGTGATGCTTTACAGTTCCCTGCTCCATTGTGTTCTCTGCCTGTGTTGCACAAAAGTACCCCTAAGCCTGGAACTGCCCCGCAAACAACATGTCCCCATGATGCCACCAATCCCCAGCCTCCCAGCTCCTGATCCCACTCCACAAAAGTCTCATTCACTGACTGGAGTCAGTGTGAGGCAACAACCCTACACAGAGGACATTCTGGCCAAGAGCCATCTGACCTCTTAAAGCACCCCCAGCCTCATGGAATAAGAACTTGGAAAGGAGAGGGATCAAGTCACACATTCCCATTCCTACACACACACACACACACACACACACACACACGCACACACACACACACTCACACACTCTCTCTCTCTCTCAAGAAACAGGGAAGAAAGCCATGTTAGGACCAGAGCTTGGCAACACTAATGGCCCTTTCTAGCCTCCCAGTGCCTACCCATGGATGCCGGGTTCTCCCTCCCAAGGCTGTTGTCCTGGTGAAGATGCCTCTAGTGCCAGGAATGCTTCCCTCCTGCAGGCCCCACTCCCTTCTCCATCCCAAGAGCCACTTCCCGCCCTACGGTCCCTCCTACCTGGCCCACACCAAGGCCATCCACCCAATCAGAAGCTGGGCTTTGGCACAAACAGGCCCTGCTCTGGGACCTCTCACCCTGCACTGGGAGATGTGCTCGTGTGCAGGGAGAGGGAGGGAAAGCACGCTTCTACAGCACTCATGGGCTTCCGGGGCTGGTCACATTGGGCCCTCCCAGTGGCCACCGTGACAGATGTGGGCAGTGCTTAAGTCTAGGGGCCACCTGGGAGAGGGTGTTCAGAGGATGTCCTGGTAACGTGTCCTGCAGGAGCCTCAGGACGGCCGAGAGCAGATGGACAGAGATAGTAAACGCTCAGAGCTACAGGTGGCTTGCCACGTCTACAGACCCATGGAGTAGATTTGAGATGCCAGATATGAACACATCCACGTATGGTCAACTGATTTCCCACGAGCGTGCCAAGACCATTTGACAGTTTTTCAACAAATGGTGGTAAGACAACTGGTATCTGCCTACAAAAGAATGAATGTAGGCCCTTAATTCATACTTTACTGCATATACAAAAATTAACTCCAAGTGTTCGATTGAAGACTTTATTTACATGTAAGCGCTGAAACTATAAACCTCTTAGAACATAAGGGTTAAAGCTCATGACCTTGGATTGGGCGAAGGACAACAAAAGCATGAAAAGAAAACTCAGATAAACTGAATGCCATCCAAATCAAAAGCTTTTGTGGTTCAAAGGATAGTATCAAGATAGTGAAACGACAACCCATTAAAATGGGAGAAAATAGGGCGCCTGGGTGGCTCAGTGGGTTGGGCCGCTTCCTTCGGCTCAGGTCATGATCTCGGGGTCCTGGGATCGAGTCCCGCATCCGGCTCTCTGCTCAGCAGGGAGCCTGCTTCCCTTCCTCTCTCTCTGCCTGCCTCTCTGCCTACTTGTGATCTCTGTCTGTCAAATAAATAAATAAAATCTTTAAAAAAAAAATGGGAGAAAATATCTGCAAATCGTATACCTGATAAGGGACTTGTGGCTAGAATATGTAAAGAAATCTCACAGCTCAACAAGAAGACACAAACCCAATTAAAAATAAACAAAGGATCCAATGAGACATTTCTCCAAGGAGGGTAAAGGCGGCTCTCCTCCGTTCCATTGACGGGTATCTGATGTGTACCTACTATGCGCCAGGCACTGTGCCTGTGGATGGGGATGCAACACGGAGGAAAAGCAGACTCAGCCTCTGCCTTCATGAGGCTTCCATCCAGTGGACAGGAAGAATATACTGTGTCTAGTGTAACTCCCTTAATTCTCACAATGAGGTCAACAGTCTGAGAGCTCCTGGCATGATACTGAGTACTGTCAGGAGTCCCGCTACTAGCACAGCCCTCCGGGCCTCCATGGCCCAGCCTGCTGGCTTCCTGAGCCACAGCACTGGGCCCACCCTTCACCTTGCACTAACACCTTCTGCTCTAGTACCTCTGACTGCCCCCGGAAATTCCCGAACTCAGCACTGATTCTTGCGTCTGTGCCTCTGCACGTCTCCTTCCCCACTTGCTTGCCTAAATGAGAGATTCAAACCCGGTTCAGCAGCACGTCCCCCCAACAGCTCTCTCTGGCTCCCACTTAGAAGGAATCACTTCTGATGACACTCGGTATCATGTACTTGTTCAGGAGAGAAGACTGGAGAGAAGATGGCCCTGAGGTTTGAATCTTGGCTCCACCACTTATTAGCTGTGCACTCTTGAGCTAGTTACCTAACCTCTCTGTGCCTTCATTTCCTCATGCTGGGAAGGTTAAATAACTTTCTCATGGCTAGGACTAGTCAGTGGTGGAGCTGGGATACGAATACAGGCCGCCTGGTCCAGAACCAGGCCTTCCATCCAGCTCTTGCTTCTTTTCTTTTTTATTTTTTAAAGATTTTATTTATTTGTCAGAGAGAGTGCTCATGCACAAGCAGGGGGAGTGGCAGGCAGAGGAAGAAGCAGGCTCCCCGCTGAGCAGGGAGCCCAACATGGGGCTCGATCCCAGGACCCCAGAATCATGACCTGGGCCGAAGGCAGACGCTTAATGACTGAGACACCCAGGCGTCCTGACCTCCGATTTCTTTTAACTGAGTGTCTTGACCTCTTCCCAACATAGCCATTGTGTCCAGAGATATTAGCCAAGAATCAGATATCGGACCCTAACACACAATTGGCCTCAGAAGCAATAATAAGAGATGCAAGCAATTAATTCACTTTATCCTCACACCACCCCATGAGGTAGGTACTACTAATACCCCCCATTTTCCAGATGAGGAAAATGAGGCACAGAGAGGTCACATATCTTGTCCAAGGTCACACAGCTGCTGAGTGGTCAAGCTTGGAACCCAGTCTGGTCCCAGACACTACCCTCTCTCTTGCTGCCAGACTAAAACCATAATGCTACAGTGCACACATGTCTAACATTCCCGGGATCTGGTCTCTCAGGCCACGGCCCAGGAGATGTGCTACAAGGGCGAGGCCACAGGCAGAAGCTGCCCCGTAGGAGTGGGGAGATGCCAACAGTCATGACAGATGGCACAGTGTTCCCATGCCAGTGGGTGCATGCACAGACAGCCTTGGCAAGAACAGCGGAGCCGTGACCTGTGCCCACCTGCTGGGCACAGAACCCCAGGGCCATCAAGGCAGACATACGAGGGGGCACACTGAACCACTGCTAATTGACCTGTTATTGCAGGATGCAATCCGTTTGGCAGGTCACCTTTTGGGATGGATTAAAAAGAAGCATGTCACAGACTAAGAGTAGGTATTGTTTCGTGAAGCTTGTTTCATTTATACGTGTGTGTGTGTGTGTGTATAAAACTATAGATATATAGTTTGTGTGCGTGTGTGTGTGCTGTGCTGCAGTGTAAAATGATTTTCCTACTATGGATTTTGTCCAAAAACATAGGAGTACCATTATTACTACTAAATAAGTTGTAGCTTATTCACAGAATGGGATTCTATGCAGCTGCGATAATGAATAATCTAGCGCTATACACGAGAACAAAGACGAATCTCAAAAACACAATTTTAAGCAGAAAAAGGCAAGCCACCAAAAAATACTTATACGATGATTCTATTTACATAAATCACTGGCAAACCTGCACAGTTATGTTATTTAGGAATACATTCCTATGTGCTAAAACCCTGAAGAAAAGGAGGGAATGGTTAACACAAGATTCAGGACGGTGTTACCTCTGTCTGCACTGCGGGTGGGGGGGGCCGTGAAAATAAGTGTGATGGGATGAATTATGTCCCCCCCCCAAAAGAGATATTGGGAGTCTTAACCCCCAAGACCTCAGAATGTAACTCATTTGGAAATACGGTCCTTACAGAGGTAATCGAGTTAAAATGAGGTCATTACGGTGGGCCCCAATCCAACATGACTATTTTCTTTATACAGAGGGGAAACTTGGATGCAGAGACATGGCGAGAAGGCCATGTGAAGAGGGCAGGCAGAGGTCGATCGGGGTGATGGATCTATAAGGCACACAACATCAAGGATTGCCGGCCACCCAGCAGAAGCTGGGAGGGAGGCATAAGACAGATTCTCCCGTGGAAGGAATCAACAGCAGCTGGCACCTTGACGTTGGACTTCTGGTCTACTGAAGTGTGATCCAACACATCTCTATTGTTTAAACACCCGAGTCTGTGGGGTTTGGATTAGCAAATGAACTCAGTGAGGCCCACATTGGCTTCTCAGGCCTGGCAAAGGTCTCTCTAAGCTTCATGGAGGACAAATGGATACTTGTTTTGAAGTCCTTATTAAGCCAAACCCAGATGCTTTATATGCTCTTTCGTATGTATGTTATATATTTCAGATAGAAAATAGAAATCAAAATCACGCAGGCATGGTCCAACCATTCCATTTTATACTTGAGGGCACTGAGAACCTGCTAAGGTCACACAGCCAGGGAGCAGCCAGGCCTGGAGAAGAGCCTGCCTCCCAGTTCAGTGAAGGCCATTGTCATAGCCATAGCCCCGAGTCACCCAGAGAAGGCTGAATTCTATTGAGAGTACAGGGAACCTGGAACTTGCAGGAAATGAGAAGGAACCCTTCACTCTTTTGTGCCACAGAGCCGTGGCCGTCTAATGAAGTGCATAGACCCTTTTCTGAAAAATGTTTTTAAATGCATAAAGGACATAGGGCTACCAGGGAAATCAGTTACTCTGACATGCTATGCTAGCCACAGGGACTCTGGTGAGTCCAAGAGAATGAACTGATCACTGCCCATGCACATTGGGACTCAATATAAGTCAGTGATGGTTATTGTCAATATTAGGAACTGCTTCCATGGCCTTGGGCCTGGGTCAATGATGCTGAGGACAGAGACTGTGAGGACCCACACCTCGGTGCTTGGGGACCACCATAGGGCCTGGATTTGGCCAAAGGAGGAGGAATGCTACCCCTGAACGCAGGCCCCTGTGAGTGTTGGTCCCCCCAGGGAGGCAGGTGCTGTCCGGAGAGAATAGGTCCCTTAGGACTGAGAGCAGAGGGACCCACAGCAGGCCCTGCCTGGAGCCAGAGAGGCTGGCCGTATAGTAAAGCACGAACACTACCGGGAGCAGAGCCCTGAGGGCCTGTGTTCAAAGGGCCTGTGGTCTCCTGTTTTGCGAAAGGGCAGAAAGTGACACAACAGATGCACCTATAGGGCCGGGCATCTCCACGCATTACGTAACCGAATGTCATTGATGTCAGCACCGTAGGTATGAACCACACCACGAATTCACAGATGAGGGGATCCAAGGCTCAAAGATGGAACTACATCCCAGAACCCACACTCACACCTGAGGCTCTTGGGTTCTACAGAGATCCTTTAGTGCAGACTAACAAGCATGTATTCACGTGTTCGTTCATTCATTCCTTCATTCACTCAACAAATCTTCAGTTATACGGAAGTCTTCCAGGGTGGGACACTTAACCAGTGGAGACATTGTCACTTGATGGAGTTTGCTGTTCTTGACCCTTGCAGCCTCTAGGAAGTGCTGCTGACAAGGGCTCTGGCTGAGAGAAGTGGGCGGGCGGCAGACAGGCTTCA
This sequence comes from Enhydra lutris kenyoni, assembly GCF_002288905.1. Classification (NCBI taxonomy): domain Eukaryota; kingdom Metazoa; phylum Chordata; class Mammalia; order Carnivora; family Mustelidae; genus Enhydra; species Enhydra lutris. The sequence continues at coordinate 2,877,472 of NW_019154110.1, forward strand.
CGCCAGCTAGAAAACCCTACAGACCCCCCAGTCCATGGACGCCACAGAGGCTGAGACCCTCAGCTCCCATCTTGGACCTTTCAGAAAGCCCTAGCCCTCTGGAAGTTAAATCTTTCCCACTGGGTCAAGGTCTCCTGTCTTCTAACGTACCCACCCCCTCGAGGCTGGCTATTAGTAAGGACAGCAACCATGCTCTTCTGAACCCCAAATCGGCCCAGTGAGGTACTGCAGCTCACTGCAGAGAGGCTCACTAACAACTTGCCCAATGCCACATGAACATTTTAGGCAGGGCTCTGAGACTCAGATCTTAGCTTTTGCCATTTCGCAACTGCTGTTTCCTTCACCCACATTTCCTTTGGAGATTAGAGGATCCCCAGCAGAAGTGAAACTGTGGAAGCCTCATTCTATGGGGGGTAACCAGCGCGTGTTTATCATGAACAACAATCACCCCTTACTCTAGTATAAATAAAACAGGATGACGAACACGTGTCATCACTCTTCATTGCCTCAGCTGATTTTTCCAGCGACCTCACAGCATACACAGGGTGGGTTTTGTAACCCTCACTCTGCAGATGGGGAAAGATTCAGAGAGAATGATCTTCCTGGACACAGCCTAGTGTCTTGGAGTATGTTCCTCCAGGTCCATTCTCCCTGCTTCTGCACTCTGGTTTCTGCTCCAGAGAAATCAGAGGAAGGGAGGGTAGGAGGTGGTATTTCTCTGCCACCGCCTCCCCCCGACCCCCGCCCTCCCTGTGGGCCACCCAGGCTGTGTGCTTCCCCTGAAGGCTGCAGCTCCTGCCAAGTCTCACAGGTGGCCTCTGTGCCTCCAGGTGTGGGAACCAGACCCTCCCCTCACCCTGCTCACATTTTGCTCATAGTCCCATTTAAGCTCTCCCCAAACTCCCCAGCCTGAGTGAAACACCTGTTTCCTGCTGGACCCTGATGAACGTGGAGGTAACTGGTTGGGGACTCTGGTCTCCAGATGGCTGAGCCAGGGTCTCTCAGAACCTGCCAACAAGCACTTACTGAACAGTCCCTTGGGGACCTGGGTGGGGGGGAGACAAGGAGAAAAAGAAGAAGATGGCAGAGAACTGGAAGGAGTGAGTAGCAGAGACAGCAGACAAAGCTCTTGGTCTCAGATTTCTCTTTGAATTAACTGGAGTTAACCTTCGGAAAATGAGGAAGGACCACAACACTGAGAAACTGGGCCTGGGGGAGGCACGTGGTGGAAGAAGAGGCGGTGGAGACTTGGATGTGGGCTTCTGGCCAAACGGAGCCGCTAATGCACCCTATGTGAGCGTTCTGGAAACTGGCCTCTAGTCACACGCTGGGATAGGGGCTGGGGCAGAAAAGCTGGGATAGCAGCAGGTAACTCCACGCTGTGCCCCCAGGATGGGCTGAGGCGAGGGCGGGTGGGCACGCGATGGCCTGGAGAGGAAGCTGCGGGCCTCCGGTCCTTGCCCTGGCTGAAGGAGCCAGCTGGAGAAGGGGAGCTGCCAGATCCTCTTTCCTGGGCACAAACATCCAGGGTTGGTGCTTATATGTGGGGCTCTGAGGGGCTTCTGTCATGCCCTGGTCCCCAGCTTCACCTCTGCCAGGAGCACGCAGGTGGGCTGGGTGCCCAGACCTGAGACGACAGAGAATGGCAAAGAGTAAAGCTCTTCTCAGGGGTTAGGACAGTGGAACATGGCTTTTCTCCCCTCTATTTCTAGGCATTTTTCTCGTCTTCTCTAACGGCATGCATTCCTTTTATAAAGAGAAAAAAATTCTATCCTGAAGAATCATGAACATTTTCAAGGAAAAGGAAGATATCACATTGTGACACAATTATGTGTGAATTAATAAATCTGAAAAGGACCTGGAATTAGGATTTACAGGCATGGACCTCAGACAGGCCTGGAGCCCGGGCCAGTTAGGGACGCTCACTTTCTACCACCTCTCAGCAAAGATGGATCAGTGTATCTTGTACCTGGTGACAGGCTGGCATATGGCCAGAGTCTCTACAACATTCAGGAGGGTAGTGGGCAGGTGGGTAGGGACCCTAGCGTGCGCTCCTCACACCTTCCCGAAACCCTCTTTCCATCCAGGGATCTCCAGGGAAACCATGAAGTCACACCTCCCTCTGGGAGCAGGCTGTGTTATCAGCTGCTCTGTGAAACCATCCCTGGAGGTTTCCATGTCCTTGACCTTAAAGAAACTTTACATCTTTAACAGTGGCTGTTGGTAGGCAAGATGTAGCCTCGTGTCCTGTTAAAGAGCAAGAACACTGGGGCCCCACTCTGCGCATCCCTTAACTAGCTATGTGTCACTGAGCAAGTTATTTGCCTAATTTGTGCACCTGTGTTCTCATCAAGGGTCTTCTCCATAGGACTGTTATCAAGAAGAGAATTTATAGACACAAAGTGCTTAGAACAATGTAGGACATTTGGCAAGTGCCAGGTAAATGCTAGCTGTTACCACCGGCATTTGCCCATGAATCACATCATTATTTTTTCCTGTCACGTCTATAAAAACAGTCTCAATATTTCTGTGTCAAATCCACAGAAACTTCTCATCCGCTTAGCCTCTAAGGGGTCAGGGTGGGCAACCAGGGGGTAGGAGGTCCTGAGGAAGGCGGCAGGCAGCCAAGGCTGCAGCCCCAGCCCTTCCGGAAGTTGCCCCTGCCTGGAGCTGGAACCTGGAGGCAAAAAGCCCAGGGAAAAACTCCGGAAGCAAGCACCATATTGAAGGAAACCCCTCCGGAAGTCCTAAAATATTTCCACAGCCCAGAGAGAAACTTTTAAAGTGACAGCAGCCATAAGAATACTGATAGGAGGGACGCCTGGGTGGCTCAGTTGGTTAAGCAGCTGCCTTCGGCTCAGGTCATGATCCCAGCGTCCTGGGATCGAGTCCCGCATCGGGCTCCTTGCTCATCGGGGAGCCTGCTTCTCCCTCTGCCTCTGCCTGCCGTTCTGTCTGCGTGTGCTTGCTCTCTCTCCCTCTCTCTCTCTGACAAATAAATAAATAAAATCTTTAAAAAAAAAAAAAAAAGAATACTGATAGGAGAGCCAGGCTGGCCTCTCGGGGTCCTGGGCATGACCACAGGGCCCCGGGGCCCTGGCCCCGGTCAAGAGGCCTCCTCCCCGGAGCTCGCACAGATGGCTCCTGCCTCCCGGGGCTCCAAAGAGCGCCCCCATGCCTTCCCAGGGAGGGGCCCCATCCGTGCCCTCCTGGACTCCAAGGCAAGTTTCACTTCAGTCATTCTCAGCTCTATTTTTACTCAAAGGTGGAAAGAAACAATGAATGTCTGAAGCAGGACAATGAAGTCACCTGATTCCAAGGCCAGGGACCACAGCTGACCTTTACTGGGAGCAGGGACAGGGAAGGGTTCTAGAAACCTCTCAGGGACTTCTCTCCAGGGCCAGAAGCTTAGGTCTAGAGCTCACTCCCCAGGCAATGACTTCCCAAGGAAGTGACATTCAGCATCATCCTCATCTAAAGGCCAATGAACGCTCCTCTAGGCAAAGGAACAGCCTGTGCAGAAAATACCAAACTATGACCAGGCATGGTGTGTCTGAGGAACCATGAAGAATTCTGTTTGCCTGGAGGGTTGGGAGCATGGGAGGGAGCATGAGGAGGCAAGGCAGCAGGTGGGCTGCAGACAGTGTCTGAAAGGCTCCCATGTCATACTAAGGAGTTTAGATTTTATCCTGCAGAAAGGAGGGAGGTGGGAAGGCGCTAAATTGGCAAGTGACTCAGTCAGATCCCCCAGAAGGGCTTGAAGGAGTCTAGGTCCTTCCTACCCAGGGCATCAGCGGAGGACTTGCTAGAAATGCCAAGTGGGAGGGTGCCTGGGTGGCTCAGTCAGCTGAGCATCTGCCTTAGGCTCAGGTCATGATCTCAGGGATCCTGGGATGGAACCCCATATGGGGCTCCCTGCTCAGTGGTGAGTCCGCTTCTTCCCCGCCGTCTCCCTCGGCTCCCTTGCTTGTGCACACACTCTCTCTCTATCAAATAAAAATATCTTCTAGGGACGCCTGGGTGGCTCAGTTGGTTAAGCAGCTGCCTTCGGCTCAGGTCATGATCCCGGCGTCCTGGGATCGAGTCCCACATCGGGCTCCTTGCTCATCAAGGAGCCTGCTTCTCCCTCTGCCTCTACCTGCCATTCTGTCTGCCTGTGTTCGCTCTCTCTCCCTCTCTCTCTCTGACAAATAAATAAATAAAATCTTTAAAATAAAAAAAAAAATATCTTCTAAAAAAATGCCAAATGGGAGGCCCTGCCCTAGACTTGCTGGATCAGAATGTGTATTTTCACAAGATGCCCCCACTGATTAATATGCCCAGAGCTGAGTGAGGCCCTGAGCTATGGATGGGGCCAAGAGAGGGTCACTGACTCAGTCTCTCCAAAATTCTTTTCTGACTGCCCTCCTCAGGCCCAGCCCTGCTTCCTCCTTGCATCTCCCCTGCACCATGATTCTCTTAGGAGGCCCTTGTAAGATGGACCCGGACCCCCGCAGAACACTCCATTACTCCCTACCCTCTCCACCAATCACAAAGCCTTTCCAAGTTCCCACCTGTGTGAGGGCACAGCTTGGGGTGCGGAACAGGGAGAAGCAGGCAGTGGTTAAGAACCAGTCCCCAGACTGGAGGGGGTGTGCAGAAGAGCTTTTCAAACACACAGTTCTCATTCAGAGGGCCCTGGCACTTGGGTTCTTCTGGTGAAGACTGCAGGCTGGGGCATCCACCCAGATCTGGGTTTACAGCCCAGCTTAGCCCTTTACAGGAAAGCTATTGAATGTCTCTAGAATCTTAAAGAAAAAAAAAAAAAGTTTCCTCATCTATAAAACTGGATAAAAATAGTTGGGACCGCCACAGGAGGCTGAAGATTAAATGGAACATTGTTTGCAAAGCGCTTAAGGACAGTGTCTGGCACTCCATGAACGGTAGTCTTTGTTATTTGTTATTTGTCTTCATGGCGCTAAGGAGTTTAGAGTCTGGCAGGGAAGAAATGACAACAGCCTGGAAACGCGCATAGGTAAACACAAAACAATAGGTAAGAAAGCAGCCCCCCCCCCCCCCCCCCCCCCCCCCCC
>NW_019154110.1:2882643-2988853 GCF_002288905.1 Enhydra lutris kenyoni
CCCCCCCCCCCCCCCCCCCCCCCCCCGCCATGACGGGGCCCAGAGCAGTCAGGGTTCTGAGCTGGGGCCCTCACTGAGGCAAGGGCTATTGTCAGGCATGGGGGGGCTTCCTGAAGGCGGTGGGCGCCCAGGTGAGGCTTGAGGGTGGAGAGGAGTTCAGCAGAGCAGGGAGGGTGGCTGCAGGAGGCTGGGAAACCTGAATGGACAGTGTGAGGAACCCCCGGCCCACACTGCCCAGCATGGGAAAGCTTGAAGGCAGTTTGGAGCTCATGTGGAAATACAATGCCCATGGAAGGTTTCTGGGCAAAGGAGTGGCCAGTGCAAGTGGGTTTGTCATCACTACGGCCACCTGGAAAGGGGGTGGCGTCAGAGAAGGGGTCTGCTCAGGCGTCCGCGGACAGGGCCTGGCTGTTGTGGCGGTGATCAGCCAGGACAGGGTGCTTGAGCCAGAAACAGCATTTGGACATCAGATGTGTCCCATCCTTCCTTTCTAGGGAGCAAGAGAGAGAACCTGCTCCTGCTTCCAGTCTCTAAAGGTTCTACACCCAAAGATGGCACACAGCGCCCACAGAGACATCAAGGTAGGCACCATCCATGCCCAAAGGAGGAACGTTTAGTCAGGGGCAACCATGGGGTTTGCAAAATGTTTGCCCACCTAAATCAGGGGGAAATGGTGCTTCCACATGGCTGAGTGGCACGCCAGCTGGTCCCTCATTAACCCTCTCAGTGATGTGCTAGAAAATTAACAGCCAAGGCATTCTGCTTCATTAACACCGAAGTTGGCCCTTCAGGGGGAAAGGGGGTGGGGAGGACACGGGTTTCATCTAGACAGAGGCACTCAGAAAGGCAGATGCTTGAGCTTCTGCCACTCAGGGAGGGGGTGAACATCAGAGGCCTGGTGTGCCGCCCCTGCCCCATGGGAGAAATCCCTAGCAGAGGCCAACCCCAATGGCGGCTCTCTCTTCTCGCCCTCAGCACAAGGGTAATAACAACCTTTCACAGGTTTCACTGTGAGGATTAAATGAGATCATGAACTCGAGAACACTGGCTCAAGTGTGGTACCCATTAGATGTCCAATCAATTGCTCTGTTCTTTTTGTTTTTTATTTGAAAAGTGGGCTCAAAAGAGAGAGAGAGAGGTCATGGGTGGCTTTTCGTCCGGCTAGAATCCGGTTACAGAAGGGTCTGACTTGGTTCACAGTCTGCAGTCAGTCTCCTAGGGATGGGAATTAAGAACCTTGGAGCTCTGCTCCCCAAACTGTGGTCCCTAGACCTTCAGCAGCACTGACATTACCTGGGAACTTGCTAGAATGCTGAGTCTCAGGCCTCAGACCTTCTGTATCTTAACAAGAACCCCAGGTGATTCAAATATACGACTGAGTTTGAGACTCTGCTCTAATATATTTGTTCCTAGGAGAAAACTGTCTTTTTTCTTCTCCTCTCCCACCACAGGAAATAGGGGACCCCGGACTCTGGGTAGATAGAAGAAGAGAATGCCAACACAGAAGGGCCCTTTGATTAGCACCTGCTTGCTAGCCACACTGCATTAAAGCACACTCAAACACATATTGAGAAAATTATTCCCTTCTTGATTCCTTTCAATCTCCCTGTTACTGAAGAAGAAAGACTCTGTTTGATGCTAGTATGTCTTTAACATCTTTCTATCTTCTGTTCCTTTTTCTTTAAACAAGAACACAGGAGGCTTAGACCTAGATCTTTCCAAGGGCAACAGTGCATAATTTGAATTAATAACCTTGTTTAGTTTTTAGTGCATTTATTCGTAAGGTAACTTTTGGTTTATTGCAAGTGGTACATATTGCCACTAGTTCCCCTTCTAAGAAAGTTATATTTTAAACACCGAATAGAACTGAAGAAAAACAGTAAGTCCATAAGAACAGAATTGTGGGAATCTGGCAAAAATCCCAACAAAGGTATAGAAAGCACTACGGTTCGGTAAATTATTATTCCTTACAGTTCATAAAAGCCCTTTGGAGATCATCTTGCCCACTGTTTTCCTACTGTAGGTCACGAAATCAATATAGTAGGTCATGACAGCTCTTTCCAGGTTTGCTTTGAAATGCAACAAAATGGAATAGAACAAAAGGGCATAAAAATATAAGTGCACTGCAAACATTATAGAAAGGATAAGTACTGTCCAATGAAACTTTTGTTTTACTTTGTGTATGTACTGGCTTATAGCAGAAAATATGTGGACTACGTTTAGATTGCAAGAGTTAGAGCCGAATCTCCCTTTGGTAGGTGTCCCCAGCTGCTGCTAACTCCAGTGGTGAGGAGAGGACTCCTCTGGCCAGGCCACCCATGAGCGGAGTGCCCTTCATGCTACACCCTAAGAAGGTCCCCACCTTGGCTTTCTGGCTCCTCTCTCACAACACAGAGCTGACAATAGTAGTTACTGCCACAAGTGATGAAACAGGCGCTCACTCCCCAGCCCTGCTCAGGTGAGAGAGGCTGGGCCTGGTCAAGGCTGAGCCTCTGGTCTGGAACCCCAGGGAAGGCAGTAGCAACTAAGGCCTTAAGGGCAACTGAAAGTCTTTATTTGCCCCTCTATAAACAGAGGAGGAGCCCCGGGGGTGGGGTGGGGGGATGCAGTCATGGATCCCTACACCCAGCCAAACAGGGATTCCGAAAGGTGCCTGCAGACTCAGAGGAAGCAAGCTGCCAGTGCAGTTTGGGGCAGCGAAGGGAAAGGAAGAGAATGGAGTGGTGGAGGGCCCCCTCCCTCATCCCCAACTTACACCTCTGGGCTTTGGTTCTCAGCTCAGGGCGGGCAGTGCTCTGTTTCATCACCTCCGGAGTGCGCACCACACGCAAACCCTTTCTGCAGCTGTCTTGAAAGAGGGGTCTGCTAGGGTGAAAGCCACAGCAGACTGACCCCTTGGCAGGGGGCTCTGGGGCCCTGGGGGAATGGGGAGAGGGGCTGGAGACTCTGCCCTCCCCAGGGAACCAGCCCATCATTAGCATGCTGGGTGTGGGTGAGTTTAAAGGCAGAAGCTAGATCTGCAGCCCAACTGGCCCTGGGCCTCGGCAAAGGACCTTGGTGTGCAGTGGCCTAATTTAGGGCCTAGGCCCTTTATTCTCCTCTGCAAACTGTGGAGGTGAATTTTAAAAGGCCGAAGAGTGAGGCCATCACGACTAGGCTCTGCCAAGTCCCCTCCTCCTTCAGTCCCCATCTCCTCGCCTCTGCTCTTGCTCTGTTCTAAAAACTGGGCACTACCTGTACCTCATCTCTGCCCCCAAAGTCTATTTTCTCTCTTTCCCTTAAAACTCTTTTGTTGCTGTTGCTGTTAACCATCAGTGTTTCTTGCCAGTGATCCCAGGGACAAGGTAATGCTGGGATACGGGCTCTAAGCGCCCACAGGGAGATCTCCTTGGGATCATTCCTTTGGAAGAGGTGGTACTGTTGGTAGGCACTTACAGGCCACCCAGAGGCTGAGAGCTACCTGAACCCCACGGGGGAGCCAAGATAGTTTTTCCGGTTGTCATTTTAGCTAGAGACGTGAACAGATCAACCAGCTTCCGTGAACGACCAGCTGCCAAAGGGCCCTGACTGGCATTGCTGTGCAAGGCAAGGAGTATGGGAGAAAGCACATGTTATTAGAATCCAGCCAACCTTGTGCTCAAAGCCTGGCTTGTCCTCTAGCTCTAGAACCTGGAATTAATTACTTAACTTCCCTGAGCCTGTCTCCTCTCTATAAAAAAGAGATAAGAACTCCTGCCTCATAAAGTAGGGCCTTGATGATGACTGGTGATCGCACAGGGTTAATGCCTGGGACTGCGATGACACATTGTAGCTACTCCAGAGTACTGGCTACAATCATTATTGCTGTTGGAAGGCTAAGTAGAGAGACAGAGCCCCCTGAAATCTGATCCAGTTCAAACTGGAGATCTCTGGCCATAACCTAGCCTCTCAGGGCCTCTGTTCTCTCCTCTTAGGATAACCTAAGGGGAGTATGGAGCACAGCCCAGCATCTGGCCCATAGTGGGGCTGGTTTTACATCATGTCCATTCTTCCCAGACCAAATGGAAAACGTAATTTCTACAACCTCAGCAGGACTGACGAGCTTTCTTTTCTTTTCTTTTTTGAAGATTTTATTTATTTGAGAGAGAAAGAGAGAGCATGAGCAGGGGGTGGAGAGGGAGAGAGACCAAGAGAAGCAGGCTCCCCGCCAAGCAAGGAGCCCGACATGGGGCTCAAACGGGTCTCAAGCCCAGCACCCTGGGATCATGATCCAAGCTGAAGGCAGAAGCTTAACCCACTGAGCCACCCAGGCACCCCAAGCTTTCTTTTCATTGGGCCCACTGAAAGACCCAAGGGTGAGGTTTCTATGTACCTCTGTGGAACCCAGACACGTTTCCCAAAGAGGTCCCCATTGTACAACTCCAAGGTGTGTATGGATGGAACTCATTGCCTCTCTGACCCTAAAACTCTCAGAAAGGGCTTTATCTCCTAAAATTTCACTTTCAAGGGAAAAACTCAATCACAAAGATGGTCCCTACGCTTTTTAAGCCCAGGGTAACTTGCAGCTGAACAGGGTGACCACAAGTGAGGAAATCAATTGTTGCTGTGGAGAACAGATGTCTCCCAGGTAGGAAAATAACTGGGCTTAATTACACAACATCTTTGTTCTCCATAATCTTGATCCATTAAACCCTTGCTGCTAGCCAGGAGGCAATACCCAGGAGGAAGAGGTTAGCCTAGTGCACAATACGATCAACCTTTCAATCCCATAAAGGTAATTATGGTCACAGCCTTTCCCAACAGCCCTGAGTAAACCCACAGATCCCTAGCCAATATGGGGCTCTTCTAGGCAGCCCCAGCTCTGGCAACACACCAGACAGGCCAACGGCCATGTTGCCTGGAATGACAAGGACTCTGAGCTCCTCATCACTGGTCCACCCAAGGCTTTCTAGCCCCCCAACCCCTTCTGGAGACCTTCCTCATCTGAGGCAAAACACCTGACCATATCTTCCATGTCTATCTGTGGTCTAGAGGGATATGCAGGCATCAGAAGTGAGCGTGGAGAGAAACGGCACCTGACCAATTAGGTCACTGCAGAGCCCAACCCATCATCTCCTGAAGACCACACTGACCAGTAGTTTCTATATGACTAGGAAACCCATATTCATTTTTTATTCTGGTGTGTGGAGGGGAAGGAAAGGCAGAAGAGAAGATAGGAAAAAAGCACAGGTGCAGAAAACTGAGTGAGAGGCTCAGATAAGGTCTGAATCTGGGGACAGAGAACGTTATCCTTCGTCCAGTCAGTCATGGCACCAGTTGGCCCCACCTCGAAGGGCTCTTTGCCAAATGCCTTGGGGAGGGGGGGTGGATTGGGCATCTATCCCCCAATCCTCATACGGGGGTGTTTCTATAGACTTCCTACTGCTCTGATTTCTTTCTCTCCATTTACAGGGTCTGGGCAGGTTTTCTCCAAGCTTCAGGAACAAGCAGAACACTCCCACTGCCAGTCAGGAGTATCACGGCTCATGGCTCCAAGTGACCCTATCTTGCCCCAAGGAATGCACAAGGCCACAAATCAAAATCAGTCTCTCCTGTCCTGCTCTGGAGACAGGTAAGCTGCAGGCCTCTTCCTACTGGTACTCAATGGAAAGTGCTAAGACCCTGTAGGTAGAAAGTGATGGGTACTGAAGCCCCATGGATTGCTTCCACCTGCCACAGCCAGGGGCCTGGCAGAGGTGAACAAGGATGGACGTGGAATTGACAGTGAAGCTGCCTAGTTCCCAGTTTGTCCCCAAAGGGCTCAAGCTGAGCCAAACAGCTACAGGACCAACTCTGACAGTGAAGTCTTCTAACTGCACAATCACAAGCCCTAGCAACGTGTGGAACTCCCTTGGGGGGTCTCTGACTCCGTTGCAAACTACTACAATTACCAAATCCACACAGCTGGAAACTTGTGAATGGGCCAATGAATGGGTTTCTGGGATTTCTGGGGGAGTAAGAAGTTAAAGGAGCCAAGAACCCAGGAGTTTCCTTCTCCCTCTCATACTCATGCTACCAAAAATCACTGAAGGCTTATGTTGCAGGGGGAGCTGGCCTAGGCACCACCTAAGAACCGGGTCCAGCGCTCTGTACCTGCCAGCCCCCTCCCCCCCCTTCGTAGCCCTTTTCCACTCATCAGCGAGTCCTTCACAGACTTCTGTTTGTGATGAGAACCACGAGGAGCTGGATAGCTGAGCAACAGTCCCACAGCACTCCTCACCTTCAAAGCAGCTTATAAACATGAATGAATCAGCGCGGAATGTACGAGAGACATCATGGTCTCGCATTACAGAGAAGTACGCACAGGGCACCCAGGAACCAGACCAGACCTCAGAGAGCAACCCAAGTCTTCCGTCCCACCTGCAAGAGTGAGGCGGAACGGGTTCTTTCCCTATTCCCCTGTCTTCTACCCACTTAGCTAATTCTTCACAAACGTTCCTGTCATTTCTTCTGTTTTCCAAAGAACAGCAGCAACAATCACAGTAACAAAAATTCTCCTCCAAGTAGATGACTTCATTCTGCCAGCCCCACCTCCGAGACTCCAGCAGCCGTGACAATAATGGACCAGTGTTAATGAGAAGGAATAAACGCTGGGGCTTTTCAGAGGGGGAAGAAAGCACCCAACTGCAGGTGTTCACAAGGACATCTGGGGTGGTCTGATGCGGCTGGAGTGAGACAGCTGCTCTGATCAGACCCACAGTCTGTCAGGCCAGTCACCGGGTCCTTGGCGTGGCTGACAGAGGAGTAAGACGGGAAACTGAGGCTGGTTCCTGATGGTCTGGAGATGCGTATGTATGCCCACAGATGGGCTGTATGCCCACAGCCCCAAATGCTTTCTGGGCTCTTGGATAGGGTACAGAGTCTACAAGAGACATGGAAATATCACAAGTGACAGAAATATGCCTTGGAAGTGTTGCCTGGAGTGAAAAAAGAAAGACTTCCCATTTGAAGAGGTTCCAAATCATTGCCCGCCATCCATATCTCACTTCAGCTCTGTTTGGAGGATATGGTATCCACTCGGAGGGGCAGGCTCAGAACATCCCCCACTTTGTTATTCCACAGAACTTAATTTAAATCCAACCTTATCCCATGCTATAGAATAAAACCGAGAGTGGTTAAGAGCTCAGTGGAGAAGGGGATGAGAGAAAGACACAGAGAAGATAAAAGGAAGAACGCAGCCCTACAGAAAGAATCACGCCAGCTATGGGGGGAGAGTCGAGGCAAGGCCCCAAGGGACAAAGCTGATGTTATTACATTAATGTAGGAAAACGAGTGGTACAGAGCAAGAAGGGGTGGCTGGAAGCCTCATCTGCCACTCCAGCTTGTCGGGAGCAAAGACCCTGCTCCAACCAGCCCCATAACGCACTGGTAGCTGGGAGTCAACTCATCTTCTCAGGTCAGACAAGTCCCATCACAGCATCCCTTCCGGACTTCTACCATAGAGACAAAGGGGCTCTGTTGTCTACCTCTTCTCAAACTCCCATCCACCTGCAATGAAAATGTGCACACTCCTCCCGGCATCGATGCTGAAGCCAGGAAGAATGAGCCGACATCCCCAAAAGCAAGAAGCAAGTCAGAGGAGGGGCCAGTTGGCAGTCTGGCACCTTACAAGTAGAGAATCACCAACCTCAGTGAGTTCAACTGCCCCCCGCCATGGCTCTAGGACCAGCTCTCAGTTCCTGCAAGAGACACATGGGACAGCTCAGGCTCACAATCACTGAGGTCACTTTTCCTGCTGGACCATTTCAGGAAGAATCCTGTTTTAACAGAGGACCAGAGAGACAGATGCTTCCCATCCCACGACATCCCAAGGCCTTGGGTAAGCTCAGACATCTCTAGGTGACGCTCAGAGTCTTCCTCAACAACATGGGGAATGATGTGAATTCTAGCCTTGTCACTTATCAGTTATGTGAGTTTGGATCATGATCAGAGCTTACCATAGCTCTCTTCCTGCAAAATGGAGATGAGACCACAAGTCTTGCTCAGTTGTGTGGCCTGAAGAGGATGGCTGGAGAGAGCCCAGCATAGTGCCTAGCTTGTTCAAGCTCCTCAGGATATGCTATTATCCTGGTTACCAGGAGCAGCACTGGGAAACGGCCCCTATCACTGGGGGGGGGGGGGTGTCCAGTCACATCTCTGAGACATACATGGGCCACCCTGTGCCCTGGAGACATCCCCTTTATAATGCCGCTGGATGTAGCTTTTGTGGGGACTTCCCCCCCAGGACTGTGAGCCTTGTAAGCAAACAGCTTTCTGAGAGGCAGAGCAACTTCCTCTGGGAGCCACCAAACCAGGCTGCCAGGCAAATGACAGCCCGGGTATTTGTTTTAATTGAGGCTCCTGTCAAAAGGAAACTTCATGGCTAACAGCCCAAACATGACTGCACAACACCTCCCCAGGAAGCCTCATTCTGTGGCTCTCACATAAGCCATTTTCAGGAGGAAGGCAGGGACTCCTCACATCACTGCCAACTCAGCGCCTCCCCCGACCCCAACCCAGGCTGTCCCAGGAGCCCAGGGGCCGGGGCAGCAAGGAGCACGGCGGACAGTTCCAATGCCAGCCTGCCTCCGTCAGGCCTGCTTAGCAGGCACCCCCAAAGAAGGCTTCAGTCCAATGCCCCGTCCAGGTCCTATCTTCCTCTGGTCAGCAGTAATGTTCAAGGAGACCTCTCAGATAGTTTGGCTTCCCTGCTCCAAGGGGTGGTGGTTGGGGGGAGAGATAGGAAAACTTGAAATAATTAGGTTGAGGAGTCTCCGTCAGGGCAATAGAGAGAAAGCCAGAGACAGATCTCCATAGGATTCTATGCATTGAGAAGTAGGGAAATCACTACTGGGTTTTGCAAAAGGGCCAGGAATATTCAGGAACAGAAGCAGCACGTGAATATGAGGCACTGTGTTTACTGTTATTTGCAAGAGCACAGCTAAGAGGTCACTAATCCTTCCTGGGGGTCAGGAGTGGATCTACAGCAGGGCTCTGAACAGATGTATGCCCCCATTCACACAGACACACGTGTGCACACACACGCCGCACAGCCATGGGCCCTGACCTTCACCCAATGGTGCTGGCCTCTGCCAGGGAAGGAGCAGATGGAGTGGCTGGGCTCAGTTTAAGACTGACACCCAGGGGATCCAGCTTTGCCCCTTTGATGTTGAAAAACCAAAGTGGAATGAACCATCACAAGGAGAGCTGGGGGGTGGAGATGGAAGGGGAGGAGGAAGGAGAAGAGGGAGGAGAAGGTACAGGGAATGATAGGGACCCAAGGGGATACAGAGGTCAGAGGCTGGATGATGAGTACTGAGGAGCCTCCAGGGCAAGGTCTTGGGGTTCAAGGCACCATCCTTGTCCATTCCTCTCTCCTTCCATATAACTGTCACCAAGAAATTTGAGCCAGGGTAACCCTTAAAAATGTCCTTGTCCCATGGCAAGTGTCCAGAAACTGAACTTAGCCCCCCCCCCCCCCCCCCCGGCTCCCGGAACCCCTGCCCCCTGCCTCAGGACTCTGCGCTAGCAAACACAGCGAGAGAGTGGGAGGGTCCTCCGGAAGTGCTCAGAGAAGGCAAAAGCCACTTACTAGCTTCTGCAGGGGCCAGTAGGACCCTCTTCCTAACTCACTGAAAGCTTTGGAGAAGGTGCTTCAAGGGAGAGGTGGAGAGAAGGGCGGAGGTTCGGTCACCTCTGCAAGGCAGGGTGTAAAGTGAGGGCGCTCACCGTTCTTCACAAGCCCCCAGAATGTACGAGTGATCAGTTACACATCCCAGGCGGCAGCGCAAGAGCAATCACATGACTGAGGCAGATTTGGGAGCGAGGGGGTGGAGAAGCCGAGGTTTTTGGTGTTTTTCTTTTTTGGGGGTTGGTGAGGATGGGGGAAGTGATGAGGAGGGCAGGAAAGACTGCTGAGCCGGAGGTTTCCAGCTCCTTCGATCCAAACGGCCCCCATGGAAATCTGCACCTAGAGTCCCTTCCAACCGACCCCACCTCCACCCCCAAACACTCAACGGCCCCAGGATGTCCCCGCGATGACAAACTCAGGCGCCAAGGACTTTGCTAAAATGGCCTTTCTGCTTCAGCGTGGACAGAAGGAAGCGGAGGGAGCACCCTACAAGAGCTCTCCTTCCTGAGGGCTGGGGAGTGCTCAGTTACACAACAGGTGGGAAAGGGGTGACACAGCTCTCCGGATTCTGTCGGGCCACTGGCCCCCGACCCGCTCGAAGTCCGCTCCGGGGACCCTATCTGCGGCCGATCGCTGGGGGGACCGCCACGTCTCCCCCCATACGCCCTACCTCCCGGCCCCCTGGCACCTGGCCGGCGGTGCCCGCAGCCCTCAGCCCCGCGCGGGGCTCCCCAGACAAGCCCAGCAGGTCGCGCCCCAGGGCCATCGGGGCGCGGAGACCCGTTCCCGCCTGGCCTACCCGGCCCGAGAGCACACGTACTGCTATAGAGGGTGTCGATCCAGGAGAGACGCGGCAGGCCCCGGTGGCTGAGCGGCTCCATGCCCGCGGCTCGGCGCGGCGGCGGCGGCGGCGGCGGCGGCGGCGGCGGCTCCGTCAGATCGGAAACCCGACCCTCATCGCACAACAAAGGAGGGAGGGCGCGGGCGGCGGGCGGGCCGGCCGGCGGGGAGCCGGGAGGGGCGGCCAGCCCCAGAGGCCGAAGTTGCCGGGCGCGGGGTGGAGGCGGGGGGAGGCAGGGAAACAGGTAGCAGGGAGGAGCGAGGCGGAGCTGCGGGAAGAGAAGGGGAGGGCGGGCGAGCGCGGGCGAGCGCCCCCGGGAGCCCTTCCGGCCACTGCGGCCCCGGCAAGCCCCGCTGCGGATCCCCGAGCGGCGGCCCCGCAGCCCGCCCGCAGACTAGCAACTTCCCCCGGGCTGCGCGGCGGCCAGGGACGGGGGGCGGGGGCCGCGACCAATCGGCGCTAGGCTCCCGCGCCCCTTCCCCCGCCGCAGCACGCCTCCAGACCCGGTCGGGGGTGTGGGGAGCAGCCCCAGTCCCCTCGGACTGCCAGGCGAGGGGGGCCCCAGGGGGGGGGGGGGGGGGGGCCCCGGGGGGGGGGGGGGGGGGGGTCTCCGGGCTGCGGCGGAGGCCCAGGCGCCTCTTCCTCCGCTCGCTGGGCTCAGCCGAATTCTGGCAGCCCGCAGACTAAAGTGCCGCGGGGAGACCTATGGGCCCCGCAGGGGTGACATCACCTGCCACCCCAGGATCTCTAAGCGCAGTTTCTGGGGCTGGTGCGGCCGTCAGGCCCCTCCCCTAGGCAAGCCTGTGGGGGGCGGCGCGGACCGGGTTAAGGAAAGCCTTGGCCGCCGGGACACTCCTTCCAAACCTTAATTACCTCATCTGTTTAAACACCCTTGACCTAACCGCCGGCCGTTCTGCCCAACACACCAGAGGGCAGCGGCTGGAGAAAGGTAGGGGTCTGGGGGTCGACGAGGGTCAGTGGAGGACACACTGGAGACAGGAGAGACTCCAGGGTCTTCACTGGGTTCCCCAAGAGACTTCCTTGGGGACCTACAGTTGCAGCCCAGGAGGCATACCTTGCATGCATAATCACAAGTTGAGAGAAGTCTGGGGGCAAGGTGGCTCTGTGAATAGAACCTTTAGAAATGAAATTCCTGGTAAGATCTCCCAAGAGCAGTGAAGAGTCTGTTGAGGGGGCTTTATGCCCACCTCCCGGGACCCAAATCAACTTTTCTGCAGATTTGGTCCTGTAGGCCTCCTCTGGCCAAAGGACTCTGAAGGGTTGGGGAGGGAGGGGAGGGAAGGGAGGGTGGGCAAGGGCAGGGGGCACTGAAGCTCCTCTCCTGAACCCAAGAGAAGGGAAGCTGAAGGCTCCATGGGACTCAGCTCTCCTTTGACCCACCCAAATGGCGGCAGGGCTCCGCATCCTTCCAAACAACCACAGATCAGTTCTTCTTGAGGGGAGGAGCAGACCCTCACCCACAATGCTGAAAGGAAGCCTGCAACCAGCCCCAGCTGGGGTAGAGGCCTCCAACTCACAGCAGGTGAGGTGAGCCCCCCGTAGGTGCAGGGGGGAGGGCATGGAAAGCCTTCACAGGTGGCTACAGTGGGTGTTTTTCCACTGTGAGGTAACACTGGCCCCTCCCCACATTCACTCAGCTCGCCCCCAACTCAACTCGCCTGGCTCAGACTCTGACTCTGTCTCTTGAGGCCCCTCCCTGCTCAGCTGTCACCCTCCCACCATCCCTGACTTGCACACAAGACTGGGAGGACCAAGCAGGCACCTGGAGCTTGGCAGAGGGGGGGTGGTATGCATCTCCAATGAGATGCTCCAGAAATAGAGCCGGGATGGGAGAGGAAGCAAATGGGCTCTCAGATGAACCAGAGGGAGGATGGTGAGGGCGGAGGAGCAGAGAGGGGCCCAGAGTCTCTCTTCCCACATGGGACTCTCAGAAGGCACGGAACCCAGAAGAAAGGTGACAACAGGAGCGCAGCCCCGGAAGGCGGCAGCATGGCCCCCTCCCCAATAACAACCAGCACCACCAAGGCAGCCTGGGCTCTTTCTGTATGCTGCAGGGATTATCCTGATGGCCACATCCGGGCACTCACTGTCAGGAGGCCGGAGATGTATGTTTCTGCGTGAGACACATACATTTGCATACATTTTACATTTTTATCTACAAAGGCTTGAACATGCTATTTTCAGCATTTTCAAGCTAAAATGTTACAGTTGCTCTCCTTAGCATTGCCACAGTTTGCTTTTTTTTTTCCCCCTACATTCTGTCCAATCCCATCCTGGACCTCCCACTCTAGAACACAATATAGGGTACAGGGAGAGAATAGTCTTGGAGGCAGTAAGGAGGAACGCTTGTAGTAATTAACGGAGATCGTCTGGAGAGCACCTGGCTTGGACCCCAGTGCTTTGCTTACAGGATCATCTCACTGCGAACCTCACTGCCATCTCAGCTCCCTGAATTTTCTAGATGAGAAAACGGAGGCACTGAGTAGCCCTCCCAGCCCTCCTCAATCCCCACACACTTGTCTCTCGCACACACGTCCCAGGAAAGGGCAGTTACTTCAAGATGCCCTTGAAGCCATTTCTGGTGGCTTTCAGTAGATCGGTTAATACCACACAGCCGGACTCTAATCTTGGCTGGGAGACAAGTGTATGGGCCTTTGAGCACCAGGGTGATTCGAGACTGGAAAAGAAGCCTCCCGATTCCTGGCACCGAGGTCGGGGAGGAGTTTGGGGAGACCCAATACCACACTCGACATTCGAGGAAGGAAGGAGTTAAGGAATCATTCTCCTCTGCATTTTGCCAAAGGTTAAGTGCTCTGCCAGCAACCCCAATCTGTCCGAGCAAGGGAGGGGCTCTCCTGTGGACAGACCGCCCTGATTCCGCGAAGCATAGATCTGCCTTCGAACCCCAAGGCACTGAATCAGCACCCAACACACTTCATCCTCCAAGCCCACACGAACCATTCTCTATCCAGGTTTTTGGGTGAAATTCTCCACCGTCGCCAGCCCTCCCTAAACCTGTGCACGAGGCTGCTCTCAGCTCCCTACTGGCCTTGCTGACCACCTGCTCCTGCCTTACCACCCACACACATAGTGGGGATTGAAGGGTCGGCTGCCTTGCCTGTAGCACTGGGCGGTGGATGAGAGGCTGAATGGTAAGGAGATGTATCCCATTCTGAAGGTCAGCGGCCTTGCCCTTAATTCACAGGTGTGCTGCTCACTGCCTTCCCAGCAACCGACTCTCACTTCTACCAGCCACTTAGCCAGATGGAAAAAGGGTAACTGTGCTTTAAACCAAAACTCGGTGCTACCGCTTTTCTTCCCTCCTCACTTAGCAACCCAGCTCCACTGTGCACAAGAGGAAGGCCGGGAAGTCTCCGCTTCCTTGATCACCCGGAGGTCACTGCTGGTGTAAAGGATGTCCATGCACCTTTCCCCATGCTGGGGCTGGCAGGGGGCACCAGTGTGCATAGGCTGGAGGTACAGGAGAGGGTGGAGGGCCTCTGCATTCCAATTAAAAAACAAAAACAAAAACCAGACTATGATAGCCAAAAAAACAAGACTTTGTACCGTTCCTGCCAGATCTGCTCTTTAAAAGCTGGAACTGCATTTTTCCTCCCTACTGGGGTATCCAAAGCACTCCACCCAGTAGATGACTGAGGCTCAGGCAGACTCTAAAGCAGCCATAACCACATTGTGCCCCCAGACCAGACTCTCTGCCCAAAGCCCGACAGACGGGCTTCTAACATTATAGGTTGAATATGTAAAATGAATGACTGCTGACGTTTGCCCAGTGCTTGCTGGGTGTGGGACACTGCTCTATGGGCTTCACGTAGATTATCTCCCTTAATCCTTATAATAAGCTAACAAGATAGGTACTGCTCTTCTCTCCCGTTCCCTAGAAGTAGACAGGCTACGTATCGGCCAGCTAGCAGCTGGTGACACTTAGAAATGAACTGAGATGTGTACAGTCTCTGTATTGGGCTGTGATGAGTGAACAAGTGAATGAACAGAATGAAGCTAAACTCGGAGAAAGACATTGAAGCCATAGAAGGAATGCAAGGCAGTGTAATTCCAGAAACCCTACCCACACACCCAACCACCCCCCAACCCCTGCCCACAAGCCCACCAATTATTAAGCAAAAGGAAAACTGGTTCTCCAAGCCACATCTACCACAACAGGGCCAATGACCCTGGACACAATCTGGATGCAATCACTCCAGTGACCATCTCCTGAATTCCAATGTCTACTAATCCCACAGCTTCTATGCCTTGGGCCAGTCTCTAGTCTTCCCCAGCTCAGTTTTCAAATCTCTGGGTGGGTTCCCTCATAGATCAGGCAGACAACTTCCAGGCTTCCTACCTGCCTTCGCAGACCATAAACTCTGCTTCCTAGCAGACCTTGCGGGGCTGTTTCTGGCTCCTGGCTTCATTTCCTTTACCTTGGTCCAGTAAAGTGGCAGTGTTCCGAGGCTCACTTCACTGCCACCTTGGGCCTAGAAAGCAGGAAATTCCTTAGGCGTCTGCTGGGTCATCACCTCTCAGGGACCCAGGCTTGGCCAGACAGTTCTATCCTTTGTCCTCTCCCTACCTGTCTCTTCCCAGCCACTCTTTCCAGAGACAGTGAGATCTACAGACAGCACAGATGAACTCAAAGCCTTCCCCAATTATTTATTTCTCCATCAAAGTTTGTGTCAGCTTGAGTCATAAATAATCTGCAGCCTTGGCAAGATGTAAACCAAAGAACTGCATTCACGCCCTTGTCGCCTCCCTCAGCATGGTGGCCGGGGAGAGGCAGAGTGCCATCCCAGTCTCTGTAGCTGGGAAGCTCCCGGCGTGGCCCCACACAGTTCCCAGAGGCTCTAGTGAAGCCTAGCTCCCCCAGGGCCAGCGGCCACAGTGAGCCTAGCTTCCTGGGCTGAGTAGCTGCCTCAGATTATATTGGGTAAGCTGCAATTTCAGGAGGGTCTCATGCCAAGCCCCTAAAGTGGCCCTCATCCAACTTGGCTCAGATTGTACCCCCCAGAGGTCAACGTGAGAGGCTTCCTGGAGAGCGGATCAGAGGGCTCAACAGTAGGGGGTGGAGCCCCCTTCCTAATTTACTCACCACGGCATCCCCATCAGCGTTTGGAAAGAGGCCAGGAGAAGAGACGGAAGGATTCTCTAAGACCCCCAAACCCAGAGACAAAGTTCAGCGGTTCCAAGCTTCCCAGGTCCAAGAGTGCAGCAGTGGTGTGCCCCCCCCCTGGGGTCAGAGCTCCCAGGCCAGCCCCCTGCCCTCCTGTGGCCGCCTCGCCCCTGCAGCTGGCTGTGCGTCTTGTTCTTGCAGCCAGACTTCTGCAGATGCACCCCAGCCCTGTGCTCCTCTGCCAGGAGCTGTGACGCCACCAGCCGGAGCTGGCCCAGTCCCTGTCAGGCCCAGGAATGGTCGCAGGGGCTCAGGATAGGCTGTCAAGGAGACTGGCTCCAAGAGCTGGCAGCTCAGCATTCAAGAAGGCAATGACAAAGGAGCCTCAGAGCCTAGGCGGTGGTGCTTGTCATCAGTGGTCTTGTTTTGGGGTGAACCAGACAAGTTTGCGGTGTGCGGCCGTGTCTCTTTAAGGAGCAGGCCTCTTTAAGGCAAGTTCCCTCTGCAGTCACTCCAGCCACCAGCAGTCCTGCGGAGGACTGCGCTGGGTTGGGGGGGGGGGTGGCGGCTGGACCGAGGGGGAGGTGTCTCCCGAGTGCCATCTGGTGGCCCAACAGAGCAGCAACTCACCCACCAGAAGCGGTCCTGCCAACCTTGGCCACAATCCAACAGAGAAGACTGGGAAATGCCTGAGCTAAAATCTCAGCTTTGCCCACCAGATTCTGCATGGAGCTGCAGGCGACCATTGTGAGTGACCAGGCTAGGGAAGGCAGGAGGGACTCCCTGTGGGGTCAGGAGACATCAGGAGCCCCCATGAGTAGCCTGGGAAGAATGACCAGCCCCCTAAACAAAAGGGTCTCTAAGAGATTCTCAAATGGGGGGGATTTTTCCAGTGTCCCAGGCCACCAGCTTCAGACCTAAAGCACAGCTGTGCACACCCTGTGTCCATAAACATGGGAACTGTGGTTCTCCATCAGGGAAAGGGGTAATTGGTACCAGCCCCCAGGAAGTGTTTGCAAATGTGTAGGAGCATCTTATTTATGTATTATTTTTGTAGGAGCATTTTAAAGCCGGAGATGTTAAAGTGTCCTGCAAAATGCAGAACCGTCCCTAAGTGTCAACAGCGGTGACTTGGTTGGGCAGAAATAAGGAGGGTTCTTTGGCATGCTCACTCCCCCTGTTCTTTTCCCTGGCATTCTGCCTTTGATGTCCTCCCTAAATTTCATCTTTATAATCTTAGAGGTAGAGAAAGGAAGCGGTCTGCCCCAGGCCACCTGCACAAGGGATGCCCCTACCCAGACGCTAGGTACACACCTGTACGCAGCTTGCACTGGGCAGTCACGGCCCTTGGAAGGGGGAGGCAGCAGCCAGTTGGGGGGGCCTATAGCAGACCCTTGGGAATAGCAGACAGTGTCTGAGAAGATCACAGAAGACCAGTCACCTCCTTCCCCAAAGGGACCACCCCGCTATCCTTCCCCCATGGATGAGTCAACCTAGCGCTGGCTTTCTCTCCTGGAACTGACCCAGGGCACCCATCTTTTACATAAGGCATCATTTTCAGGTTCTAGTCATGAAACCTTGTGACACCTAATTTCCCCCTTCCCCAAGCTCACCGCACTCTGTCCTGGGCCAGACAGCGCAGTCTCAGGAACCCAGTCTGGTGTCAGCAGCTGACGCAGGAAACCAACACATGTGACAGGTCTTCTAATGAAGGGTGAGTAGAAAAGAATGAAATTTTGGCTGTGGTGGCCAAAGAAAGCCACACAATGGTCACATCTGACGGGAGTCTGTTGGTTTGAGCAGTCCCAGGCCCACAAGGCTGACATCATCACAAGATGGTCCAGCTGGAGGAAAGATTTTCCCAGCATCCCACAGCAACTAGAGCACTACCCACTGTTCTCAGAATAAAGACCCACATCCTTTTGGTGGCAGACGAGGCCCTGTGGCCTGGCTCCTTACTTCCTTTCAGCCTCATCTGGCACAGTCTCCTTGCTCTCTCTTGCGCTTTCAGAACTTTTGCCCAGAATGTTATTTTCAGCTAAAATGCCTGGACATCTCTTCATCTTCCCTCCAACCTTAACTTGAATATCACCTCTGCTAAGAAGCCTTCCCTAACCACCAGACCACCAGTTTGTTTGTTTGTTTAAGATTTTACTCACTTATTTGACAGAGAGAGACACAGTGAGAGAGGGAACACAAGGAAGGAGGGGGAGTGGAAGAGAGAGAAGCAAGCTTCCTGCTGAGCAGGGAGCCCGATGTGGGCCTTGATCTCAGAACCAGCCCGATGTGGGGCTCGACCCCAGGACCCTAGGATCATGACCTGAGCTGAAGGCAGACACTTAACAACTGAGCCACCCAGGTGCCCCTACTCAGTGCTTGTGTAAACTCTTCAATGCCTGTCTCTCCTGCTAGACTGAGCCCCCCAAGAGGATTCAAACCATACTCTCTTGTTCCCCACTGTAACCCCAGCACCTTAAAACAGTGGTTTCAGTGGATGAATGAATGGATGGCTAAACCTGTTCCTGGTCACAAAGGCCCTGGAATGAGGGAGTATAGACGTTTCAGCCAGCCCAGGTCGTCCAGCTGGAAAACAATTGTCTGGGCTGATTGGGATGTCGGATGACATGGAGGGGTCATGCTCTCTGGACAGACTCAGGGCAAACAATAGGATCCTAGAATCATATTTGGGGCAAGAGGATTGCTGCTCTAATTAATTCCTAACTGTTCACATGAAATCCCAACTAAAAACTCCCCAAAGCACAGGGCTCCCTTGCCAAGCAGTCAGCATTTAGTGCTGTACTCCTTTTTACCCAATCAGACTCCAATATGGAAATGGAATAAAAACCAGGAAATGATTCAGCCCACTAAGGGAACTGTGGTCTCAATTTCTCAGAGTCCTTCTCCTGGGCTGGTCCCAAATTTGCAATTACATTTGTAATTGTAGTGGAAGCAAATTGTAGTGCT
This sequence comes from Enhydra lutris kenyoni, assembly GCF_002288905.1. Classification (NCBI taxonomy): domain Eukaryota; kingdom Metazoa; phylum Chordata; class Mammalia; order Carnivora; family Mustelidae; genus Enhydra; species Enhydra lutris. Next base: position 2,901,223 of record NW_019154110.1, read on the forward strand.
CTGGGAAAAAGCAGTCCCTGGGTGCGCACCTGTCCGGTCTCTCCTCCTGTCCTGTGGCAGGGGACAGAAATTGAGAGTCTGAGAAATAAGACGCTATTGGCCTGCAGCGACGCCAAACTCCCCAGTCCCTGGGGCTGTCCACTGAAGCTGTCACTCACTGGGTTCCAGACTCTGGTGTGCCTCCAACCAGAGAGATGGGAAATCCTGCTTTCAGCTCAGGGAGGGGAGAAGTACATGGAGACTGATTGTGGGCACCCTGTCTCTTCCCAGGACCTAGCTTGAGAGGGTCCGCAGGCTGTGTCACAGAGAGACAGACAGACAGAGCTTGGTAGACCCTGTGGCTGCTGCTTGCCCTGAGCCATGGTGACCCCTGGTCAGGCCAGACAGCCCAGGCAGTGTGCCTGATTCACCCAGTCTGCTGGGCACCTGCAAAAAAGTAAGGCAGGCCTTGGGTCTATGTTGGTCCAGGAAAGTCACCCTATGCTCGTAGGGTCAGTACACCAGATGGTTAGTCCTCTAGAGCTACCTGCTAGCTTCTTCCTTGCTGCCTAGGAAGGATATTCTGGCATAGTTAGTCCTCCCAGGGTTCTTCTCTCCCCTGAAATGATGGGACCTGGTGGGAGGAGGTAGTAGTTGCCAATGATGGGCAGAGGAATAATAATAAAGGGGACAGCAATAAACACTTACACTTATTCCGGGGCTCGGCTGATCTAAGGACTCTGCATGTCTTAAATCACTCAATTATCAAAGTATCCCTGACTGCCCCAGAATTTATGTCTTTGCCCCTCAATACTCCCCTGACTCCCCAACACACTAAACTGAGCACACCACGAGTCTAGGCCCTGGCTCTGCCACTAACTTGCTGTGTGACCTTGAGGAACTCTTTTCACTCTCTGGACCTTGGTTTCCTTACCTTGACATGCAGGGATGAAAGGCATCATGCCTATGATTCCTTGAGAGACAGATGACCAGGAAATGGTTTATAAGGGAGGGGAAAAACTTTTCTCCTTTCCCACCCCTCAGTTCCCCAGTATTTCAGGAAGTCCCGTGGGTTTCAAGGGCTAGAAAAGTTATTCATTAGCCCATCGAATATTCCCTGAGCTCTATGTAAGACTGGGTTCCTCTACCCAGGATACCTGTGATAGTGGCTTTAAGACATGTCTAGAAGTCCCCAAGAGGCAAGGCAGTGTCTGGCAGGTCCAGAGAGCAGTGTGGACAGTACATTGTGGAGGGGAAGAAGGGGTCACCACTTCTGATGACTAAATCCTTCTTGGAGGAAGTGTCATTTGAACCAGGGCCTGGAAGGACAGCTCATATTTCAATGGGAAAAATAGTGGGGTGGGGCAACAGGGCATGGGGTGGGGGGGGCAAGCATAAGCAATTATACAGAAATGTAATTAGGCAGAAATGCGGGTGAAGAGGGGAACCAGAATGGATGCCTGGAAGAGAAGGTTCTCTGGGGATCTGGGGGAGAATACAGGCAGCTGCTAAGATATTGTGTGGCCTCAGCATGAATTCAGGGACACGACAGAATTTGCAGCTTTTCTCAGGCCTGTCTTTATAAAGAAGGAACACCTCTTGCCTTCAACACCAACAACAAAAGTTTGGGACTCACGTCCTGTCCCTGTGAGTCTGTGGGCAGAGGCACCCATTACTGAAGACCCTCAGTCAGTGTGTCTCTGGGTTCCCCAATATTCACGTTCCAGGCACTGTATTAGGCACACTACTTTCACCCTTTTTTCTTTCCAGGCTATTAAGGTGTGACTAACAAGTAACACTGGGTGAGTTTAAGACGTCCAATATGATGATTTGCTGTCTGTATTATGAAAGGTGAGAAAACTGAGGTGTTCACTCTACATCCAGCCCATCCAAATGTTCACGTCTCCATTGCCCTGGCCCTAAGTACACTCGGAGCGTGCGTACACAAAATCTTTTGTGTTTTGAGCAAAGCTAGAGGCCCTGGGGGAAGATGGCATCACATGGTGAGGTATGAGAGATGCACGTTCCTAAGGAAGGACCCTTTCCACAGAACCTCAGAGGGTAAAGGCTCTGAGGAATTTCTGGGCTGGCAGGTTTGTCCCTCTGCCTCCTGAGCCCTCAGAAGTCTCACACTCTAGAAATCTCCTTAGATTCTTAGCCATGACTCAGATGAAACCTGGTTCCTCGCCCTGACACCCAACCCCCTCTCATGGCCCAAAGCCTTCTAGATAAGTCATTGCCCAATCCCTTACATGCCCCACTGAGTTTTTTTCCAGGTTCCCATTTCTATCTGATTATGCAAGTTTCTTTCCTCCAGGAAGCCGCATGCTCATCACATGAGGGTAGCCACAGGTCACCAGCAAATGGGACAAGGGTGCTGGAAGGGCCCCTTTCCTGGACCCCAGAGCAGTGCGTGGTTGTTCTCCACTTCTCCCCAAGGGCCTGGGACAACCGGAGGGAGACCAGTGCAGCCCGAGGTAAGATCATGACTTGGTTTTCTGTTTCACCGGAGAGCAGTCCCCAGGGGTGGCCACCATACCCAGGCTCTGTGCCAGGCAGCCTCAACAGAAGACAGTAGCCACCACTCCATATGGGTGAGGAACGACATGGTGCCTCCCCTTAACACCAGGGACCTCCTCTGGCCCTCAGATCCCTGGCTCTTGGGGCAAATGTACGCTACGGACTGTTGGAGCAGACCCATGCTAGAAGCTGCTGAGATCAGAGCCTTTGCTGTCCCTGGCTGGCCAGAGCCTCCACACTGGGGGTTCAGTTTTCAGGAGGCCCTTAGGGAAGCTGAGCTGGGGTTTTGTTTGGTTTTGTTTCTGGAGGTAAAAAACTGCTTTTATAAAAGAAATCCCATCTGCCTCCCACCACGACTAACCACAGATGAGGAAGCAGTCAGAGAGAAGCCCAGGCCCCTGCAGCCCCCAGTTTCCTGCTGTTCTCTCTCAGAGGCCACACATGGAGCCACGCACGCAAGCAGGCCACATTTCCTTCCAGGCCTACGAGGAACCTTGACTTCCTACAAAGACCACTACTGCCAACATCAGTACACGCGGGCGCGTCTGTCCACAGCAGCACTTCGACGATTTCAAAAGGAAGAGGTCTGTCTGGCCAAGGAGAACAGGGCTGGAGACACCGACAGAAGCTGACTTCCCAGCTGGCCTGCCCGATCCTGCAAGCACAGGTGCCTGAGTCCACCATCGATGCTCTACCTCCCGTGAAGACCCTAGTTCTCAGGGAGCTGGTGAAGGTGCAGAAGCTTTGCTCAGATGTGGTCATGGTCACAGACACTTGGGCAAACACGTTCTTTCTAGGTCTGCAAGAGGCAGGGAAGAATGGAGGAACATGAACTGTGGCCAGGTCCTGCCTGGAACACCCATGCAGCTGGCTCAGAAGCCACACTGCAATTAGCACCTATCCTTTGCTTACTTGTAGGCATCCCACATGTCAACGGAAGGCTGTGTAGCAGGTGTGAAGCATATAGGCTGTTTTTTTTTTTTTTAAAGATTTATTTATTTACTTGAGAGAATGAGAACAAGTGGTTTGGGAGGGGCAGAGGAAGAGGGAGAGAGAAACTCAAGCAGTCTCAGCACTGAGTACGGAGCCCCATGCGGGGCTTGATCTCACAACCCTAAGGTCAGACCTGAGCCGAAACCAAGAGTGGGAAGCTTTCACTGACTGTGCTACCCAGATGGCCCTAGCTGTTTTTTTTTAACTAGTGAGTTTTTTCCGTTTTTTTTTTTCTTCTGTTCTAAAAGTAATAAAGTCACAAACACATTCTTTGACAATAAAAGAGTAAAATGGGCATTAGCATTTTCCAGCTTTTTTGGGTATGGCTACAGCCAGGGTCTTTGCATAGTTACAATCAAAGCAGCTCTCCAGACTGTGCTCAGAATTTCTCAGCCACTCATCGAGGGCCAGTCCAGCTTTCATTCTCTCCTGTGTCCAGCAAGGCAAGCTTTACCTAGGTGAACTATAACCTCACTTGGCTCAGGGCCACCTTAGCCCCAAATACGAAGATGAGCCCCCCCCCCCGCCGCAGGGGTGGGGGGACTCTAGTTCATCATCCACCTTTGGTCCCAGTACAAGTGACATGGCTCTGATTCCTGGGGGAGGGAGGAACAACACCCGCTTGTCAGCACTGCCCAGGAATACTGCCCAGGAATACTGGCGACAAAGTCTCATCTGTAGCGTCCTCAGTAGAATCAGAACTGCTTCCTACAGGGCCTGGGGACTCTTCCTTCCTTGGGGCTGGGCCACAGCTTTGGGATTAGAAGGAAGTCTGGGGATTGGCTGCATTAGCTATTAGTGACATCAGCCCTTTAGCAATGGAAACTGAGGGGGAGCAGAGGGAGATGCAGGAGAATGGTAGGAAAAAAGTGGGGTTTGAATTCACCACCCAAACCCCAACCTGTGATAGGGGCAAAGTAAGCTGGGTTTGTTCTTGCAATCTCAGGAGAACAGGAGAGAGATGTGCTTATCAACCTTTTTCCACATCATGCCACAGGCAGGAAATACCCGTGTCTACACCGCTTGCTGGGACAAGCAGACCAAGAGTCTGAAACATCAGCATTTCCTCACACTTTCAACACATTTCTAGAACACTGATTGGGATGCTCTGGGAGAGGGAATGGGAAGAAATGGCCCTTCTACTTTCAACCAACCTCCCGAGTGGCCACAGGCTTTCCTAAGACTTTTCCTAAGACTCCCTCTAAGGCAGCAATCCTGGCCCCCACAGCCGATGAAAGGAAGCAGTGCCCAGGTGAATTCCCCTGGACACTCCAGGGGACTGAGGCATGCTTCCCAGGACACCCTATCTGTTGGGCATGGCTTCTGATAAGACAGAACTGATAGCCAAGAGGAGAATGCCAGACCTTAGGTTTGCCAATCTTGTCAAAAGGTTCCTGTTTCCTGGCTTGGGAGTTTGTAGGCCTGCCGGCCAAAGCAGAAACTGATAATTACTTGAGAAAAGCAGACCCAAGCAGGAGTGACTCTTCTCTAGGCTGGGTTAGCCCATCCCCCCATCCCAGGTGCAAGGGGAGGGCGGGGACACCTGCTATTTCCCCTGGGCACTGCTGCTGAAAGCTCGGGCCCCCTGCAGGCTGCAGCGTCCCCCAGAGCCGCTCATGTCAGCAAGAGCTTCATGGGGCCAGTTTCTGGGCCGCTGCTACTCCGGATGCGCCATTCAATGGTCAGGATGTGGGTTCCAGAGACAGAACAGACCTGGGTTTGAGCCCTGGTGTCCTTAATTCAATCTTACCGGGCCTCAGTTTCTTTCGTTGTAAAATGAGGATAGTCATGGTAACTGCCTTATCTGAGACGGCTGACATAGAAGAACAGATGTGAAGACAGCGGGCCCGGTGCCTGCTCCGTCTACAAACTCAGCACCATTAGCTATCACCATTATGCTGCTTGAGCTTTGCACACGCGTGCACACACACACACACACACACACACACACAGAATACACCTCTCCCCCACCCCCAAGATTACAGCAAACCTTGTAAAGAGATACTGTGAGATATGCTGAGGTTACCGAGGCCAAACCACACCCTTTTTTTCTGTGGGTGTCTCATCTTCATTGTGGAGTTAACTCATTAGCATTTTGTAAAGAGTCAAAGCAGCCCAATTCCCTCTTCAGAAGTGCAGCTGCTAGAGCTAGAAGAGGAAGCTCCGTCTAGAAAAATATAATCCCTTCGCTGTAAATCAAGGCTGTCAGGCTTGAGAGAGCCAGGGGCTTCCAGATCGGTAAAGGTCCTTCAAAGACCTCCAAAACAATGGAAGCTGAAAAATTCAGTTCAGAATAGGATACACTTTCTTGACAAAGAGAATTTTCTCCAGGACACCAAGTAGACTGCCCTTCTTGGGCAAAAGGGAAATAGGTCTGAAGTAGCTAAGTGTGTTAAAAAAAAAAAAAAAGTAAGATATGTGGGTAATTTTATGTGAAAATTGTAAACCTTGAGGGGGGCCTGGGTGGCTCAGTCGTTAAAGCATCTGCCTTTGGTTCAGGTCATGACCCCAGGGTCCTAGGATGGAGTCCTACGCTGGGGCTCCCAGCTCAGCCAAGAGTCTGCTTCTCCCTCTGCCCCTGCTCCTGTGCATTTTCTCTCTCTCTCTCACTCTCTCAAATACATAAATGAAATCTTAAAAATTTTTTTTTTGTATATCTTGGATTATCCAGAGTAAACACTATACCAGAATGTTGAACTAAGAAAAAGAATTTCTTAGAAATTAGTATATACCAATACACACACACACACACACACACACACACACACACAAATGATGAGGCCACACTTATGGGCATTTCCCCGGGAGACAAAGAGCCCAATGTCCCAACCCTTTTCTGAAGGACCTCCGGCTATGATGTACCCATTAGGGTGTGTAACACCCTCTTCATGTCTCACATATTAGCCCTTGGTAAATGTTGCATGAAATTTGATGATCCCGCTAGGAAAGGGAAGATGATTCATAATCATCCATTCCTAATCCACAGACCCTTGATGAAAGCCTGCTAGGTTTAGGGTTTGAAACATGGGCTGGGAACAGTTGGTTTGAAGACAAATGGTCCTCTCATTTAAACGAGAAGGTTCCAGACGCCTGCAGAGACGGTAAATTCAGTTCTTCCTTGAGCCCTTCTAGTTCCTCCATTAGTCTGTGTGTAGCGGGTCCCGGTGAGGGCCCCGTGGGTGGGGTTTCTGACCGTAACGGGGCTCCCGGACAGCTCCCGGGGGGCGGGGCTGCAAGCTCCGGCTCTCCAGACCCTGCGCTGCGGTATTTAAATGTGAAATGCAGCACCGAGGCTAAACCTCGCAGACAACCAGAGTTGCCTTCACCTGCACGCATGATTAATCCAACATCACAGAAGTCCCGCGATGGCCCGCTGCTCCAGGACCCCGGCGGGGGAGGCGGCCTCGGTTTCTGAGGTTTACGCAGTTATTGAGATGCAAATGTATTCTGGGCCTGGGGCCTCGTTTATCTTCCCTCGCACGGGGAAGGCAGATGCCAAAACCCTCCGGGATCTGCCTACACCCTTGGCACCTTGCGGGGTGAAGGAAGGCCCAGACTCTGCCTGCCGCGGTGGGAAGGAACCCGCCAGGGGGTGTGGCATTCGTGGGGGTCTCGCCGCGCCGCAAACAACGAGCCGCAAACTGCGGGCATTCCAGCAGGCCCTGGCTGTAGCGGGAGGGGCTAGCTCCGACTTTTTTTTTTTTTTTTTTAATAATTTTTAAAGATATTTGTTATTTATTTGACAGAGAGAGAGTGAAAGAGAAAGGTCACAAGTAGGCAGAGAGGCAAGCAGAGAGAGAGGAGGAAGCAGGCTCCCTGCTGAGCAGAGATCCCGATGCGGGACTCGATCCCAGGACTCTGGGATCATGACCTGAGCCGAAGGCAGAGGCTTTAACCCACTGAGCCACCCAGGTGCCCCTAGCTCCGATCTTTTATTCAGACTTTAAAACAAACAAATAGATCAAAGAGTTTCCGTTTCCTGGCCTCTGTGTCAGATCCACTGGGGAAATCCCTGGAGCAGAGGAGGAATGAGCAAGAAAACAGGCGCACCTGTCCCAGGCGCCAGGCCAACCTAATTCCTCTTGGCATCTCCCCCAGCTCATTCCAGCCGGAGGTGCTGTCAGGCTCTCTGTGATATGCCCCAGGGACACTTGGGGGAACTGTGAGAGTCCCTAGCACCTGAAAACCTTTCTTGGAAGCTCTTCAATGATGTCTTTACACAGGCCTTAAAACGTCCTAGCAAAATGGAAGATTTGAAATCCAGATGAGGGTCACCTGAAATTCTTTTTTTTTTTTTTTTTTAAGATTTTATTTACTTATTTGACAGAGATCACAAGTAGGCAGAGAGACAGGCAGGGAGAGAGGAGGAAGCAGGCTCGCTGCTGAGCAGGGAGCCCGATGCGGGGCCCGATCCCAGGACCCTGGGATCATGACCTGAGCCAAAGGCAGAAGCTTAACCCACTGAGCCACCCAGGCATCCCCGGTCACCTGAAATTCCATTAGGCAAGGGCTTGTTGCTCCCTCCGGTCTCCAGAAGGACAATGGCTCAAGGAGAATGTAGCAGAGTGGGAGACCCCAGGGTCCCTTAGACTCCTTCAGACCAGTTTGGGTTTGTCACCACTGAGTAAGGCTCATTTTTTTTTTTTAAGATTTTATTTATTTATCTGACACAGAGAGGCACAGAGAGAGAGAGGGAACACAAACAGGGGGAATGGGAAAGGGAAATGCAGGTCTCCTGCTGAGCAGGGATGAGCCAGGCTCCATCCCAGGACCCTGGGATCATGACCTGAGCCAAAGGTAGACTCATACAGACTGAGCCACCCAGGCACCCCTAGTTCGTTTATTTTTTTTCAAGATTGGTGCCTCCACCTCCTGAGAAAGAGGCACTGGCTCTTTTCAAAATAAGAACATGGATTCAACCTAATTACCTGTGGGCCACTTGGCACATTGCCCAACTTTCTTGGGCCTGGATTTTGTCATCCATAAAATGGGTTAATAATACTAGCCTCTTGTGGCTGTGAGAACAAATGAAACAATGCACAAATGAGATAAAATATTTGTATGTGTGCCATAAAAGGACTGGAGCAATATATTATCTACAACAAACTGTTGACCGCAGGTTCTTTCTGGAGAGAAGAGTGAAAGTGGTGGGGATAGATAACTGGAACTGATGTTTTCTTCCAAGGACTTCAGTACTATTTACATCTTTTATATTAAAAAATACCTATATGCATAATTCGGGGACTGCTTCATGGTAGATACTCATGTTAAGTTTTAAAACTGAGATCTTGATTCTAACTTAATTTTCCTTTGGGACTTCTGGTTCAAGGTGGAAGACTGAGGACGTGGAGGTTTTTTACATGTTTTACACCATTATAATAAACTTGTCATATGTCTCCCTTTCTTAACCGAAATCTCTAGACATGATCTAAATCATGGATTAAAGGGCACCTGGGTGGCTCAGTGGGTTAAAGCCTCTGCCATCGGCTCAGGTCATGATCTCAGGGTCCTGGGATCAAGCCCCGCATCGGGCTCTCTGCTCAGCAGGGAGCCTGCTTCCCTTCCTCTCTCTCTCTGCCTGCCTCTCTGCCTACTTGTGATCTCTGTCTGTCAAATAAATTTTAAAAATCTTTTAAAAAAAAAATCATGGATTAACACACAAAACCTGTAACAAGGTAGACACAGGGTACTCTCAGGGACCGTGAATGCTAAGTAATCCCTGAAAGAAGGGGATAGGAGTATTGGATGGAAAGAAGAAATCACAGGCCCCAACATACCCAGTAGAGGACTGCTGCCAAACAGTGGGTAAAGTGGGGTGCAGGGAAGAAGTACATCCTGAGGGCACGTTAAGCGTCTGCCTTTGGCTCAGGTCATGGTCCCAGAGTCCTGGGATCAAGTCCCGCATTGGGCTCCCTGCTCCGAGGGAAGCCTGCTTCTCCCTTTCCCACTCCCCCTGCTTGTGTTCCCTATCTCACTGTACCTCTCTCTGTCAAATAATAAATAAAATCTTTAAAAAGAAGAAAAAAAAGAAGTAGATCCTGGAGCAGGAAAGCGTCAGGGGCAGCTATCTGGGAGACTGGTAGAGGAGAAGTAGGAGGAGCACCCAGGCAGTTTAGTACCCTGATATGCCCCTCTTGTCGCATCTTTCCCTCCCTAAGACCCGGAGCCCAACAGGCTCTGTCTTCAGCTGCCTTTCTCATACTGTGGCTTTTATTCCATTTCTGGTTCATAGAGATATATATCTTATTTTTGAGCACAGCTATACCTTTTTAATGAAAAAAAAGTGTTTACAGCTTTGTTTAGAATGGAGGGATAAGCTTAAAGCATGAATTCACAGTGTGAACTTGATCTAAAGTTTGAAATGATTGATTTTTCCAGAAAAAATAAGCCCAAATATTGGTTTCAGAGGAAAACCAGAACAAATTACTAACCTTAAAAAAAAAAAAATGGTTGAGGCACCCGGATGGCTCAGTTGGTTAAGCATCCAACTTGGCTCAGGTTACGATCTCAGGGTCCTGGGATTAAGCCCTGCCTCAGGCTCTGTGCTCAGCGCAGAGTTTGCTTGAGTTTCTTTCCTCCACCTTTTCCTTCCCTCTCTGCTCTTCCCCCCACTCATGGTCCTCTTCCTCTCTCACTCTCTCATAAATAAATAAATAAATAAATAAAGCTTTAAAAAAAACTGGACAAGTATGCAAATATCTAGATATGAGATTCTGTTGGCTATAAAGGCAGGGGCTTCTAAACCTTTACAAACAGGAAATGTCCATGTTCTATATACTGTTTTAGATCATAGGAGCAGATGGGAAGCTACCTAACTATTTCATGATACTACCATAATTCTGACATTAAACTGGATAATGATAGCAAAAGAAGAAAAATATTAGGTCAATATTTTCTATGCCATTGATACAAATGATCTTAACTTGCAAGTAGCATACTGAATCTAACAATTTTTTTTAAAGAAACAAGTATCTTTCTAAAACAAAACAAAAAAAAGTTTTAGTTTTTTTTTTAATAAGTCAGGGGCACTACGCTTGGTTGTGCAAGTTGTACACTGCACAACTTGCTGTTGTATGAATGACTTATTTAGTGCATCACTCAGCAGCCCTCAACCTTGTATAGCAGACCAAATAGGATTTAATCCCAGGAATACAGGTCTAGTGCAATAGAACTTCTTTAAATAGAAGATGTATTTGTGTAATTCACTGTATTAATAGGTTAAGGGAGAAAAAAGTATATGGGGGCGACTGGGTGGCTCAGTCGTTAAGCATCTGCCTTGGGCTCAGGTCATGATCCCAGGGTCCTGGGATGGAGTCCTTCGTAGGGCTCCTTGCTTGATGGGAAATCTGCTTCTTCCTCTCTCACTCCCCCTCCTTGTGTTCCCTCTCTTGCTCTCTCTCTCTCTATATCAAATACATAAATAAAACCTTTAAAAAAAAAAACAAAAAAGAAAAAAGTATATGATTATCTTAACATATGTGAGAAAAGCATTAGCTAAAGAGTTAACACCCACTTCTGCTTAAAATGAACAGAAAAAATATTCCCAGAAACTAGAAACACAAAGAACAGCAGGAACTCTGAGAGTCCTAAATTCTTACGGGGTTAGTGAAGATTCTACATACAAATTCTTTGAGGCTACCCTCATCGATCCACTCCATAAAGCTATCAAAAGAAATCCCGACACCCAGGTCACCAGACCAACCCAGCAGCACAGGTTTCTTCGAGGGCTGACACGTGCAGGCTGCAAGAGCCATCACCTTGGGAAGGGTCACAAGTTCCACCACAATATGGGTGGCTCTCGCCATGCAGCTTGGAGAAGACACATTCTCCAGCTTCACCCTTCCCACTAACGTAAGTTTAATGTTTGTAAAATTCTTTTTTTTTTTTTAATTTATTTGACAGACAGAGATCACAAATAGGCAGAGAGGCAGGCAGAGAGAGAGAGGGAAGCAGTCTCCCCGCCGAGCAGAGAGCCCAACTCGGGGCTCAATCCCAGGATACCAGCATCATGACCTGAGCTGAAGGCAGAGGCTTTAACCCACTGAGCCACCAGGCGCCCCAATGTTTGTAAAATTCTTAACTAATAAACAATTTAGGACAGTCAAAAGAAAAAAAAAAGGAACAGCACATTTTCCTTAAGTCAATCTATAATTAGCATACTATTCAAAGGTAAACCATTCACATTAGATTTTAAAAAATGGGCAATGAGGGGCACCTGGGTGGCTCAGTCTGTTAAACATCTGCCTTCAGCTCAGATAATGATCCAGGAGTCTTGGGATCGAGCTCCTCATCAAGCCTCACATCAGGCTCCTTGCTCAGCAAGAGCCTGCTGCTCCCCCAGCTTGTGCTCAATCTCTCTCCATATAAAATAAATAAATAAAATCTTTTTAAAAATGGGCAAAGAATAACACAAAGAGGAAATAGGAATTGTCAAAGAATATAAGAAAAGAGACTGTACCTTATTAGTAATTGGGGCCATATGTATATTGAGATGTCATTTTTGTCCATGAGATTGGCACAAATGAAAAAGAGTAACGATTTTGGTGAGGGAGTGAACAGGTTCCCCCAAAAAGTGTGGAAAAGAGTCTAAGCTGGAACAGCATTTTTGGAGGACAATTGATAATACTGATTACTATATATATTTTAAAGATTTTATTTATTTATTTGAAAGAGAGAGAGATCACAAGTATACAGAAAGAGTGGGTGAGGCAGGCTCCCCGCTGAGCAGAGAGCCCCATGTGGGGCTCGATCCCAGGACCCTGAGATCACGGCCTGAGCTGAAGGCAGAGGCTCAACCCACTGAGCCACCCAGGCGCCCCCCATTGTGTTATTCTTTTATTTATTTTTTTTTATATTTTATTTATTTATTTGACAGAGAGAGATCACAAGTAGGCGGAGAGGCAGGCAAAGAGAGAGGGAGGAGGAGGAAGCAGGCTCCCCAGTGAGCAGAGAGCCCGATGCAGGGCTCGATCCCAGGACCCTGGGATCATGACCTGAGCCAAAGGCAGAGGCTTACCCACTGAGCCACCCAGGTGCCCCAAAATACCGATTAATATTTAAAAATGCACATGCTTTTCAACCTCGCGAGTCCATGCCTAGGTTTTCTCTAGAGAAATATTCACACATATGCACACATGGGTTGTGTACATGGTTTTAATTGTGGTATTGTTTGGAAGAGCAGAAACCAGGACACCGTGCCAGGGATTAGATTTATCCCCTTTGCCTTTTCTCTAGAAAAGAGAAATGCCCTCCCACCTCTCAAATGCTCTTCGAGTCACAGACCTTATAGCCTTATAATTCCTTGGGCATTCTGTCTCAAATCAGGGCATTCTGTCTCAAATCAACTGCTTTGGAACCACTGACATCAGAGGCAGCCTCCCTGCTGCTGTCTAGAGAAGATGGTGTGAGAAGACCCACTGAGTTCAGAGGGCTTAAAAAGAGAAGTTTTCCAGTCCCCCAAGATGGGTCCCCCATGGAAAGGAAATAGTGGCGGATGCTAGAACTTGTCCTCCCAGTCTTCCTGGGCAAAGAACACACAGGAAGCCATTCTGTCGATGGCCTAAAGGAACTGGGTGTCAGGAGCAGGTGCCCTGGGAGGAGCTCAGCACGGAGGAATTAACGTTGTCTTGTCCCAAGGATGGCTGTGCTGTGCATCCCCAATGCCGTCTCTGTTTCCAAGGTCACCTGCTGGCCTGTGCAGTGAGAAGTCCTTACTGCTAATGAAACTCAAGTTCTCTGCTGATTTGGGTTTAGTAGCACTGACCACGTCCCCTCTTTGACTCTAAGGGAAAGCCTCAAAAGGGAGCTGCTGGGATGTCTGCTGGAACACATGTGGGCACTGGAGCTGAAGAAACAAAGAAAAATGTCAAAGGATGTGCCCTCAAGATTGTGAAGCAGGTACGACGACTTCTGTAACCACTGGTCAACCTGCAAAGATGTGGTTGTTACTGTTTGGTATCTGAACACAGTGGTCACCGACAGTTTTATTGAAACCTTCTTTGTGTCCTGGGAGGCAGTTAAAGATGGCAAGCCCTTAGCATGGGTCTCTATTGTGTTTACATTCCTGCAGGGAAAACCTGTTTGCCAGCCTGCTCCCACAGAGAAACTGACGAGTCTTGAAGCAGAGGTTTGAACCCTTTCCCCAGACGCATGTTTGGCACACTTCAGGAGTCAATGGCATCCCTTTCTCCTGGAGAGAAGGAGTTTATGGTAGCCCAGAACTGATCTTACACGGTCATGAAATCAGACATGCGAGGCTTTACTCTCTGCAACCAGCTTGGAAGTGGATGACATTTTGTTTTGTTTTTTAAAGATTTATGTATTTATTTTTAGAGAGAGGTAGGGGAGGGACAGAGGGAGAGGGAGAGAGAGAATCTCAAGCAGACTCCCAGCAGAGCGCAGAGCCTGATGTGGGGTTTGATCTCACAACCTTGAGATCATGACCTGAATGCAAACCAAGAGTCAGACACTTAACCAACTGAGCCACCAAGGCGCTCCATGGATGGCGTACAAATCCTTCTCTTTTAACCCTCTAATACTTGGTGATTTAGATACTCCATAAACATTGAGAATTATGGTAGAGGTATTTGCTGACCTTTCTTATTGATCAGTTTGGAGGTTATAAGCACTCCATGCTATCCAGTGACTTTAAAACCCAACAAAAAGTTCCAATTATTAAAGCCCAGCAGGTTTGCTTAACTATTTACATGTTCAGCAAATTTACAAATTGCCGTGAAGTGGTTGTCTTAACTTCACATTAATCTCCGCTCCCCAAGAAAATAAACACACAAGTATTTCATGCCACCTATGTCTAAACGAGTGAAGGCTGATCTCTTTGAGACAGGGAGGAAGTAGAGGCAGAAAGGAATGAAATTCAGTAAGGTAGAAGCTCAGCCTGTGTTGGGACTTTGGGGTTGTCACTTGTAACCTGAGTGCAAAGACGTGTCCCCACCCCACTGCCCTCCTTCCCCAAAGCTCAGCAGGGGGAATGAATACCAGTGAGCATTCCAAACCCGACACCTTCAAACACCACAATTGCTATCTGGGGGCAGCAACAGGGTGACCTACATGATTCAAGCCACAACCAGCCAAGTGTTCTGAAATAGGAGACCACAATGGACTTCTCTGTGTCCTCATCCAAGTGTCACTCAGCTTGCTGATGCTGTGTTTGTGCTCAGGCCAAAGGTCACCCTGGGCTGCTTCCTCTCTCTAACTGCTTACTGGCTCCTAACACAAACGGATTACTTTATCAACTGTCTGGCAATTCCTTATCTACTCACACACAAACACAAAAGGCCTTTCCCTCCACTTTTTACTTAGGTGCACCTAAAGTTCTTTTTTTTTTTTAAGATTTTATTTATATATTTCTCAGAGAGAGAGAGAGAGAGAAAGCACAAGCAGGGGGAACAGCAGGCAGAGGGAGAAATAGGCTCCCCACTGAGCAGAGAGTTCCACGTGGGACTCAACCCCAGGACCCTGGGATCACGATCTGAGCCAAAGGCAGACATTTAATTGACTAAACCACTCAGGCATCCCAGCATCTAAAGTTCTTAAGTAAACGGAACTTTCTTTTTTTTTTTTTTAATGGCTTCCTTTTAATGTCAACCTTTGGGGCTGTATGGACAGAAAGGGCCTTACCAGGCATTTTCCAGCAATTCTACTACTGGGTATTTACTCAAAAGAATGGAAAGCAGAGTCTCAAAAATATATTTGTACTCCGAGTTTGCAGCAGCATTATTCATGACAGCTAAAATGTGGAAGCAACCCAAGTGTCCATCAATGGATGAATGGATAAGCCAAATGTGGTACAGACATATAGTGGAGTATTATTCAGGCTTTAAAAAGAAGGAAATTCTGGGGCACCTGGGTGGCTCAGTCAGTTAAGTGTCTGCCTTCAGCTCAGGCCATGGTCCTAGGGTCCTGGGATCGAGCCCCACATCTGGATCCCGGCTCAGCGGGGCGTCTGCTTGTCCCTCTGCCCCTAGTGCTTGGTCTCTCTATCACTCTCAAATAAAGAAATAAAATCTTTCTAAAAATTAAAAATAAAATACAAAGAAGGAGATTCTGACATTCGCTACAGCACGGATGAAACTTGAGGACATCATACTGAGTGAAATAAGCCAGTCACAAGAAGACAAACGCTGTGTAATTTGTTGCATGAGGTACTCACAGAGTAATCAGATTCACAGAGGCAGACAGAATGGTGGTTGCCAGAGGCAGTGGGGAAGTGGGGGTTGGGGAGCTATTGTTTTATGGGTATAGAGTTTCAGTTTTGTATGATAAAAAGAGTTATGGGGATGATAGTGGTGATGGTTGTACAGCATTATAAATGTATTTAATACCACTGAACTGCACACTTAAAAATGGTTAAGATGATAAACTTTATTGTTATGTATAATTCACTGCAATAAAAATTTTTGAAAAGAAAAAAAGGGGGGGATGTAATGTACATAGCCTCACACTGTTTTCCATATTTGATGGCAATTATAACAAAATTTCTTTTTTTTTTTTTAAAGATTTTATTTATTTATTTGATAGACAGAGATCACAAGTAGGCAGAGAGGCAGGCAGGGAGAGAGGAGGAAGCAGGCTCCCCACTGAGCAGAAAGCGTGATGCGGGGCTCAATCCCGGGACCCTGAGACCATGACCTGAGCCGAAGGCAGAGGCTTTAACCCACTGAGCCACCCAGGTGCCCCCAAAATTTCCTTTTTGATAAGACAAACTCTAAAAGTGCACACAAGGGACACGTGGCTGGCTCAGTTGGTGGAGTGATTGACACTTGATCTCAAGGTTGTGGGTTCATGACCCAGGCTGGGTATAGAAATTACTTAAAAATAAAATCTCTATTTAAAAAAAGAAAGAAAGGAGGAAAAGTGCACATGAAAAACAATACAACAGTAACCAAAAAACCCCCAGATATTGACCACTACCTCATATTGAGCACTTAGCAAAGCCTGCGTAACTTCAGGGTGCTGGGCTAGCTGCCATGAGTCCCCAGGACTGGCTAAAAGTATAGATTCCAGGTTGTGCCCAGATCCACTGGATTCCACATCAGTGGGTGTGGGCACTAGGAATCTTTTTACAGTGCTCCTGCAGAGAAGACTCTGACCTGCAGTCAGTTCCTTACCGAGATTATTCTAGAAGTAGAAGAAGAATACTTCAGCAATTTCCTCAATCATTCTCTCAGGCTAATCAGTACACATTTGTCAAACACACAGGACACATATGGCTCAATGGCAGATGCTAGGAAAACAGAGGGTAAATAAGAATATGAGGGACACCTGGGTGGCTCAGTGGGTTAAAGCCTCTGCCTTCTGCTCAGGTAATGATCTCAGGGTCCTGGGATTGAGCCCCGCATCGCATCGGGCTTTCCGATCAGCAGGGAGCCTGCTTCCCCCTCTCTCTCTTCGTGCCTCTCCCTATTTGTGATCTCTGTCAAATACATTTTAAAAACCTTAAAAAAAAAAAAAGAATATGAGTTATCATTTACTGAGTGTTCACTATGCATCAGGCTGAGTACTTACCATGGATTACTTCATTCCTTTTTTCTTTTTTTTTAAAGATTTTATTTATTTATTTGAGAGAGAGAGAGTGTGGATAATCAGGATCGGGGAGAGGGGGTATGAGTGGGTGAGGGGCAAAGGGAGAGGGACAAGCAGGCTTCCCGCTGAGCTATTGATCCCAGGACCCTGAGATCATGACCTGAGCTAAAGTCACATGCCTAACCCACAGAGCCACCCAGGCGCCCCACTTTATTCAATTCTTAACAACATTCCAGGTGGTGTATCTATTCACACATCCATTTTACAGATGAGAAAACAGAGGCACAAAGAGGTTAAATAACTTTTTAAAGTCCTCACAGCTGGTAAATGTGGCTCCGGAGGTCTGCATTCTTGACCACCGTAAGCCAGTCCCTGCCTCCAGCAAGCCTTGTGAAGTGGGAGTAACATGGAAGTTACCATAGTAAGAGGCAGAGTGAAACAAATGTGACATTGAAACACAGAGACAAGTGCTGGGAGAGGAGCCATAGTGGGCATGGCAGGTTTAGACTCAAGAGGTTTTTTCCCTTTTGCCAATCAGCTGTGAAATTCCCCAGCAAATCCTTGAATGGAGAATCAGTAAGAGGCAACTCATCTAAGCACAAGCAGAGACCCAGAGCTTCTCCTAACACACATCTTTCTTTGAGGTATGACACTGACCACGCTTTAGCCAGGGACCAAGGAAGTGAGCAGGCAATTTCCACCTCTCAGTTTCTAAAACCTCTTGCTTTTATAATGTGCTCGGGGTGTGAGTCAGGTCAGCCTGGGAAGGGGTCAGACAAAAACCTGCAGATTTTGTGTTTTCTTTCCATTCTGTGACTACGACTGATTCACCTCGAGATGGACTGGCAGGGACAGAGAAAGCTGTCAGTCAATCTGGGAGCCAGAAAGCAAACTAATGAAGTCTGAATGAAGGTCACTGAGGTCACTGTCTTAGGTCATAAAAGTTCTGTGCTGTAGGTCATAAAAGTTCTGTGCTGTAGGTCATTAAAGTTCTGTGCTGGCTTCTCAGAGATTTGTATGCAAATTGTGACAAAGATGCCGTCTTAACCCCACGGCGATCTCACTTCTTCAAAGATGTGTCAGGCCCTGTGGTTCCAAAGAAACAAACTGGTTTAAAAGAAGGCAGTGTGCGGAAATTTCTATTTTGAAGAGATGTGCGGCGCTGCATAGGACATCTTTTCATTTCTTTTTTCCTTAATCCTAAAGATTCGCCTTTATAGGGTCCCTCCTAAAAATAAATGTACTTTGGCTTTCATCGATTTTTAAAATTTATGATACATACATTTGATTGTATTCTATATACATATACCTCCTCCATGAGTAACTGCTGTAACAAGTTTATGTTACCTACTTGAACCCAACTTAAAGGAAGAAAAAAAAGAGAGATTTAAGATTTGAATATAAAAATTCTGATTATAAATGTCTTTATTCCTCTAAGTTGGCTGCGATCTCAACGTACATACAAGCACCATGACTAACTTGCGTGTTTCTCCAAATAAGTAACTCAGATAAAATGCTACTGCCCAAATCTAATTTTGATATCCCAAATCAAGGCTCTTGTGCTATGCAGGAATTTGAAGCCTGAGATTAAAAACAGAAAGGTTGTTTCCCTTCTTCTCCCCGCAGTAAACCAGACAAAAAAAACAAAAACAAGGCAGTCACCCTCTATGAGCTAAAAGTAGCAACAAGGAAATAAGGCCGGGGGAGATGTCGATTTCAGGCATCTTTACTGTGACTGTGGGGGCAAAGACAGCTGAGGGTACACCAAAGATTCCCACCCCAGCCCCTTTCCCAGAGCACGGCTGTTGTGGGAAAGGAGTTGCCTGTTAGGGGCTATACTTGCCAGGACTCCCGAGTCTAAGAGGGGACACAGGCCTTTTCTTCGCCATTGCAATGCCAGTGAAAGAAATGGGTATCACTTCTGGGTTAAGAAGAGCTAAGAAGCATGTATGTCTTCATTCTCTTGTTTGCCCAGTGCCCTCTGGAAGCTGAGAACTACCAGGACCTGGAGGAGGGCCCCTGCACAAGAGCCCGGGAGCCTGGGTTCTGAGTGACCATGGGAAACAGGCCTGCCCATCGGGAACACCTGCAGCCACTGTCATGGGAACCAGAAGAAACTTTGCCTGCTCAGCCACGGACATGATAGAGCAGAGGACAAGCACTATGCTGATGGCTCGCTCCAAGGTGGTGAGTGCAGGGGCTGGAGGAGGGAGGAAAGACTTATTAGAGTGAAGACACACACTAGGAAAGAAATATATTTTCTTCTTCCATGGAAAACTTTAACACAAGGACTGTCATCTCAGATGCCGAGAGCGCTAGGCCAGTCGTGCAGTACTAGTAGCTACTGACAACTAAGCAGCACTTAACGATGCGACAGGGAGCTCGAAGCTCTGCACGAACTCACTCACCCGTTTACTGGGTAAGCTATTACTACAAGCCCCATTTTGCAGATGAGGAAACCGGGGACCACAGGAGTTGCGTAATTTGCTTAAGGTCATACAGCTCATGCGTGGCAGAGGCAGGAGGCGAGGCCAGGCAACCCATCCAGAGTCTTGCTTGTTTGTTCGCTGCACAAGACCCATGGA
The DNA here is from genome assembly GCF_002288905.1 of Enhydra lutris kenyoni. Classification (NCBI taxonomy): domain Eukaryota; kingdom Metazoa; phylum Chordata; class Mammalia; order Carnivora; family Mustelidae; genus Enhydra; species Enhydra lutris. The sequence goes on from NW_019154110.1 coordinate 2,920,842, forward strand.
ACACAGGACCAGACGAGAGCTGAGGCAGTTAGTGAAATCACGCCCGGTCTGAAGGAGTCAGCAGTCCTGCACGACCTGATGATTTCCACAGGTACTGCAGATCTTCCCATCTTTCAAGAATAAGCCAGAAATCCAGATTTTCCTGGAGAGTTTCCGGGTTTTAGATTGGTTCGCTTTTGTTTTAACCCCCTACAGCCCAAACAAAGTGCCTGGGCAGACCACATGTGGTCCAGGGCCAGCCGGCCACCTGCCGCCTCGGCTCTCAGGGCAGCTGTCTCCCAGGACTGTGCCGTCTCCTGCTTGCCCAGAGGCCCTGGGGAGTTCTGAGAGTCTGGTAGCCAGAAGGGGAGTCAACTCTGCAAACAACAGCTCCTGTCAGGCCCACTGATATGAATAATTAATTTATGTTTTCTCACTGCCGGCCCACAAAGGTTACCAACGGGCCCAGCATTCAGGAAGCAGCTCTGTCCCCTTCTGAGACAATGAGGACAGGCCTGGAGGATCCTGGGGGTATTCAGGGAGCCCCATAATGAAGCCCGGAACGGTGGCCGGGGCTCAAAGGGAGCCGGGGGCCAGTGGGCCTGTGCGCGTGCTCCCTGCCTGGCTGCCTTGGTAGGGCCCTCAGAGCCTCCGAAGCTCATTAGAGACGGACACTCTGTGGCTTTCACTGCTATCAGCGGGAGGGGGCTCTGAATTCCTCAAGATGCTTTATAATAAAACAAAAAGGCGCAATTATGCAGCCAAACTGAAGACAAGGCAGCTGCATACAAAGCAGGGCTTTCTCCATAATAGGACCAACCTCAGCTGGACGGTGCCGGGGCCTCACCTTCCTCCCCAGGCTGCAGCTGCGAGGCATGAGGCATCCGTCTTGGATGCTCACTGCTCCAGCTCTTGGATTATTCAAACCGCAGGATCTCCAGAAGCCTTGCATTTCCGTTAAGGACATGCCCGGGCGATGAGAGGAGCCACGTACTGTTTCTCACCCTTACTGTCTATTTCAGCAATACGTCCGGCCAAATCAGTCATAACTATGATCATAATAACAAAATTAACCACCACACACTGAATATTGTGCATCAGGCACTTTTCTAAGAGCTTTGTATATTAAGCTATTTTAATCTTTGCACCAACTTAATTTGGTATTGATACCATGTTACTGTCACTCTCAGTCTACAGACACAGAAACTGAGGCACAAAAAAATTAGCCGTGAAGTGGCAGAGCTGGGCTTGAAACCCAGGCAGTGTGGTCCTAGACAGTATGCTCTTGCCCATCACGCCAGTGGCTGTTTGCATTTACACAGAGCTTACTGGATGCCAGGCCCTGGGCTACATATTTTCTGTACCTTATTTCATTTATCTTTACAACACCAGGGGAGGTGTAATTATCTCCACTGTACAGAATAGGAAAAGGTTTATAGAAGGGTGAAGTAACTTGGTGAAGGGCATAAAATAACAACTGGCCTATAGACTAGAACCAAATCCAGGTGTCTCTGACTCAAAGCAGGCTCTTAACAATTACTTGGTACAAAGTACCAGTTCATCTAACTTAGTGGTTTTTGTAAAGATTATGCCTGGAAAACCTCTAATCTAATCACCTTTTTTTTTTTTTTTTTAACAGGGGAGCCTGTTTAACTGTAGCCTACAGAGATTAAGAGTTAGTGGTGGGGGACGCCTAGCTGGCTTGGTTGTTACAGCATGCGACTCTTAACTGTGAGTTGGGGCCCCATGATGAGTTATAGAGTTTACTTTAAAAAAAAAAAAAAAAAAGAGGGGTGCCTGGGTGTCACAGCTGGTTAAGCATCTGCCTTCAGCTCAGGTCATGATCCCAGGGTCCTAGGATGGAGCCCCATGTTGGGCTCCCTGCTCACTGGGGAGTCTGCTTCTCCCTCTGCTCCTCCCTGCTCATGCTCTCTCTCTCTCTCTCAAATAAATAAATAAAATCTTAAAAAAAAAAAAAAAAGAGTTAGTGGTGGGTTGTACTAGAGTAACTTTGGCCCCAGAAAGAGCTGGGTTCCAATCCTGGCTCTGTCCCTTATGGGGCATGTGACTCAGTGTTTCTAGACTTATTAAGTAGAGACTGGGAATAATAATACTCAGTCTCATGGACGATAAAGTAAGTGTAATATATACTTCTAATGAACACTCTACATGGCAAAACCATTTCATTACAGTCAGGTGTTCCCAAATTACAGGCTGACAATTTCAAACTTCTGCTTACAAATTTGTTCTTTATGATTTGAAATAACGTGTAGATGGTGAGCACGTTTGCCACTGTTGGCCCCCAAAGTCTAATTAACACACAAAGTTCTCGGAAAATTACACTGCACTTCTGAAGCTTTTCTGAGCAGCACCCTATTGTGCAAAATCCCCAAGAAAATCAATTTATCAGAGATCTGAGCAGTCAGACATTGAGGCCTTCCACCCTCACAAATAAAGTTAATATACCACCAGATCAATGACACTGTGGAGAAGGTAGATTTCCATGGTTTTTAATTCTAGTATCCTTTACACGATGTTACTGATTTCATGATTTTGCACCTGGAACAATGGCCCACGCTGTGATGGCTTATTCCGTCCCTTGGCACAGACATCAAGTCTGGTGATGTACATTTGGTTTCATTTTGGGGTTCCTATTTTTGGTTGCCATGGCTGGTTGTTTACCAGGATATGCTCATGAGATGAGCACCCAATAACAGTCTCAACCCTTAAGACTCAGACTTTTTGGGAGTAGATAGTCCGCGTATGTCTTTGTAGTTTGCTTTTAGAGAGAGAGAGCACTCCCACACGGCCTCAGACAATGAAAGACATCAAAGCCTTTGCTGGACCTCTCATGTCTGTCGATACATGTATTTTTCTTGCTGCTTTCGCTCTGTATCCTCTGTAAAACAATCTTAGCCATGAGTATAATCTGTTACGGAGTCTTATAAATCCTTCTAGCAAATCACTTAACAAAACAGTGGTGAAACAACTGAGCCATTTCTCACACTGTTGTTCACATTTTTGAGACCCACCCTCTGATAGAGACCCGTAAACAGCTGTGGCTACTGCTTGGCCTCAGTGAGAAGGGAACACAGAGGTTTGTTTCGGTTTGTTTTGTTTTAGTGCAGGTTCAGGGTGGAGCCTGAGATCCTGCATTTCCTTTGTTCTTCTCCTTTCTTTTTAAAGTAAGCTCCATGCCCAACATGTGGCTTGAACTCATGACTCTGACATTAAAAGTCACACGCTTGCGGGCCTCGCCAGCCAGGTGCCCTAGGAACTTAGAGGCTTTGAGGAAAATACTTTGATCTGAAGCTCCAAGGAACCATTCTTCTTTATGAATGTAAGTCAGATATTTGCATCTGTCAGGACAAGCTAGTAATGCTGCCGTGACAAAGAGCACCAGACATTTCAGGGGCTTAAAATACAATGGTTTGGGGTGCCTGGGTAGCTCAGTGGGTTAAAGCTTCTGCCTTCGGCTCAGGTCATGATCCCAGGGTTCTGGGATTGAGCCCGGCATCGGGCTCTCTACTCAGCGGGGAGGGTGCTTCCTCCTCTCTCTCTGCCTACCTCTCTGCCTGCTTGTGATCTCTGCCTGTCAAATAAATAAATAAAATTTTTTTAAAAATTAAAATAAAATGACAACAGTTCATTTTTCACTCTAGTACCTGTCCACTGAGGATTGGCTAGGAGCTCTGCTCTGCTCTGCCCTCCCTCTAGGAGCCAGGCCGACTGAACAGACACCAGCAGCAAAGGGAAAAGAGGTCTCATACCAGCATTAACTGCTCTGGGGCAGAAGCTGCCCACATCACTTCCATTCAAACTCACTGGTTAGAACTAGGCAACGGTCTCTACCCAAGTTCAAGGGAACCAGGAATGTAATCCTACCTACCATGCTTCTGGAAAGCAAGGGGGAATCCAAATAATTAGTTTACAGTTCTAACAACTAGCACAGGTCTCCATTAGTTGGCCAGATTTGAAATATTATCCTTTTTCTGTATTGTCCACCTTCAGGAAACAACACCCTCCCATTAGGAAAAGGGGCACAAACATGGCAGATTCTGAACTGGTGGGCAGGAGACAGGGTAGTAAGCTAGAAAGGCACGTGTCAACATCTCCTGGGGGCATATGAAGTTTGAAAATGGCTTCAGGAAGGGATGCCTGGGTAGCTCACTTGGTTAAGTGTCTACCTTTGCATAGGGTCATGATCCCAAGGTCCTGGGATCGAGTCCCACATTGGAATCCTTGCTCAGCGCAGAGCCTGCTTCTCCCTCTGCCTGCTGTTCCCTCTGCTTGTGCTCACTCTCTCTGACAAATAAATAAAATCTTTTTAAAAAGTTAAAAAAAAGAAAATGGTTTCAGGAAGAAAAAAACCACAGCCCTTGAGAATAATGGCTCTGGAATAGGTCTTATCAACTGGTCTTACTGGTCCCCAAAAAAGAGAAGGGGGAGGAAGAGATGAAGATAAAAGCAAAGAAAGGGTGTCTGGGTGGTTCAGTCAGATAAGCATCTGCCTTTAGCTCAGGTCACGATCTCAGGGTCCTGGGATGGAGTCCCACGTTGGGCTCCCTGCTCCACCAGGAGTCTGCTTCTCTCTCTGCCCCTTCCCCTACTCACTCTCTCTCTCTCAAATAAATTAAATCTTTAAAACAAACAAAGAAACAAAACCCCGAATACAATACACCAGCATTGTGCTGGGGCAGGGAGACTAGAATTTTAAAAGTAGTCCTTTTCTTTTTTTTTTTTTTTAAGATTTTATTTTTTTATTTGACAGAGATCACAAGTAGGCAGAGAGGCAGGCAGAGAGAGGGAAGCAGGCTCCCTGCTGAGCAGAGAGCCCAATGTGGGGCCTGATCCTAGGACCCTGAGACCATGACCCGATCCAAAGGCAGAGGCTTAACCCACTGAGCCACCCAGGCCCCCCCAAAGTAGTCCTTTTCTAACACCCCTACACTTTAAGGGTTTAGAATCCAGTGGGGGAAGACAGAGAGGCAAACCTTTTTAAACCGTATTAGAATTGCTCAAATGAGTAAATGTATAAAGTGCAAGGAATAACTGTGTGACTAACACTAGGCTGGTTTTCCAAAAGCCAATCCCAGTCTCCTTCTCTCCTTAATCATGTTTACAACAGAGGCTGAAGAGCTGAAATCCTGCTCCCCCAGCCCTCCTTGGAGCTATAATGATGGCCATGTAATGCTGGCCAATAGCATGAAAGCAGCAGTTGCTAGGTAGGGCTTGGGGGGAAAGCTTTTTAAGGCGACAGCCAGTATGATTGCTACAGTCCTTTGCACCTTACTCCCTTTCTGAAACACAAGCACACATCTGGTGATGCAGCAGATTTTTTTTTTTTTTTTAACCCTGAGGCAACAAGCAGGAGGACAAATACATTTCTGCTACATGATGGGGAAAGGCTGGGCCCCTGACCACACTGCTCAGCCATCCCAGAAAGCCTGCCTCTGGAGTTCTCACGACTGGAGGAAAACAAATCACTATCTGGTCAAGTCATTGTGTGTTTCTATTGCCATTAACAAATTATCACAAGTTTTGTGACTTAAAACAATACCAGTGTATTGTCTATAGGGGAGAATTCCAACAAGGTCTGACACTGGGCTAAAATCAAGCTGCTGGCAGGGCAGGGTTCTTCTCCAGAGCTCTAGAAGATAACTAGTTCCCTGGCCATTCCCAGCTTCTAGAGGCTGCTCATACTGCTTGGCTCAAGGCCCCCTTCCTTCCTCTTCAAAGCTGGCAACAGTGAGTTGAGTCCTTTACATATTGCATCATTCTGACCTCTTCTACCTCCTTCTTCCATTTTTTTTTTTAAAACATTTTATTTATTTATTTGAGAGAAGAGACAGACAGTGAGAGAGAGCATGAGCGAGGAGAGGGTCAGAGGGAGAAGCAGACTCCCTGTGGAGCTGGGAGCCTGATGCGGGACTCGATCCCGGGACTCCAGGATCATGACCTGAGCTGAAGGCAGTCGCTTAACCAACTGAGCCACCCAGGCGCCCTCCTTCTTCCATTTTTAAAAAAAGATTTTATTTATTTATTTGACAGACAGAGATCACAAGTAGGCAGAGAGGCAGGCAGAGAGAGAGGAGGAAACAGGCTCCCTGTGGAGCAGAGAGCCTGATACCAGGCTTGATCCTGAGACCCTGAGACCATGACCTGAGCTGAAGGCAGAGGCTTAACCCTCCGAGCCACCCAGGCGCCCCTCTTTCTTCCATACCTTCATTACTACTTTGGGCCCACCTGGATAATCCAGAATAATTTCCCCATGTCAAGGTCCTTTTTTTTTTTTTTTTGAGAGAGAGAGCGTGCCTGAGTTGTGGGAGGGGTAGAGGGAGAGAGAGAATCTCAAGCAGACTCCATGCTGAGTGTGGAGCCAGACGTGGGGCTCAATCTCACGACCCTGAGATCATGACCTGAGCTAAAATCAAGAGCAGAATGGAATGCTTAACCAACCGAGCCATGCCGGGGTTTCTCAAGGTCCTTAATTTGATCACATCTGCCAAATTCCTTTTGCCCTGTAAGGTAACATAGGTTCTGGGGATTGGGACCTGAACATTATTTGAGGTTCCATTCTTCTGCCTACCACAGTCACTACGGCTGTTTTGTCTTATCTGCAGCCAAGTGTACTCCTGACACCCAGCTCTCGGATCTACTGGGGAAAGCAGGGGAGGCTTTACAGATCAAGTAGCCTCCTGGCTGAGACCTGAGAATGAACAGTCATTTGTCATACGGGCAAATACAGAAAGGGCTTTCCAGGGAAAGGGTGTAGCCCATACGGGGAAACAAGTATGCAAGGTATGTTTGCAAACTACAAGCAGTTCCGTATTGCTGGAGCTTGTAAAGTGTCTGCCTGTATGGGGTTGGGGAGGGCGGAGAGGAGGGTAGACTGGATCACAAATGGCTAGGTACATTTGCATCTAAGAAGCTATGGCTTTACTTTGTAGGTGACAAAGTGTCATTGAAGAATGCAAGCAGGGGGTACACAATTAGAGTTAGGGGTAAGAGCAAGCCAGTTGGCTTTCATGTGGAAGACAGCCAGGGCTGGAGGCAGAACTATCCATGCACTGGTTTCTGTCAGGGGCAACGTAGATATTCCTGAGCATTGTCTGAGCACCTCCTGTATGTGCTGTGACATTTTGGGGTTACCAAGGTGAATAAGACACGGGTCAGAGCAAGGGTGCCTCTCACCCTGCCACCCACAACCCTAGGGCAGGACTGGCGGGTCTCATGGTACTCAAGTTGGGGGTGTTCTGCCCCCCGAGCCAAGTCCAGGAAACACAGACAAGGTGGGGTGCGGCCCAGGGGAACTCAAAGGGGCACCAGGACCATCGGCAATGACGTGAAAGCAACTGAAAAGTCAGATGGCCCTTTTCTGCCCCTATCTCACCCAAACGCGCCCTGATGTTCCCCCCAAACCGGGCCTAGTTATTTTTATTTTTAAAGATTTTATTTATTTGAGAGAGAGCAGGAGAAGTGGAGGGTCAGAGGGAGAAGCAGACTCCCTGCTGAGCAGGGAGCCCGATGCGGGACACGATCCTGGGACTCCAGGATCATGACCTGAGCTGAAGGCAGTCGCTCAACCAACTGAGCCACCCAGGCGCCTGGGCCTAGTTATTTTAAATCACTGCATGTGGTGAGTGAGAAGAGGAACTGGTGTGGTCACAGAAGAAGCCTAGGACTCAGACACCGTCACCCCCCTCCCCAGCCGCCTGATGGAAACAGTCTGACATTAGAGATGACAGATGGTCGCATAACTTTGTGAATACACTAAAAACTCATGACTGTACACTTTAAAAGGTTGTTTTATCCGATGTGAATTATCTCCCTAGAAGAAGAATTAATTTTTTAAGCAGAAGAAAAAAATAACCCACCCCTGAGCCCTAAGGGAACCTAGGCTTGTGAGGTCACTGGTCAGAGCCTCGGGTTCCTCCACTGCCAAATGAGAGGAGTGGTAAAGAACAGTCGACTGCTCTGAGTTTTCTATGTGATCGTGCAGGTTAAACACTTAACATGCAAGCAGCAGTTGCTAAACATATTCATGTTCGTCTCCTCCGAAGTGCCAATGAAATTTTTAAAACAATCATTTTCTCAGCAGCCCCAAGATGTGACATAAGCTCTAGGCAAGCTCCCTTCAGACGGTCCCGGCTCCGGCAGACGAGAGCAAGGCTCCGACGGGAAGACAGCCACAGGCACGGATGCCCAAGCTCTCCGCAGCGCCCGCAGGCTGGGTCTGCAGCTGTGCAGCGCAGAGATGAGAGCGAGACTCGCGCGGCACAAATACAGCTACGCGGAGCGGTGATAGAGAAAGGAGGCGCAGAGATTTGTGCTCGTAATTCTAGTTTGATACACAAACTCCTCGGGTTTCCAAAATAGCCACGCCCACCCCAGCCCCTGGACAAGTCCACGTGACTACAACGCGGCCCTGATGTTTAGTGATGACCCGCGCCCCACGCTGCTCCTCATTCTGGCTCCTCCAAACCACAATGATGCGGAAACAGGCCTTACACAGACGGAATTTTCCAGCCCTGTACCCAGGCAGGGGATTTGTGTTTTCCCCGAACTTCCCATTTGTGAGATTCCAAAATCAACCAGGGACTTATCAAGTGCCTGGCCCGCGCCCAACCCTGTGAAGGGTACAGCGGGGGAGAAAAAAAGAAGCATAAGCCAGGGTCCTGCTCCCAAGCAGCCGAGCTAACCTCTGAGCTGGAAAGCAACCCTTCACGGTAAACATATAAAAGCCTTTGTGCCTTGCACAGAGCAGTGGTTCAGTCATCATTTGTTCATTGGGTCAATGAATTAATAGAGGGCACAATAATAAGACAATTGTGTGAGTGTGGGGCTCACTCTAAGAACCACAAGATGGGTTGGAGTAGTTGTTAAAGGCTTGTGCCAGAGGCTGCTAGCTGCCTACTCAATACCAATTCTTCCATTTTTCCTTGTAACAGAGCCCCTATTTTATTTGAGGTGGCTGTATGCCCAGATAAAATACTACATTTCCCAGCTTTCCTTGTAGCTAGAGGTGGCTCATGAAATTTAAACAGAAATTTTTAGGAGAGTCTACCAGGAAATTGCCTTAAAAGGCAGACCAACAGTGGCCACTCACTCTTGTGTCCTTCCTCCCTTTCTTCTAATTCTCATCTGAAACATGAGTGTGATGGCTGGATTTACAGCAGCTATTTTGGACCACGAGACAACCTTGAGAGAGAAAAGCTTGAAGACAAAAGAAGCCCAAATTCCTGATGATTAGGGAGTCACCATACTCTCCCTGGGCTGCTTGCTTCTGGCATTCTTTTACTTGAAAGGGAGATAAACCTCTATCTTGCTTAAACTATTTTTGGGGGTTTTGTCATAGGCAGCAAACCCGTCTCAACTAACACAAGTTTCCACAGAAAAGCTGGGCTTTAAAGGAAGGGTTAGTTGGCTTTGTGACTGGGTGGGTGGGGATGGAAGGGCATCTCAAATGCCAGAAAGAGCAAAGGAAATGACACTGGCAGGAATGAGCATTGCTGAAAGCAAGTGGGTAGAGAATAGGAAATAAAGAGAAGCCAGATGACAGTGTTGTAGATGTCAAGGGGAACAAGGATTGATTGGGGAAGAACCAGGGACCACAAAGGAACAAGAAAGTTTGGGGCGTCTGGGGAGCTCAGTCGCATGGGCATCCAACTCTTGGTTCCAGCTCAGGTCATGATCTTGGGGTCGTGAGATTGAGCCCTGTGGCATGGCGGGCTCTGTGCTCATCGAGGAGTCTGCTTCTCTCCCTTTCCTTCTTTTTTTTTTTTTTTTTTTTTTTTTAAGATTTTATTCATTTCATTTGACAGACAGAGATCACAAGTAGGCAGAGGCAGGCAGAGAGAGGAGGAAGCAGGCTCCCTGCCGAGCAGAGAGCCCGATGCGGGGCTCGATCCCAGGACCCTGGGATCATGACCTGAGCCGAAAGCAGAGGCTTTAACCCACTGAGCCACCCAGGCGCCCCTCTCCCTTTCCTTCTCTGCCCCACCCCTCATGCATGCTCTCCCTCTTTCTCTCCAAAATAAATAGATAAATCTTTAAAAAAGGAAGAAGAAAGCTTGTTTCCCTCCAAAGGAGCAAAACACCTGTGGACCTGGAGGGAGTAAGAAAGGAGAGAAAGAGGCAGAAGAGGCTGGGGGAACTTCATCACATGAAGAAACAGGAGCATGAGCTGTGGCTTGGACTTGGAACAATACCACCACCAAACTTTATTAAATGTGTATGTGCCTTGCCCTGGGCTATGCACTCTCCACACACTTATCTCATTTATGCTTCATGACACCTTTACGACATAGTCCTATCATCACCCACATCTGGCAGACAAGGAGCCTGGGGCTTAGTCAGTGACTTAGCCAGTGTAAGCCTTACCATCCTGTAAGCTGGCTCCCATCCACTCCATTTTTCAGATGAGGAGTGAGTTTGTACCATTATTTCAAAGCCAGGAAAATACGTCAAGATCTTGATTTTCTTTCTCTTTTTTTAAAAAGAGATTTTATTTATTTATTTGACAGAGAGAGACACAGCAAGAGAGAGAGAACCCAAGGAGAGGGAGTGGGAGAGAGAGAAGCAGGCTTCCTGATGAGGAGGGAGCCTGATGTGGGGCTCAATCCCAGGACCTGAGCTGAAGGCAGACACCTGATGACTGAGCCACCCAGGATCCTGATTTTCAAACATAAAGATCCAGAACCAAGTATAGAGTCAATTGCTTTGTGAATGCTCTCTTAACCAGAAGAAAAACAAACAGACAAGGAAAAGAGAAGTTTGGAGTCTTGGCTGTGTTTCCTACATGTCGAGGAGGAAGGACTTGTTAAACAAACCCACCCCTACTCCCTGGCTGGTTGGTTGAGTGCCCCTGAGGTGCAGATAGTGCTGAGATGGCGGGGGTGAGGGATGGACGGAAGCAAGCATTAAGAAACCAAGCAGGCAGTGATGCAATGTCAAATCTATTGACAAATGAATCACAGCCAACCAGCGGCTCATGTGTCTCAGAGAGTGTTTTAATATCTCTCCACACCACGGAATGGAAAAAAAAAAATTACTCTATCACAGCTAAGGCTGAAAACTCAATACTTTGAATTAAGTTAGTCTATAGATACATCCACTGAACATGAGGAATTCTTCCTGGAGCTAAAATCTCATTAGACGCTCACAAGAAAGCGGGGAAAACAACCCATCGGGTTACAAATGATTTAGGTAACATGAGTACCTAATAGGAAGTGCATTTCCCATGAAGATTAAAAATAAAAAAATCTCATCTGGCAGCCCGGCAGACTCTGGTGGCAGGGCCTCCCCAGTACGGAAATCTAGAATTCTACAGCTGGCCCAGGACAGCACTAAATGCTGGAAGGTAAAGAGTATGATCTTTGTTAGCCCTAAGTTCAAGCTGATTCTAGCACAAGCTGTTTGACTCTGGGTACATGCCTTTACCTCTCTTGGCCTCAGCACTTTACCTATAAAAGGGCACTAGTAATCACACACCCCCCCACCCCCCGCAGCCACCCTGAGATGGCTGGGAGGCTAAAGGAGAGGGGGCCTACTGCTCCTGTCACCATGACTTTGACAGAACTTATGTCTTTAGAGTTCTCTGCCTCAAATTCTAGGAAAGAAAAGACCACAAGACAATGGAAAGAGCCACGTCCTGGCGCATGGGCCCAGCCTTGAGGGTCACAAGCGTGTGACCTTGAGGTTACTTTTATGTCTCCCAGGCTCCGTCTGAAGAGGGGCAGGAGTAGAACTACTCTCGGATCTCTTCCTCTTCTAGACTCCCGAATGTCACTAAGATTCAGATGGACAATCCTTAGGGAAGCTGTTTCTTTATCTAAAAACATACGGTTTCTACCCCGGGAGCCAAAGAGTTAGTGAGAACCATAAAGGCAGGTCATGGGGTTTTGCACTCTTGGGCCTTAACACAGACCTGGCATGAAGTAAGACCTTGATAAATTCTTGTTGAATGGAACAGATGAATGATGAGCAAATGAATGGATTTCAAGGGCCAGCCAAAACGGAGACCACTTGCCCTCCACCAAGCAGAGTTTAAAGCAAGAAGAAAATGCTGCCAATTTAAAATACTAATGATAATTACTTTGTCATCTGAACTACAACCAGAATATCAGATGAACAGTTCGCCAGTCAAAGGGATGCCTGATGCAGAAAAGCCAACTTTGGGCTTTGCCAGAAGAGTGTACTTTGGGGCACAAGGAGTACAGATGTGACACAGGAGAGTCCACAGGCTCCAGAAAGGATGCAGAAGCCCTGAGAAGGAAATGTCACCCAACCTCTATGGCAGGAGGGGCACAGAAGCATGTCACCATGAAAGGAAAAATACCAGGCCTCCACATGTTGGCATGCAGTTGTGTCTGCCCAAGAGTGCCGCGCTGAAAAGGGGAGCTCTAAAATCCAGCAGGTGGTCTGCTCCCCTGTGAGACCAAGTCCACCCAGGAGCCCCACAGGTGGGCAGCAGCCCTGATGGCTGCAGCAGATGGACTGGGGTCTTCTGGGGACTTCAGCGATGAAGAAAATAATAATAACACACACGGGGTGCCTGGGTGGCTCAGTAGGTTAAGTGTCTGCATTCAGCTCAGGTCATGATCCCGGGGTCCTGGGATCCATGCCCGTGTCAGGCTCCCTGCTCAGTGGAGAGCCTGCTTCTCCCTCTCCCTCTGCTGCTTCCCCGCTTGTGCTGGCTCTCTCTCTCTCTCTCTCTCTCTCTCTCTCTTGCTCTCTCTTTGTCAAATAAATAAATAAAATCTTTAAAAAGAAAGATTTAAAGAAAAAAAAAAAGAACAGGCATTCTAACTTATACTCAGGTTTGGCTACTATGTGTAGAAACAGATCCAACTGTGTCTTTGTATGGGAATCTACCTCTCATAAGAGAAAATGGTCCTTTTCCAAGGAGGGGGGGCATCTCTGCCCCTCGGCATAAATGTGGCTCTCCCATGGCTCTCTCTCCTTAAGACCTCAAGACTGAATGGCCCAATAAAACCCAACCTTCAGTTGAGGATCTCCGAATACAAATAATGGGCACGACTGCCGGGGAAGAAGGAGAAACATGAGGGCCAAGCTAGCAAGAGAGCCTCATGAGCCAAGCCTCGGCCTTGGGTCCCGCCCTGCTCCCAGGTTTCTAGAAAGAGCCATAGCAAAGCTGGGGGAAAAAAAACAAAACAAAACCCAAAACACATGCATCATAGAAAACCAAACTATCTGTGATTCAGAATGGTCTGGGAATGAGAATCTTTGAAGCACCAACTCAAAGAAAATGACCTGTAGTCACGGTTAAACACTGTGGGTGCCTACTTTGTGTTAAGAGTCCTTTAGAAACAAAATCCCACTTATTACTCATATTAACAATATGATGTAAGCCGTATTTATTAGTCTCATTTTACAGATGAACAAACTGATACACAGAAAATTCAAATAACTTCTCCCAAGAGAAGTTCACACAAGCAGTCTAGCTTCAAAGCCCATAGTCTTTATCAGCATTTTCAAACCTTTCTCTCTAATCCAGAGCAAGAAATACATTCTACATCATGACCCAATATACACTCACACATTTATACATAATTGAAACAAAGTTTGAAAACAGAAAATACCATTACCATGGGCAATTCACTGCCATGTTTCCTCTTCTATTCCATCCTATTAAAAAATATATCACTTGGACACCTGGGTGGCTCGGTCAGTTAAGCATTTGCCTTTGGCTCAGGTCATGATCCCAGAGTCCTCAGACTGAGTCCTACATTGGGCTCCCTGCTCAGCAGGGAGTCTGCTTCTCCCTCTGCCCCCCTACCCTGTGAGCTCTCTCTCTCTGTCTCAAAAATAAATAAAATCTTAAAAAAATATGTATCGCTCAACAACTATTTATGAAATACCTACTATGTGTTAGACACTGTACTAGGCTTTGTGGCTATGTCATTGGATAAAAAGTTAAAAATCCTTGCCCTCTTGGACCTTGCATTTACTGGAAAGAGAGTGAGTAAGATCAACACGCAAAATCATAACATCTGAAGCAGTAATCTGGTCAGTGCTAAGGAGAAAATAAAGCAGGGATAGCCAAGAGTGAGAGGAAAGCCTCTCCATGCTTTCATTCCCCCCCTGCACTGATTTCAGTGGGCTGTCACCCACCAGGTGAAAACCCCTGCCCTTAATCCATCCACCCTGGGGACTCTATGTATGCCTGACAGCTCTTTCTCCTAGACCGTGTGCACATGTACGCGTTATGGGATTGCGTGCACTGTGCATACGTGTATAGGCATGCATGTACGTGCATGCAGTCACTTCCTCACAGGTGAGGTTCTGGAGACAGGGCCCCAACAAACAGCTGTCCAGGGGTTCCATCCACAAGCCTGACCTGCAGAGGGGGTCCTGGAGTGCGGCCTAGAGTATCAGCCCAAGCACATTAGGCAAAGCCAGCAAGTGCCAGACACGTGACTGGGCCTGAGTCTTTAATCCAGAGGAATGAGAATCTTTTTATCATTGGTCCACCCAGAGCTAGCACCTTTTTGAAATTCGTTAGGCCAGAGGGAATGCTAACTCCTAATCTGCATCAAGATGATCTTTGTGCAAGAATGCCCTTAGGGAGAGAAAAGACAGCAAACAGAAATAAAAATAACTTCCTGGGGAAAATGCAGTGCATGGGGCATACCTGAAGGGGTGATTGATGTGGGTCTCCGGGAACATGGGATTGGAGCCAGCTCTGAAGCAGCTCTGGGCCACTTGCGTGGCTGCCATTCGGTATCTGGAACTTGGCACTAGGGTGAAATCTTCAGACTCTTCCCTTAAGTTAAAGGGGCACATAAAAATGTTAGTAGCATGGGCAGCAAAAGCATTACCTATGGGAAAAGCAGCCAATCTCTGCTAATGAATAAGTGTAACTGATCAGAACAGATGACTTGATGGACCTTCCAAATGTGCTTTTAGCAAAGTGGACAGTTTTTCATTCAAATGCAAACTCACCCAGATAAGATCTAATAATGGAGATTTTGGAACAATCCCACATCAGTGATTTTTTTTTTTTTCTCCTTCACTGAGCAGGAAAGAATCTTAAGTTCCTGATCACGATTTGACCCAACCAGACATCAGTTTAAGCTTTCCCTATGACTGAAGAGATCCTGAGGGTTCCAGGGGCAGCAAAGTAGCAGTCACTGGCCATCCTCATGTCCCTATCTGTCCTTTCTTCCTCAGCCCCCCTCCCACTCCCTGACCTATGAGGAGTTGGGTGGTGGGGACATTCAGTACAATGCAGTCATCCATTTATTCAAGAAATATTTAGTGAGCACTTACCATGTGCAAGGCACCATAATGACTGCCACAAGGGGATTCAAAGATGGCTAGGACCGGGTCCTGTCCTCAAAACAGAGGGCAGATGTCCAGGGAAACAACAAATGACAGAAGCCCCGCGTAGGATTTCAACTCACTTCAACATGCACTTAATCTTTCTGAACTTCAGCTTTCTCCTTTGTCAAACTAAGACACTGCATTAGACATGATCTCTGGGCACTAGGCCAGCTTGAAAACTATGATTCAATGCCCTCCCCTTCCCACTCAGGCTCCAGGAAGCTGAGAGATCAGGTGCAGCCTTCTAGGAAGGGGACAGCCAGCAAAGGGAGGGGACAGCAAGGATTATGGACCTTTCCCTGAGTGAGAGGGTGTTGCCATTTGGCCAGAACAGAAGACACAGGCTCTCAGAAGATAAGAGATAAGTCGGGAAAATTACGTGCAAGATTTAAACTTTCACATCAAGGAATCTGGGGGGAAATGGGGAGCCACTGTAGTTTGTGTAGAGAAAGGTACTATCCCGTGGTGCAAAGGAATCTGATCGACCTGTGGAAGAGGAGCTGGAGGGGGGCGGACGGTGATGTTATTACCACAGAGCATGAGGGCCGAGGCCTGAAATGAAAGAGTCCTCCCATGGTCTAGCCAAGCACACCATTCCCTCACCCCCTGGCATCGCCATACTGCTTATTTTCATAAACTCACCCGAGGCGAAATCATGTTGCATAATCTTTTTTTTTTTTCCCAATTCTACAAGTGGTTTCAAGGTAAACAGATGAATTTCATCTCCCTTCTTCCCAAGCGCCCGAGGTTAAACGGGACCAACAAGAGGAGTCAGGGAGGGGTGCGGGAAGGGGCCAGGAGACCCCGGGATGCGCGAGGGGTGCGCCTACCTGCAGAGAAGCCGTCCTCGTGGTCCGAGCTGTTGCGGCTGCAGTCACTGCCCCTCTCGGGAGAGCTGTGGCTGGGCGAGTCCCGCTCCGGCACCCGCAGGAACCTCTTGCGCCGCCACGGGGGGAGGTGCTCGCGAGCCCCACGCCGGGGATGCTCCTCGGCCGCCAGGGGCGAGCTCCGCCCGTCCTTGGCCTCCGCCTCCAGCTGCTCCAGGTCGCGGCTCTGGCGCTGCTGCCGCCGGCCCCCGGGGATCAGGTGCATCCAGCGATGGGGGCTGCCCGCCCGCGCCGGCTTTTCGGCCTCATCGCGGCCTCCGAGCCGGCAGGGGCCCACGAGCAAGTGGCCGAGGACGAATTTCTCGTTCAAATCCACCATCTCGAAGTCGTGGTCACTGCTGTTGCCCCCATCCTCCGCGACCGAGGCGTCCGGCTCGCCCTCCTCCGAGCCCCGCCCCGCGCGGGTCCCGGAGGGCAGCTCCTCTCCCTGGGCGCTGGGGACTGTGTCATCGTGGCCGGGGGGCGCGTGGTCCTCCTGGGACCTGAAAAGGAGGCGAGGCTGCACCAGCTGCTGGTGGATGGCGGCGGTCAGGCTGCGCACCGCGCCCCCGGCCCCCGCCGGCCCGGGCCAGGTGGGAAGGTCCGGGCACGCGTAGGGAGGAGCCTCGGCCTTCGTGGCCGCCTCCGGGTCCCCGCGCCAGGGGCCTGCGGGGTCTCCGCCGCCGCCCGCGGCGCCCTGCTTCTCGCGCGGTGGCGGCGTCCGCTCCAGCCCAGCCGGCGCCGGCTCCTCCGCCCAAACTCCCGGCGGGTCGCCGTCTCCGCCCTCCGAGCACCCGCAGCCGAGGTCCCGCTTCTCCGTGGCCAGGGCCGCCTGCAGGTAGGAGACTTTGAACTTCTCCTCAGCCAACACCTGTTGCAGCCGCTTCAGGTTGAGTTTGCAGCGCTCCAGCTCCCGCTCCATGTCCAGCACCGAGTCCAGCCGCATGACGGGGGCCTTCTCCCCGGGGAACTCGGCCTGCCAGTGGCGCTCGAAGTCCTGAGGGTCCCACATGGCGGCCGCCCCTTCGGGCCTCCCGGGCCCGGCTCCGCCGCGCGCAGCGGGCTGGGGTCGCTCCGGGCTGTTCCCGGAAGCCCGCGCTGGCGCAGTCGCCTGCCCTTCACTTCAGCCCCTGAAGAAAATAGGAGAAAAAATAAAAGTTTTTCCCCTTCCGCCCTTGGGCCTTTTTTTTTTTTTTTTTTCCCCTTCTTCTGGGTTTCGCCTCCCTGACGTAAGCGGCCACCCGCGACGGAGGCGGGCGTCTGGGGACCCTGGGCCCGCCCTGGGCCGGACGCGCAGAGCCCACGGTCTGTAGTTCCCGCCGCCCGGCCCAGGGCGCCCGGCGGGCTCCGGGCTGCCGGGGAGCCGCGGCGGGGGCGGAGCCTCGGTGGCTCCGGGCCGCCGCCCCCCCGCCCCCGAGGCTGGCGCGCCCCGGAGCGGCGCCCGCGACACTCCAGCGGACCACGGTAGGCCCGGCTCGCACCTTCCCCGCCGCCACCGCCGCGCCGCTCCCGCAGCAGCGCGCCGTCCGCGGCGGCTCCCTGCATCCGAGCGCCGGGCCGCGCGGCGGGGGGAGGCGGAAGCCCGGGTGAGGGAGCGCGCGGGGGCGCCCCGGGCTCCCGGCCAACCTCCCGCCCCCCGCCTCTCCGCGGCCTCGTCTGCCCAGAGCCGGCACGGCGCCTGGGACCTGGAGGGAGAAGGTGCGGGGAAAGGCGAGATGGCGCGGCGGCGAGGACAGGTGTCTGAGGGAGCGGTCTGCCGCCCGGCGGGGTTATCCCTACCCGGGATTTATTGAGCGCCTTGAACTAACGTGACCAGGATAACAGAGCTGTTCAGTCCAGAACAGGGGAGTGAACTTTGGTTTTTGCAAGTCCCTTTTCATGCGCTCTCTCCAGTACTCACTGGAGCTTTTCCGGGGGAGAAATGGGCAAGGGTGACAGCTCCAAGTGGCTCTGCTAGAGGCCCCTGTGACTTCAAAGCTGAGCGTACTCCCGCCTGACCGAATCAAACCATGGCAGCAGGAGCCTTAGACACGTGGGCATCTAAGACGGCCCTCCAATTCCACCTCCTCTTTGTGGCCCCACACAGTTCCCCTAGGGAGGCTAAGAAAAGAGGAGCTGGGGACAGGTGCCTGGGCGCTCGCGGTGGAGTGCATGGGGGGCTTCTGCTTTGCTTCCCCTCTGCATGTGGCTGCAAAGCACTTTGCTCTTCCTCTTTCCAGGGTTTCGACTGAGGCCACAGTGTCCGCAGAGAGGGATCCTGATCAACTGTCTCGTGCTTGCTGCAACGGGGGAGCCTTATTGGTGATTCATGTTTCCTTCATTTTAAAGATGAGGAAATTGATATTCTAAGAGACTGGAAATTCTTCCTGCCCTTTGGGGCCTAGAGCTAAGCTCAGCAACCCTTTTCCTCTAGCCACCTGCCATTAGCTTCTCACCTGAACTGTCTGAACAGGCTAGCCTACCCCCACTCCTCAATCCCTTTCAGCCCACCCCTCAACGTTGGCTCTTACAAAGATACCAGGAAGACATTTTTTTAGCCACAAATGGGATAGTGCCGTGCTTTTGCTCAAAACCCTTCCTTGGCTCCTCATTACCTACAGGATGGTGCCTAGTCGCTGCTGGACGTAGGAGGTCCTCCCGCACATGGTCCTGGCCCCTCTATAGCTTCTTCCTATGCTTTAGACTTAACAACTCCACACTGTCCTCAAAGATGTCTCCCTCTTTCCGAGTGACCTTTCCTCCTCCTTGGAACTCCCATCCCTACACACAGGCATAACTCCCTGCTGCCTGGGGGATTCCAACTGAGAAGACATTTTTGCCGCGCACCCCCCCCCACCTTTGTGCCACCACTGCATCTCTTCCGCATCTTTATCTTTGCCCTTGCTCCAATCTATTATAACTATTAGTGACATCTTTTGTTTCCTCTACTTGTAGAGCCCTCAAAGATAGGTTTGTATCTTTTCCACTTTTTGTATTCTTTCTGCTTCTTGCAGAGGGTGGTAGAGATAACTGATGATTGTTGAATGAAAGAAATGAATGAATGAATGAGCAGGAAGATGAATGAATTTCCACCTTGTGGCTCCTGCTCAGCTTCTCCAGTTGTGAATCACTTCAGACTAGGAGCAGATGTGCTTCCCACAGAGGCTTCTCAACTCTAGAATTTCCTTCCTTGACAAAGTCTGTGTTTACTCATTTTCCCAATATCCTTTCTTCCTTCTTTCTCTTAAAAAAAAAAAAAATGGTGTGCTAGTGGCATGACTCATCATAGTGTTTGTCTTGTGCCAAACTGAAGGAATGAGCATGTTTTAAAATAAATTAATTGAGGGGCACCTGGGTGGCTCAGTGGGTTAAAGCCTCTGCCTTCGGCTCAGGTCATGATCCCAGGGTCCTGGGATTGAGCCCTGCATCGGGCTCTCTGCTCCGTGGAGAGCCTGCTTCCTCCTCTCTCAGCCTGCCTCCCTGCCTACTTGTGATCTCTCTCTCTGTCAAATAAATAAAATCTAAAAATTAATTAATTAATTAATTGAGTAGTCCCCAGTGTGAGTGATTTCTCCATCCTTCACCTAGTTCCTCAAGCTGCTTTCTGTCCCACCTTAGCTTCATATTCTCTCCCTACCGCCCCAGAGGCTGCCACAATCTCTTTTGTCCACTGGGAAGGACTGAGGAGCTCCCGATGCCTACAGAGAGCCAGGGCAGGGGTAGTCCATCGAACAGAGTCCACAAACATCTTGGCTTCTGTTAAAATTTCAGAATGGGAGAGAAATGCTGCACAGTAAGAATGGATGGTCCCAGTCAACAGCATATTGATTGGAAGATGTTTCGATATGTACATTTAAATGCACAAAGAAAAAAAAAAAAAACCCTGTAAGTTACTACAAGCATCAATTTCTGAATTTGTAAATTTCCTAGGAGGCTAGTTTCAACTCTGTCCTTTAATTAAAACAGCAGTATGATTCCCTTTTGGTCCAAGGAGGTTGTTACTAATACCACTAATTTTTTCCACGAGGACCAATATAGCTGGAAATGCCAGCATACATCTTCCGTAAACAGATCCCAGGAGCAACCTTCATTGTCTCTAGCTGGTGGATAGTTCAGCTTTATTACTTGGCTTTGGGTCATCATGGGGGCAGGGGTAGAGTGGCTGACATTTATTGAATCCATACCTCTAGTTGCCATACATCTTTGATCTCATCTAATTCCTCACAACCCTGTAAAAAAGGTATTATTGTTGCTACTTCAGAGAGAGAGAGAGAAATAGAAGATCAAAGAGGTTGGAAGCCACACAGCTAGTCTACTGGATTCTAAAGCCCAGTGGATTTGCAAGGGGTTGGTCCAGGTGCATCTGTCATTAGCATTCATTCATTCAATAAATATATCTACTGAGCCCCTGTAGGAGCGTCTGTGTGGTGCAGTCCATTAAGCATCCAGCTCTTGGTTTTGGCTTAAGTCATGATCTTGGGGTTGTGAGATCGAGCCGGGCATGGGACTCTGCTTTCAGCAGGGAGTCTGCTTAAGACACTCTCTCCTCTCCCTCTGCCCCCTTCCCCACCTATGCCCTCACTCTAAAATAAATAAATAAATCTTTAAAAAATAGATATTTATTGAACACCTGTTAGGTGCTCCGGTCTGGCAAATAAAGTTTAAACTTTGTAACCTGGCATATAAGACTCTTCACAATGGATCCTCTGACCCCAACCTACTCTTCCAACCCCATTTCCTGAATATTTTCTTCCACTTGCTGCACCCATTCAGTCCCTTAACCTGAGTCTCCCTATGAGCAAATACTTTTTGGGTCTCATGCCATCTCCCTTTGGCCCATCTCAGATTTCTGCTGCAGCTGCAATGGACACTTCCCATGAGCTGCTGTGCTCTCACTTCAAGCATCCCCACCCCTATGATTCTGCCACTTTCTGGCCCGGTTTTTGTTTTGTTTTGTTTTGTTTTGTTTTTCCCAAAGTCTCAAAGCTCTCAAGGGCATCCCGGATGGAAGCTTCTTCTTCTTCTTTTTTTTTTTTTAAGAGTTTATTTATTTATTTGACAGACAGAGATCACAAGTAGGCAGAGAGGCAGGCAGAGAGAGAGATTGGGAAACAGGCTCCCTGCTGAGCAGAGAGCCTGATGCGGGGCTTGATCCCAGGACCCTGAGATCATGACCTGAGCCGAAGGCAGAGGCTTTAAATCACTGAGCCACCCAGGTGCCCCCCAGATGGAAGCTTCTAAGGGGGATGGATGTTAATATCCCCAGGGCATCCCAGAGAAGGTGGAAATGAGAGCTGCTTAATACATGCCCCGGGCCCCCGTCTTTGGAGGGCATTTCTGACTTAGTGGTCCAATAGGAATGAGCCCCAGTGGTTCATAGTGGTAACCAATCCATAATGAACTCTCCGTTGACTTTCCCTTCTTGTCTGTCTCTCTCACTTCCGCTTTCTGGGATAATCTCCTGACTAAAATATTTGCACTAGGTCCTTGTGTCCTTCCCTGCTTTCCCTCTCTGTTCTCTCCACTAAGACCCCCTACAGCCTCCCCATCCCCCCTGCCCCCGTGATATAGCCACACCAAATGCTTCCCCATTCCCCCAGTTACTCCTTGGTCTCAGGGTCTACTTTTGCCAGGCTGCTTCCTCCTCTGCCTGGTGAGAGCCTTTTGCACCTATCAAAGCCCAGCTCACCTGTGGCTTTCTCTCTAACGCCTTCCTTTCCCTGGGTCTAGTGAGACATGCTGATCTGCAGAGGGATTTCCCTTGGTTCCAGCACTGGTCACACCACACTGTAATTAATTCCATGGCTCCTTGAGGATATCCTGGCTCTAGCCAGCTGGCATTTCCTCTTCCTCCAGCTGCCAGAGTACCTAATGTGGTTTCAAACAGCCAGAACCTACCACACGTCTCCTGAGAAATGATAAATGATGAATGAATGAATGAATGAATGAATGATTAGTACTCCACCTGGACCCTTGAGCCATGATCTTGGGGTTGTGAGATCGAGCCGGGCATGGGACTCTGCTTTCAGCAGGGAGTCTGCTTAACACACTCTCTCCTCTCCCTCTGCCCCCTTCCCTTATGCGATCTTTTTGTTTGTTTTAAGATTTTTATTTAATTTTTATTTATTTAAATTAACATATAATGTATTATTTGCCCCAGGTCTGTGAATCATCAGGCTTACACACTTCACAGCACTCACCATAGCACATACACAGCACTCACCATAGCACATACCCTCCCGAATGTCCATAACCCAACCACCCTCTCCCTACCCCCGTACCCCCGGGCACCCCTCAGTTTGTTTTGTGATATTAAGTCTCTTATGGTTTGTCTCCCTCCCGATTCCGTCTTGTTTCATTTTTTCCCTCCCTACCCACCAAACCCCCCACATTGCCTCTCAAATTCCTCATATCAGGGAGATCATATGATAATTGTCTTCCTCTGATTGACTTATTTTGCTCAGCATAATACCCTCTAGTTCCATCCACATCATTGCAAATGGCAAGATTTCATTTCTTTTGATGGCTGCATAGTATTCCATTGTGTATATATACCACATCTTCTTTATCCATTCATCTATTGAGGGACATCTAGGTTCTTTCCATAGTGTGGCTATTGTGGACTTTGCCGCTATAAACATTTGGGTGCATGTGCCCCTTCGGATCACTACATTTGTTTCTTTAGGGTAAATACCCAGTAGTGCGATTGCTGGTCGTAGGGTAGCTCTATTTTCAACTTTTTGAGGAACCTCCATGCTGATTTCCAGAGTGGCTGCACCAGCTTGCATTCCCACAAGATTTTTATTTTTGGGGCACCTGGGTGGCTCAGTCTTTAAGCCTTTGTCTTCAGCTCAGGTCATGATCCCAGGATCCTGGGATCGAGCCCCATGTCTGGCTCCCTGCTCGGCAGGAAGCCTGCTTCTCCCTCTCCCACTCCCCCTGTTTGTGTTCTCTGTGTGTGTGTGTCTCTCTCTGTCAAATAAATAAATAAAATCTTTTTTAAAAAAGATCACAAGTAGGCAGAGAGGCAGGCAGAGGGTGGGGGGGAAGCAGGCTCCCCGCTGAGCAGAGGGGCTCAATCCCAGGACCCTGAGATCATGACCTGAGCCGAAGGCAGAGGCTTTAACCCACTGAGCCACCACTCACAGCCAGCCAGGACCCCCTAAAATGTTCCCTCTTGCTCTTTTGTAGTCAATCCCTTTTCCTGACTCCCAGTTCCAAATGACCATAGTTTTCTGTCATTTCTGTCACTAAAGTTTTGCCTTTTCTGGATTTTTTTTTTAAGATTTTATTTATAAATTTGACAGAGAGATCACAAGTAGGCAGAGAGGCAGACAGAGAGAGAGGGGAAAGCAGGCTCCCCGCTGAGCAGAGAGCCTGTTTCGGGGCTTGATCCCAGGATCCTGGGATCATGACCTGAACCAAAGGCAGAGGCTTAACCCACTGAGCCACCCAGGCGCCCCGCCTTTTCTGGAATTTTCTATGAACGAAGGCAGTTTGTGGTGTTCATGCTGAGTGCTGAAACTTAGCATAATGTGTTTGAGTCTCATCTATGTTAAGTGTATTTATATTTCATTCCTCCCTTCCCTCTGTCCCCCAGGGTTGAGAATAGGCATTTTAATGTATTTTATCAATTTCAGCCTCTATCATAAGTGCTATGAAGAAGTGTTATCATCATCTTGCAGATAAATGGATTCTAGTTTGATGAGATTAAGAGAGTTGGTAAAGTTTAGATCATTCCTTCCTTTCTATTGCTGAGTCATACTCCATACTATGAATACCCGTATTTTTTCATCCACTTTCCAGTTGATGAATGTTTGGTTTGTCTTTGTGTGGAGATACGTATTCATTTCTCTCCAGGAAAAAAAAAAACCCACCCACAGAGGAATGGGATTGTTGAGTTGTATGACAACCGTATGTTTAACTTGGTAAGATTCTGCTTCCAAAAGTGGCCGTACCATTTTCTGCTACCACCAGCAGGGTATGAGGGTCCCATTGCTCTACATCCTCTTCAACACTTAGTATTGTCAGTCTTTTCATTTTAGCCATTTTAGCTTACGTTGCTTTGATGACTAGCGATATGTAGCATATTTTCATGTGCTGGTTGGCCATTCACATATATTCCTCGTGAAGTGTCTGTACATACCTTTTGTTCATTTCATAGAGGATGTTTGTCTTCTTATAACTGAGTTTTAATATTCTTTATATTCTTTTTTTTTTTTTAAGATTTTATTTATTTATTTGACAGACAGAAATCACAAGTAGGCAGAGAGGCAGGTACAGAGAGAGGGTGAGGCAGGCTCCCTGCCGAGCAGAGAACCCGATGCGGGGCTCCATCCCAGGACCCTGGGATCATGACCTGAGCCGAAGGCAGAGGCCTTAACCCACTGAGCCACCCAAGCGCCCCACTTCTTTATATTCTTTATTCCAGCCTTTTGTCGGATGTATTTTGCAAATAATTGTCTCCTAGTCTGTGGCTTGCCTTTTCATTTTTTTCAGTGAACATGTTTTTATTTTGATGACATACAGTTTATAAATTTTTTACAGTTTATAGATATGTATATAAAATTTACAGTTTATAAATTTTTTTGTTCTTTTTGTGTTCCGTTAAAGAAATTTTTGTCTAACACAACATCACAAAGATTTCTCTGATGTTTGCTTCTAGAAGTTTAATAGTGTTAGGGCTAGTGTTGCAGTCTCCAATCCACTTTTTTAAAAAAGATTTTGTTTATTTGACAGAGAGAGATCACAAGTAGGCAAAGAGGCAGGCGGGGTGGGGGCGGGGCGGGGAAGCAGGCTCCCCGCTGAGCAGAGAGCCCGATGCAGGGCTTGATCCCAGGACCCTGGGATCATGACCTGAGCCAAAGGCAGATGTTTAACCGACTGAGCTACCCAGGCGTCCCTCTAATCCACTTTGGGGGTATGATAGAGGGTCAGGGCAGAGGCTGTTTCTTCCCATGTGAATATCCAATTGTTGCAGCTCCATTTAGTAAGGAGACTCTTTTCATATCTAATTACTCTGGCAGCTTTGTAAAAGTCAATTGACCATGTAAGTGTGGCTCTGTTTCTAGACTCCATTCTGTTGTGTTGATGTCTATGTCCGTTTTCAGAGCAATATCACTATTTTGTTACCTCAGTTTTATAATAGGTCTTTTTTTTTTAAAGATTTTATTTATTTATTTGAGGGAGAATGAGTGAGAGCGAGCATGAGAGAGGAGAAGGTCAGAGGGAGAAGCAGACTCCCCAAGGAGCTGGGAGCCCGATGCGGGACTCGATCCTGGAAGTCCGGGATCATGACCTGAGCTGAAGACAGTTGCTCAACCAACTGAGCCACCCAGGTGCCCCTATAATAGGTCTTGAATCAGGTAGTGAAAACCCTCCAACAGCCCTTTTAAAAATGTGTCTTGGCTATTTCTCGGTCCTTTGACTTTTGGTATAAATCTTAAAATCAGCTTGTCAATTTTTCAGAAAAGCCTATTTGGAATTTGTTTGGGATTTCATTGAATGTGCAGATACATTTATGGAGAACTGCCATCTTAACAGTAAGTCTTCCAGACCATGAACTCAGTGTATCTCCCCATACGTTAAATATTTCACGTTTTCAGTGTATAGGTTTGCATATCTTTTGCTCAGTTTCTTTTTTTTTTTTTTTAAGGTTTTATTTATTTATTTGACAGAGATCACAAGCTGGCAGAGAGAGAGGAAGGGAAGCAGGCTCCCTGCCGAGCAGACAGCCCGATTCGGGGCTCAATCCCAGAATCCTGGGACCATGACCTGAGCCGAAGGCAGAGGCTTTAACCCACTGAGCCACCCAGGCGCCCCAAATCTTGCCATTTTAAAGTGAACAGTTCAGTAATGTTTAGGTATTTTCTCACTTGTGTAACCACCACCATTATTTATTTCCAGAATCCTTTAAGTCCTGTGCCCATTACCAGTCACTCCCTATATTCCTGCCAACCCACTAGTCACCAGCCTTCTTCTGGACTTTTCTGACTTATTTCACTTAACATAATGTTTTCTAGGTTCAAACATATTGTAGTATGTATTAGTAATAAACATGGGAAGGCAAATAACTCTTCCAGATGGTAATTCCATTTACTTTGGATATATACCCAGAAGTGGGATGACTGGATCATATGATAATTCTATTTTTAATTTTTTGAGGACCACCTGTACTGTTTTCCGTAGTGGCTGCACCAATTCGCATTCCTAAAACAGTGCTTGGGGTTTCCTTTTCTCCACATGCGTACCAACACTTATTATCTCTTATCTTTTTGATAACAGACACCCTACATGTGTGATCTGATGTCTCTGTTGTGGTTTTGACTTGCATTTCCCTACTGCTTAGTGAAGCTGAGCACCCTTTCACATGCTTATTGGTCATTTAAATGTCTTCTGTGGAAAAATGTCATCATCTATGGTCAGGTTTCTTCTTGTGAAGTTAGCCCCCATTGCTGATGATTGCAAAGGATGTTATACTATCATCCCTTCTTCATTTAGTAGCTGGAAAATGTCCATAAAGAGACATTTGCCCTCATTGACCATTTGGCTATCCAGAGATACAGTTCATAGGGGAAACACATGATAGGTGCTTAATTTTTTACCTTTATTTCAATTTTTTTATTTTTATGTTTTAGGATTTTATTTATTTAAGAGAGAGCGTGTGCTCATGCAGGAGGGAGTAGAGGGGGAGGGAGAAGCAGGCTCCCCGCTGAGCAGGGAGTCCACAGCCAATATGGATCGACCTGGATTCCATCCCAGGACCCTGAGATCATGACCTGAGCCACTTAAGGCAGCTGCTTAACCAACTGAGTCATCCAGGAGCCCCTATTTCCAATTTTTTTTAAGTAATGACTTGGTTTAGGGGTGCCTGGCTCTCTTAGCCAGTGGACCGTGCAACTTCTAATATCAGGGATGTGGGTTCAAGCCCCACGTTGGGTGTAGAGATTAGTTAAAAATAAAAGCTTAGGGGCACTGGGTGACTCAGTGGGTTAAGCCTCTGCTTTTAGCTAAGGTCAGGATCTCAGGGTCCTGGGATTGAGCCCCGTTTTGGGCTCTCTGCTCAGCAGGAAGCCTGCTTCCCCCTCTCTCTCTGCTTGCCTTTCTGCCTAGTTGTGATTTCTCTCTCTCTGTGTCAAATAAATAAAATCTTTTTAAAAAATAAAATAAATAATAAATAAAAGCTTAAAAAATAATAAGATGAGTTGGTTTACTAGTGTCCTTGAGAGGTAACGATGAAGTTTTATTTTGTCTTGAATTGCTTTTAATATAATAATTGATTTTGGGCTTTAACTATGCTCACGTGTTTTGTCCCACTGTCACTATTGTCTTTACTGATATTCCGATTCTCCCATCTTTGCCAGCAGGAGCTTCTTCAAGCTGGGGCTTTTTAGGCTTTTGACCTCAGTCCAGTGGCCTTTGATAGCTTTATTGTTTTCTTATTTGACAAGATGTTCCAGGCTTATCTTGTCTGTTGTATTTCCTGTCCCAGACATAAAATCAGCCATTTCTCCGAAGAGCCCAGTTTTCCTTTTAGTGGGAAATGGCATTTGGAAATGTCAGTTAAGGTATTCGAGGTGTTTATTTCTATTGCATTAGTCATTATTTATAGATCTTTTCAGTGGAAAAAACTAGGAAATATTTATATTTAAACTACATCATGAATGTAGAGGCCGCTTTTAGGGAGCAGGTATAAGCCCTGGAAGCCAAATGGGGTAGAAGGGCATGCAGGGACCACTGGGCTGAGTGCAGACAGACCCATCTGAGTGCAGAGGCGACCCGCCTCAAAACAGCTGCAAGACCAGGGCGCCTGGATGGTTCAGTCGTTAAGGGTCTGCCTTCCGATCAGCTCACGATTCCAAGAGTCCTAGGATCCAGTCCCGTTTCGGGCTTCCTGGTCAGCAGGGGAATCTACTTCTTCCTCTCCCTCTGTCCCTGCTCCTGTGCTCTCTCTCGCTCACTCCCTCTTTGTCAAATAAATAAAATCTTAAAAAAAAAAAAAAAAAAGCTGCAGATCCTAGCTGACCAAAGGGCGACTTACAACCGGGCACAGGTACCAAAGAAGGAAAGTTCCACACATTCCCATACCTCCTCACTCCCCTCCTGAATTATAGCCCCTCAGCCCTGCCTCCTGGCAGACAGTCTCTCCCTTGCTGTCCTGCTGTCCTGCCGGCTGCTCCCTTGTATTCAGTAAACTGTCTTCTTCATTCTGCCTTGGGTGAATCCTTTCACTGCCCGTGCCACCGGCCTCCACCCCATTGAGTTACCCCACAATGAATTTATAGTGATTTTTCCAATTCATGTATGGGATGACAGAATTTCTACTTACCCTCCTCCTCCTATTTCCATCTCAAAAAAAAAAAAAAAAAAAGCTCCCGTTCTCAATAACACCAACCTGATCACTCCTACAACAGCCTCACGGGAGAGTTATCATGAATTTGCATGTCATCTGTACCCAGGGACCATGCCAATCCTCTCTGTGGTGTTCTAAATTTAGTATATGTGCTGCCAAAGTGAGAACATAACATCTTTATAATCTTTACCAATCTGAAAGGTGAAAAACCGTATCTCATTCTCATGGGAGTTTGCAATTCTTTGGTAATTAATGAGGCTGGGGGGGTGTGTTTTCATTAGAGGCCAGGGCTGGTTTAAGCCTCTATAAAATTGCTGGTATTGTCCACAACAGTATTTCCTAATGATCCTTTGCTTAGATCAACAAATGTCCAGTGCTACTATTTACTCACTGGATTTTTAGTCACTGAGCCTCCTCTTAAGCAGTCATATACAGGCATATTACACATTAATAGAATTGGCGCCTCCTGTATACTTCCCTAGTGCCCAGTAACATATGCACATCACTCTTAAACAAGCAAGTGCCACCTGAAATCATCTCATGGACCACCCACCTGGGGGTGAGCACCACCCTCAGGGAATCCCTGCCCTACAAGCATTCTGACACTGTGCCCCGTGTCCACAGCTCTTCCATAAGAAAGACCATGTTCTGGGGGAAAACCAGACCCCATGCCAGCCTCACTTGGTGCTAGGGGCCAGTTCACCCTAATGATGATGTCCTTCACCATCTAGATGGGAAAGACGACCCAGGGCTGGACTTGCAGTGCTGCAGTTGGCCAGCTGGTATCTTGGGGAGCTAGCACCCAGTGTCCCCGCTAGCCCCCAGTGGTCTCGTCTGTAAAATGGGGAAATCGGAGCAAATGATGTGAAATAGACATAAGAATGCTGCTCCTTAGGGCCATCCATTTTCTCCCATTTTGGGCTCCCAGGTCAGGACTGGTGGTGGGTGGTCCCCATCTGCACCAGCAAGTCTCTCTGTGGTGTCACCGACAGAGGACTCACACCTCAGGAGCCTACAAGCTCCGATGCCCAGGGAACACCACAGGCTACTGAAGAATGAGAGCAGCTGTGCCCAGATCCAGAGGAACCGAGGTTAGTGTGGAGGCCGAGAAAAATTAAGGCCATCCCAGCTCAGGTTTAACCTTAGCATAAGAACAGCCATCTTAGCTCCGGCAGCCATCTCAGACCCCTATGCCCAAGGGCTGAACTTTCCCCTACTTTACTTTAGTTGTAAGAACCCCCACCCTGCTTTGGTTCCAGAGACCCCCACCCTGCTTTAGTAACAGGAAGCCCCACCCTGCTTTAGTAACAGGAATCCATAAATACCCCTGCCTTAACTAAGCTCAGGGTCCAAGTCCCTACTCCTCTGTGTTGGGTATACTTGGGCCCAAGCTTAAGCTTGTTAAATAAACCCTTGTGTGATTGCATCAGTGTTGGCTCCTTGGTGGTCTCTCGGACATGAAAACTCGGGTATAACAGTTAGGGCAGTGCGGGGCTGTGCGATCATCCTGAGGGTGAGACTTGCTATCAGGTCACCCCTGGACAGGGCAGAGACTTGCTATCAGGTCACCCCTGGACAAGGGCAGAGCCCAGCACGAGAGGGCGTCAGGAGTCCAGAAGAGACAATGCACAGATCCTAGAAGCCCAGATGGTACCCTGCTTCCAGCAGCGGGGTCCAGATCAGGGAGGATCTGAGAGTATGTGCGGTATGTGTGCACGCATATGGCGTGTGGAATCTGGGGAAGTAGAAAAGCACAGCGGTTTTAAACCAGGGAGCCTGGCCTTGACTCCCACCCTTGCCCCTTCCTACCTGCATGGCCTCAGACAAATCACTTAATGACGTCTGCCTTAGTTCCTTCCTCTGCAGAATAAGGATCACAGTATTACCAACTTCATGAGAGTGACAAGGCTTCAAACGGTTAACACATGAAAAATGTCACAAGCATTAGCTTCTGTGTTTGAGACAGAGAGGAAAACAGGAAGAGAGTGAAGGAGAAAGGGCAAATTAATCAAGGCCACTTCTCCAGGGAGGTGGGGGTGAGGGGAGTGATCTCCAGCCCTGAGTTCTGGGAAGAAGATGGGATATGCCCCGGTGGGCTTCTCTCACAGAGCTAAGGAGAAAAACAAACAGAAAAAATGCCTAGAGGTGTTTTGTTACTCAGTTAGCGCCCAGAGGTGAGGCCCCTGACCTCACCCAACAAGATCTTGTTAAGAAAAAAACTATGAAATGTTCGGTGGCCCCTGGGCCTGATGTTATCTGTTAGAGGAAGAACTGAGTTGCCAGATTCTTCTGTGGAGACCAGCCTGCAGCTCAGAGGGGTGCAAATAGCACTTAGTCTTAGAGACAGTCAGAGGGACTGACTGTGAGCTCTTACCACCTGGGAAAGCAACAGCTAAGTTTGTGGAGCGTGCCATGTGCCACCACAATTCCATGTGCAGAGAAGATGATAAATGGCCCTGCACGGTGGGTCAGGTACCCTGTTTGTGGCATTAAGCTCAGTTCCAAACGCTTAGTGCGGGGGCCACCCAAGCGTCCCGAGATCCACCGGTATTTGTTATCCTTTCCAGATACCATGCCCACTAAAAACAGCTCCCCCAAAAGAAGTCGTTTCTTCTTCGCACCAGAGCAGAACTTGACATCTGTTGCCACCTTTTTTATATACTTAAACACTCTGGCAATTTCCTTAAAGCAGTGTGTGTGCACACGTGTGTACACGTGTGTGTCTGTGATGTCTAAAGAGAAACCTTTTGGCCCCTTTCCTAAAATGCCAGAGAAGGTTTGAGTCCTATCCCATCTTCAAATGTTCCACTGGGACTTTTCCCCCCTGGGGCTTTCTCCTCAGAGACTGGCCACCGACCTCAGCAGGAAAACTCACCTGCCCATAGAAGCAGCGGGAGAGACCCAGAGGCATCAAGACATTCCTTCATGCCTCCTTCGTATTTCCTCTACCTGCTGCCTGGTGACTGAAATTCCTTCAGCAAGGTCAGGCCTTCTGTTCCCCATCAAGAGACAGTGAGCTATTCCATAAAGATCCAGAAGTAAAGATTTTGGGCTTTTGGCCCTATAGTCCTTGTCCCAGCTGCTTAACTCTCACGTAGCTAGAAAGCAGCCATAGATAATACACAATGAAAGAGCATCAATGTGTTCCAATAAAGCTTTATTTACAAAAGCCGGACTTCCGGCACTGCTGGCCAGAAGTTGCTGGCCGCTTGTCCCACATTTACAGAGAAGGGCAGTGGGCTGGGGTAGGGAGAGCTGTCATTTACAGGGTGGATACCACATGCCAGGCACTTTTATACTTGGGATTTCATTTAGTCCTCACAAAAGTCACTATGTAGAAGGAACGATCAATATCCCAATATCCCCATTTTATTTTTTAAAATCTCATTTTTTAAAAAAGATTTTATTTATTCATGTGGCAGACAGAGATCACAAGTAGGCAGAGAGGCAGGCGCGCGGTGGCGGGGGGTGGGGTGGGGTGGGAGCAGGCTCCCCGCCAAGCAGAGCCAGATGTGGGGCTAGATCCCAGGACTAAAGCAGAGGCTTTAACCCACTGAGCCACCCAGGCGCCCCTAATTTATTTTATTTTATTTTTTTTTAAGATTTTATTTATTTATTTGTCAGAGAGAGAGAGAGAGGGAGAGAGAGCAAGCACAGGCAGACAGAATGGCAGGCAGAGGCAGAGGGAGAAGCAGGCTCCCCGCTGAGCAAGGAGCCCAATGTGGGACTCGATCCCAGGACACTGGGATCATGACCCGAGCCGAAGGCAGCTGCCCAAACAACTGAGCCACCCAGGTGTCCCAATTTATTTTATTTTTAAGTAAGCTCTACCCAGCGTGGGACTTGAACTCATGACCCCAAGATCAAGACTCACATGCTCTACTGACTGAGCCAGTCATGTGCCCAATATCCCCATTTTATAGCTCAGGAAATTGAGGCTCAGAGAAGTTAAGTAACTTGGTTGAGGTTGCTCAGCTGATGCCAGCAGAATCTGAACTCCGGTCAGCAAAGTTCCAAAACATGTGTTTTTTTGTACAGAAATAAAGATGCACAGATTGCTAGAGCCAAATAGGGCTCAGAGCTCAACGCATCTAACATCCTCATTTTACAGGGAGGAAGTGGGGATAGCAGGGGGAGACTTGCCTTAGTCTGCTTTCTCCAGTTTGTGCAGGAGTGGTCCTAATACTGCTGCCTGGGCATAGCATCTCTCCTCATGAATAAGTGGTTGTCAGCAGGGTCTCTCTTCCTCAAGGTGATACAAGACTCCCTCTTTCCATGTTCCTGCCCTATCCTCTGCTGAACATCTAGTCCTACATCACAGAAACAGCATTTTATTGGCTTGGGCCAGACTGCATCACTGCATCCAGGGGTTGGGACACTCTGTCTTAAGCTAATCAGAATCGATCCCTGGGACTGGGGGTGGGGTTAATTATACCAAAACCACATGACTGAGAACCAGGAATACGTTAATTTCCCATGACAAGTCAGGGTGATGCTGGCAGGAGAAGAGGAGTTGGCGAAGAAAAATGTCTGCTGTGGGTTGAATTCAGGGTCCTCAAAGAGCTCTTCCATTACCAAGAGTTCACTGGTCCATTCTGTTTCTTCCTCCTCCAGGCAGAGGAGGCTGATTTTGCAAATGCCATCCTTCTCTTTTCTTCTTGGAGGCAAGGGTCAGCCTCCTCTGCATCCGCCTGGCTTCCAGGCCATGTGAGGATGGCTCCCAGGCTCAATATGGGGCAGCTGTGCTCCTCCTCATGGGCACTTCTTGGTGGCCAAGCCCACGGCCAAAAACGCCAGCGCTCAACCCACTGGAGAAGGGGTTTGAAATATATTTTTTAAAAGATTTCATTTATTTATTTGACAGAGAGAGATCACACATAGGCAGAGGCAGACAGAGAGAGACCGGGAAGCAGGCTCCCCGCCGAGCAGGGAGCCTGATGCGGGGCTCAATCCCAGGACCCTGAGATCATGACCTGAGCCGAAGGCAGATGCTCAACCGACTGAGCCACCCAGGTGCTGTGGGTTTGAAATATTTTAAGTAGAGGAAGCAGTTTCGAAAATAGCCACTCACCCACGATCCAGGGTGAGCGCACACTGATGTCAGAGACGTGGGCAGGGCAGAGAGCATATTTCACGAATTTACTGGTGCCTTGGCACAGTTTAATGCTTTTCGGGGTGTCCCTGCCCAGAAGCCCTCTCAGAGGCCGTCAGGAGGCTATCAGCAAATTACTAAGCTTGCGGCCTCTTTCAGAGTTCTCATTAGCAAGTAATACATTAGTG
Source organism: Enhydra lutris kenyoni (assembly GCF_002288905.1). Classification (NCBI taxonomy): domain Eukaryota; kingdom Metazoa; phylum Chordata; class Mammalia; order Carnivora; family Mustelidae; genus Enhydra; species Enhydra lutris. The sequence continues at coordinate 2,954,646 of NW_019154110.1, forward strand.
TCACCACAGGCCATCTTTGCTGAGTGCCAAAAAAACAGTGATAGTTAGAGGCATGGCCCTGGTTCAATTTACAAGGAGCAGGTAGAAGCTGCAGACCCATCTGTCTTTTCTATGGAGGGGTGTAGAGGGAGGGGTGCCGGGCGTCTTTTGGATTCCTTATGGTCTGAGGATGAAAACCCGCATGAGATATCAGCGCAACTGTGGATCATCTGTGGAAATCATCATGGCAACAGAGGGGAGGTATTAAAACCTGTGGCCTCATATTCCTCTGTGAAGGCCATTTGGTTGTGATGCATTTATGTTGGCTGTCTTACACTGTTAACTGTTTGTATTCTAACTCGCACTTGAGGTTCTCCCCTCCCTACCTCCGGAACATTGATTAATTAATTTAAGAGAGACAGAGATAGCAACAGAGAGCACAAGCCAGGAGGAAAGGGAGAAGCACGCTCCCCGCTGAGCAGGGAGCCCAAGGTGGGACTTGATTCCAGAACTCTGGAATCACCACCTGAGCCGAAGGCAGACGTTTAACCAACTGAGCCACCCAGGTGTCCCTCACAGTCAACGTTCTTAACATCTAGTCCTTAATCTTAATCACAGGAGTGTTGCCCTGGCCAGCTCAGTTGGTTAAAAGCCAAAATTAGGGCAATTCCACTCCCAGATGTTTATTCCCAGAAGAACTGAAAGCAGGAATTCAAACAGATCCTTGGACACCAACGTTCCCAGCAGCATTATTCACAATAGCTAAAAAGTGGAAACAGCCCAAATATCCCTCAGCAGATGAATGAATAAATAAAATGTAATTTATCCATGCAATGGAATGTTATTCAGCCATTAGAAAGAAAGAGATTCTGGTACATGCTGCCCCATGGATGAACCTGGAAAAGGTTAGGCTAAATTAAATAAGCCAGACTCAGAAGGACAAATTTGTATGGTTCCACTTACACGAGTTATCTAGAATAGGCAAATTTATAGAGATAGAAAGTAGAAAAGAATGTGCCTGGGACTGGGCAAAGGGAAAAAGGGGGAATTACTGTTTAATGGGTACAGAGTTTCCATTTGGGATGGTGCAAAAGTTCTGGAGATGGGGTGCCTGGGTGGCTCAGTCGTTAAGTATCTGCCTTGGGCTCAGGTTGTGATCCCAGGGTCCTAGGATGAGCCCCACATCAGGCTCCCTGCTCGGTAGGAAGCCTGCTTCTCCCTTTTTTTCCTGCTTATATTCCTGCTCTCACTGTCTCTCTCTCTCTCTCTGTCAAATGAGTAAATAAAATCTTAAAAAAAAAAATTTTTTTTTTAAGTTCTGGAGATGGATGATGGTGATGGTGGCACAACATTGTGAATGTCCTTAATGCCACCAAATCACCCACTTGAAATGGTTGAAATGACAAATTTTATGTTATGTATGTTTTAATACAATTTTGAAAAAGTTTTTTAGGTCAAAATTAGGGGCAAAATCAAAGTAGGGGCCAGTGAGCTCCGTTCTGTCTCTTAAGTCACTTCAGGCCCATCCCAAACCCAACTGGTGTTTAGAAATCAGTGTCTTTGGGGGCGCCTGGGTGACTCAGTTGGTTAAGTATCTGCCTTCGGTTTGGGTCATGGTCCCAGGGTCCTGGGCTCGAGTCCCGTGTTGGGCCCCCTGCTCAGCAGAGAGTCTGTTTCTCCCTCTACCTGCCTCTCCGCCTGCTCATGCTTACTCTCTCTCTCAAATAAATAAGTAAAATCTTAAATAGATAGATAGATAGATAGATAGATAGATAGATAGATAGATAAATCAGTGCCTGTGGTCAGTAGAAAGTTTGACTTGGGGCAGTATCTTCCAGTTGATAAGAAATACAATCCATCTGCTGCTTTAATTGTGGGTTAGGAAAGTTGGCCATGACTCTGAAGGTTACACCCAGAGTTGTAAATAAATAAGACATCCACATTGTTCAAACATTAAACATAAAAGGCAATAAAAAGTCTTCCTCTTAGGCTTTCCCCATCCACTCACTTCCCATGTCCTCCAATAGGTGAGTCTGTTTTTAGTTTCTTGTTTATCCTTCTAGAAAACTGTTCTCCAGGGGCGTCTCAGTTCTTAAGTGTCTGCCTTCAGATCAAGTCATGATCCTGGGGTCCTGGGATGGAGCCCCACATTGGGCTCCCTGCTTGGCGGGAAGCCTGCTTCTCCCTCTCCCACTCCCTCTGCTTGTGTTCCCTCTCTTGCTGTGTCTCTCTGTGTCAAATAATAAATAAAATTTTAAAAAAGAAAAGAAAACTGTTCTCCATATACAAGATATTGTGAATATATGTTATTTTCCCCTCTATTTATTTGACACAGAGAGAGAGACAGTGAGAAAGGGAACACAAGGTGGGGGAGTCGGAGAGGGAGAAGCAGGCTTTCTACAGAGCAGGGAGCCCGATGTGGGGATCGATCCCAGGACCCTGGGATCATGACCTGAGCTGAGGCAGACGCTTAACGACTGAGCCACCCAGGCACCCCTTTTTCTGCTTTTTATTTGAATTCCAATATTGGGGGGCACCTGGGTGGCTCAGTTGGTTAAGGGTCCAATTCTTGATTTTAGCTTGGGTCATGATTTTGGGGTTGTGAGATAGAGCCCTGCGTTGGGCTCTGTGCTTGGTATGGAACTGCCTTGGGATTCTGTCTTCCTCTGCACTCCACCATTCCTCCCTCTCTTAAAAAAAAAAAAAAAATCCAGTATAGTTAACACACAGTATTATATTAATTTCAGGTGTACAATATAGTGATTCAACAATTCTATACATTCGTCAGTGCTCATCATGATAAGTGCGCTCCTTAATTCCCATCACCTATTTCATCCCCCCACCCTCTTCTCCTCTGGTAACTATCAGTTTGTTCTCCAGAGTTAAGAGTCTATTTATTGGTTTCTCTCTCTCTCTCTCTCTTTTTCCTTTGCTCATTTTTGTTTGTTTCTTAAATTCCACATATGATCAAAACCATGGTATTTGTCTTTCTCTGACTTATTTTGCTCAGCATTATACTCCCTAGCTCCATCCATGTCATTGCAAATGGCAAGATTTTATTCTTTTTCTTTCTTTTCATTTTTTATTTTTTTTAAAGATTTTATTTATTTGTCAGAGAGAGAGAGAGAGAGAGAGAGAGCGAGCACAGGCAGACAGAGTGGCAGGCAGAGGCAGAGGGAGAAGCAGGCTCCCCACAGAACAAGGAGCCCGATGTGGGACTCGATCCCAGGACGCTGGGATCATGACCCGAGCCGAAGGCAGCGGCTTAACCAACTGAGCCACCCAGGCGTCCCCTTTTCTTTCTTTTTAAAGATTGTATTTATTCATTTGAGAGAGAGAGAGAATGAGAGAGAGAGAGAGCACAAGAAGTGGAGGGTCAGAGGGAGAAGCAGACTCCCCGTTGGGCAGGGAGCCCGATGTGGGACTCAATCCCGGGACTCCAGGATCATGACCTGAGCCAAAGGCAGTTGCTTAACCAACTGAACCACCCAGACACCCCAGATTTTATTCTTTTTCTGGCTGAATAATATTCCATTACATATATGACATTTATTACTATATATATATGTCTGTATATATATATAATGTGTATATACACATTACATCTTCTTTATCCATGCATCTATCAGTGGACACTTGGGTTGCTTCCATAATTTGGCTATTGTAAATAATGCTGCAATACTATAGGGGTTACATGTATCCCTTTGAATTAGTGTTTTTGTGTTCTTTGGGCCAATACCCAGTATTGCAATTGCTGGATCATAGGGTAGTTCTGTTTTTAATTCTTTGAGGAACCTCCCCACTATTTTGCACAGAGGCTGCACCAACAGTGCAAGAGGACTCCTTTTTCTCCACATCCTAATCAACACTTGTTGTTTCTTGTGTTGTTGATTTCGGCCATTCTGACAGGCGTGAGGTGACATCTCGTTGTCGTTTTGATTTGCATCTCCCTGATGATGAGTGATGTTGAGCACCTTTTCATGTGTCTGTTGGCCATCTGGATGTCTTCTTTGGAGAAATGTCTGTTCATGTCTTCTGCCCATTTTTGAATTGGATTATTTGTTTTTGGAGTGTTGAGTTGTATGAATTCTTGATATATTTTGGATACTCTCCCTTTATCAGATCTGTCATTTGCAAATATCTTCTCCCATTCTGTAGGTTGACTGTTAGTTTTGTTGACTGTTTCCTTTGCTGGGCAGAAGCTTTTTATTTTGATGTAGTCCCAGTAGCTTATTTTTGCTTTTCTTTCCTTTGCCTTAGGAGACCTATCTAGAAAGATGTTGCTACAGCCGATGTCAGAGAAATTACTGCCCGTGCTCTCTTCTGGGATTTTTATGGTTTCAGGTCTCACATTTAGATCTTTAACCCCATTTTTAGTTTATTTTTGTGTATGCTGTAAAAAGGCAGTCCAGTTTCATTCTTCTGCATGTCCAGTTTTCCCAACACGGCTTGTTGAAGAGACTTTTTCTCACTGTATATTCTTTCTTTCTTTGTCAAAGATTAATTGACCATATAATTGTGGGTTTATTTCTGGGTTTTCTCTTCTATTCCATTGATCTGTGTGTCTGTTTTTGTGACAGTACCATGCTGTTTTAATTACTACAGTTTTGTAATATAACTTGGAGTTTGGAATTGTGACACCTCCAGCTTTGTTTTTCTTTTTTAAGATTGCTTTGGCTATTCAGGGTCTTTTGTGGTTTTATACAAGTTTTAGGATTGTTCTAGTTCTGTGAAAAATGCTGTTGGTATTTTGATAGGGATTGCATTAAATCTGTAGATTTCTTTGGGTAGTATAGACATTTTAACAATATTTGTTCTTTCGATCCATGAGCATGGAATGTCTTTCCATTTCTTTATGTCATCTTCAGTTTCTTTTATCAATGTTTTACAGTTTTCAGAGTACAGGTCTTACATCTCTTTGGTTAGGTTTATTCTTAGGTATTTAATGCTTTTGGTGCAATTGTAAATGGGATTGTTTTCTTAATTTCTCTTTCTGTTGCTTCATCTTTTTTTTTTTTTTTAAGATTTTATCTATCTTTTGACAGAGAGAGAGCACAACGGGGACAGTGGTAGGCAGATAAAGAGGGAGAAGCAGGCTCCCTACCAAGCAGGGAGCCCAAAAAGGGGCTTGATTATGACCTGAGCCGAAGGCAGATGCCCAACCAACTGAGATACCCAGGTGGCCCTGTTGCTTCATTCTTAGCGTATAGAAATGCAACAGATTTCCGTACATTGATTTTGGATCCTGTAACTTTACTGAATTCATTTATCTGTTCCTGTAGTTTTTTGGTGGAATCATTATGGTTTCCCTCATTTTTTTACACAAATGGCAACACCCTGTTCTGTTGCCTTTTTTGGTTAGAATGTATCTTGTTGAACTTTCCGTAAAATACATAAGGAGACTCCTTAGTCTCTTTTTACAGCTGTATAATATTCCAGTATATGAAGGTACCATCCTTTATGTAATCAATCCTTTGTCATTGAACATTTAGCTGTTTCTGATATTTTGCCATTACAATGATAATAAGTAACCTATATGAATGTCATTTTGTACTCATGTAAGGATATATGCAGAAAAGAATTCTGGAACTGGGTACTGGATCAGAAGGTACATGCACTTGTAATTTTGATAAATACTAACAGATTGTCCTTGATATAGGGTGTCAATTTGCCAGCGATGTATGAGAATGTTTATTTGCTACTCCACAGTGTGATACCAAATTTTGCGAATTTTACTAGGATAATGAGTGAGAGAGGGTATCTCAATGTGGTTTGATTTTTTAAAGGATTTTATTTATTTATTTGACACACAGAGAGAAAGAGAACAAACAAGGGGAGTGGCAGAGGGAGAAGCAGACTCCCTGCTGAACAGGGAGCCCAACATGGAGCTCCAATCCCAGCACCCTGACATCATGACCTGAGCAGAAGGAAGACGCTTAGCCTAACTAACTAAGCCACCTAGGCACCCCCCAATGTGATTTTAATTTGGATTTATCATGACTGGGGTCGAGCATCTTCATCATAAGAGCCATGTTTCTTTTCTTTTCTGTGGACCATCTGTTTGTTATCTTTTGCCCATTTTTGTCTTGGGCTATTAATCTTTTTCTCATCAATTTTCAGGGGATGCTTAAATATTAGGGAAATTAGCCCTTTGCCTGTAACATAAGTTGAAAATGTTTTCCCAAGTTTGTCATTTGTCTTACGACTTTGTTTATGTTATGTGCCTTGCAGATTTTTTTATGAGCCAAATGTATCAATGTGTTTGTAGTAGCTTTTGGATTTTGCGATACAATGAGAAAAGCCTCACTGCCTTCAGAATTTTAAGAGAATCCTCTCATTACTTCTATTTATTATTATTACTTTCTTCTATTCTTCTATTACTTTCATGGTTTCATTTTCTCCCCCATTTTAAACTTTGATCCAATTAGAATTTATCCTTTGTCCACCTTTGTTTTTCCCGTAGCTACTCAGTTGTTCTAATACTGTATATTAAGAAATGAATCTACTCCCCCAGAGGTTTTATATCCTATCTGAATTAAATACTATGGGATTGGGGCTCCAGGGTGGCTTAGTCGATTGGCTCAGGTCACAATGTCAGGATCTTGGGATCAAGTCCCGCATTAAGCTCCCTGCTTCATGAGTCTGCTTCTTCCTCTGCCTCTGCCCCATCCTCCCTCCCTACCCCATGCTCCCTCCCCAGCCCATGCTCCCACTCTCTATCTCAAATAAATAAAATCTTTTTAAAAATTTAAAGATTAAAAAAAAATACTATGGGATGGAGTATTTTACCAGAATCCCTACCCTACGTGGATTCTATCTTTTGCCCCCATTCCTGTTGCACTGCCCAAAGTACATCATAGACTCTCAGCAAATGTTTCCGGACGTGACCCCAGTGCTTTGCTAACCAATCTGTACTCCCAACTTCGCCCAGATCTCATCCAGTAATCTATCCCTATCTTGTTAACTCTTTGATGCTTTTTTTTTTTAAAGATTTTATTTATTTATTTGACACAGAGAGATAGATCACAAATAGGCAGAGAGGCAGGCAGAGGGAGGGGGGAAGCAGGCTCCCCGCTGAGCAGAGAGCCCGATGTGGGGCTCAATCCCAGGACCCTGAGATCATGACCTGAGCCTAAGGCAGAGGCTTAACCCACTGAGCCACCCAGGTGCCCAACTCTCTGATGCTCTTTAAATTTTTTTGTTGTACTTTGTCCACCTTAGAATTTTTTTCTTTGTGGAGAAGACTATTCAAAATTACCCAGTCTACCACTACCAGAAGAGGAAGTTCTGGGTTTTGGTAGTAGAGTTCCATATCCTGAACCAGTCTTGAATTCCTGGAATAAACCCCATACAGTCATGATATATTAATTTAATATGCTCTATTTTATGTACTAAGATTACATTTGGAACTTTTGCACTAACATCCTTGAGGTGTATTTATCTATTTCATGAAGTCTTTTACTGGCTTGGTATCAGTCCTATGATCATATTTTTTAAAAGGTTTTGGAAATTTTTCTGCTTTTTCTGTAGTATGTAACAGTTTAGACAGCTCTGTGATCATCTTCTCTTTAAAGGTTTGGTAGAATTCCCCTGTGAAATGGTATAGAGCAGTGGTTTTAATTGCAGCCATTGGGACCCTTGCTGAGGGGCTATGGAGCGGACAAGTGTAATCTAAATGACAGACAGTATTTGATCCACACCAGTGCACACAGCTGGAGCTGGAGTAATTGTGTGATTTAAAACATTTTAATTCTAGTACATTTTTAATACCATGAAATTATAAAGATTAACTCTTGGCTTTTGTTGTTGCAAGAGTCAAAAAGCTTTCAAGTTTTTTTCTTTTACTCATTTCATGCTCTAGTCTTTTACAGGGATCGAAATGCATTGGGCCACCTCCCAAACATGTATTCTGCCTTTCTTGACTCTCAGAGCCCTAGAGATGTGTCTGGTTGCTCCAGGCCATAGGGATAACCCTCCCTCCAATCCCCAAAGTTAGTCTCCTATAAAATTTGACATTTGCTCATCAAAAAAATTCCTATTTCTGGGCTGCTTATCTGTGCTGTTCTCTCCCAAAGGGAGAGGGTTTCATCTCTTCGATTAATCCTATAAGTGGAGTAAATGTGATCATTAGGAATAACGATGAAAGCAAGATGAGGAGACAGACTGTCAAATTTGCACTCTAAAGCAAAATCAAAACAGACAAAACCCCAAAACAGAAACAGCCCAAAACTCTTTTAGGAAACAACGTGATATTTATTAATAGGCTTTTTTTCTCATTTCCCCTTCTGAAGGAAAAATCACGCAGAGAGACACTGATGCCCAGACAAAGGACCTCCGGTCAAAAGCGACCTTTCTGGGGTGGACTGGTTTCATAGGAAGTATGGGATGTAGAGTGTAATTTGGGGCTTCAAAGTTAATAGGAGACAGAGGGCAGCTGAATTGGAACCCTGCCCTGCCCTCAAAAGCCTGAAAAAGAAGATGGGAGTCAAGTTCACTGCCAAGATAGAAGTGCTGGAATTTCAGGATATTGTCATGTCCAGCCGGTATGTACCTCTACTATGTGGGACTGATGTGATTTTGTTGGCTAAATGAAGTTAGTTAGCCACTAATTAGGGGAAGCTACAAATTCTAGTTGCCCACATTCATGTCTGTCTCAGGTGCATATTGTAATCTCCTTGAGGAGATTATTATTTATTTTATCTTTTGAAAGATTTTATTTGAGGGGTGCCTGGGTGGTTTAGTGCGTTAGGCCTCTGCCTTCAGCTGGGGTCATGATCTCAGGGTCTTGGGATGGAGCCCCACATCGGGCTCTTGGCTCAGCAAGGAGCCTGTTTCCCCCCCCCCCCTCTGCCTACTTGTGATCTCTCTGTCAAATAAATATCTCTCTTCCTGTCCAAACTCCAAAAAAGATTTTATTTGAGAGAAAGACACAGAGTACGAGCAGTGGAGCAGTGGGGAGGGGCAGAGGGCAGAATGAGAAGCAGGCTCCCCACTGAGCAGGGAGCCTGGACCCCCGTATCATGACCTGAGCTACAGGCAGATGCTTAACTGAGCCACCCAGGTGCCCCGAGGATAGTTATTATATTTTTAATCTCTGAATTCCCAATGCCTGGCACAGAGTACACGAAAGAAAGAATAAGATAATTAAAATACTGGTTTACATGACTTCTTTGTTTGTTTGTTTGTTTGTTTATTGTGTATGTGGGTTAGGCCCTATGCTGGGTGCTCGTAATAGATCAGAGGATATCCGTGGTCTCCGCCCTAATAGGGTTTGTGGTCCAACGGCACAAGATGTTCAAACGCCAGAGATGGTCATGGGAGGGACGGTGCATGTGGGTTCAGCCTGCGCTCTAGAGAGGCTTCCCACTGGCTGTCCGTGGGACTTACAGAGAGCGGAGCAAGAGTCTTGGGAGAGATGACTCAGATTCTGGGGGCCTCTCACTGCCTCTGCCCCTGTGCAGATAGCGATGCTCTCCTTGAGTAAGAAGAAAGCCAGGGCACCCACCTCAACAGCCTCTCACAGCCGGAGGCCCTTTGCGCAGACAAGGTAATCTGCACCCGGCTGTTCCAGAAGGGAGACCGAGATGTGGGGGTGTGGTTTCCCGAGGCAAGCGCTCCAAATCAGGCGGCGGCGGCGCGCCCCCTGCTGGACCCAGGGCCGTTCTGCAACTAGCGCCCCATCAACCAGGGAGGAAGGCCGCTCAGACTCGAAAGTCAGAACAAGAACGTTTCTTCTCCCTTCTAAAGGCAGAAAACAGATTCCCCAAAAGGAGAAAATCTACCAAGGCTACCAAGGATCCAGGGACCCCATATCTCATACTTCCTGGGGGAATCAGGAATGAATAAGTGGTAAACAAAACTCCCATCTTGTAACCTTGGCTACCCACTCTACTGACCCAAACCACTATTCCCTTCGATTCCCATTTTCTCAGGGCTCAACCTGAGAAAAGTTACAAGAATTGTTATAAAACATCTGTCCCCCTCTTTTTTCTGCAAATAAAATGACCCTGGGCGTTGGTAATAATACAGATAGCATCGCTTGTAAAAGGTATGTCTAGTTTACTGGAATCTCCCTTCTCCCCAGCACATAATTTGAGGATTTTCTTAAAAGAAAGACTTTACCGCCCCCAACTAATCTTTTCCAAAGAGTCATAATTATAAATTCCAAACAAAACTTCGAGGCATGTGAGCCTCTCTCAGGCTTTTCATTTCAATAGATCTGCTAATTAAAAGCTATAATTTAACAAATAATGACCTAACCATCTCACTTTGAAACCAAACAAAAACTTACCACTACAACGTTGGACTAGATAAAGATAATGAAGCCGGGCGCAATTCAGACTCCTGCTGGGCCCATGCTGGCCCCCTTCCAGCCACAGGCCTGACGCCTTTGATTAGAAGCAATAGTTTTCCAAACCATTTGGAGGAAACTCATGTCAGGGTGGGTAAGTGAGCAATTTGTGAGGCTAAGTGTTTTTTTTGGACCCACTCCCACTGCTGATGGAGCAGGATGGAATATTTATCTTTTCCTTGTCCTCATTCATTGTCACTTGGTCAATTTCATTTTCTCCCTGACCCTTCTTTGGCCCTCGGGGGAGAGAGTTGTTTCTGACGTTAACAAGCAGGAAGAAATCGCGAAAAGGAAAACTAGTGATGAAACCGGGTGAGGCTCGCTGCATACAACAGCATCCTCAGTGGTTAATAAAATAATAAATGATGAAAGCAAGATTGCTTCCCACCTACCACACCCCCTCCCTTAGCTGGGAATTGGGCATCTGGGCAAGCCTAAAAATAGCCTAGTGTTCTGGAACCTCCTCCGCAGCCCAAGCTCGCATCCGTCGCCAATGTGTGCCATCCGTCTGCTCCCGGCCGTGCTCATTCTCCATGGCAGGAGGGCTGCAAACACTGGCCCCTTCCTGCAGTCCTGGAGAGAGGAGAGAATTGGGTGCATCGGAAAGGCAGAGGGAGGGGCAGAGGGCTCCCTGTGGAGTTGAGACACTGGTGGGTATTGGGTGAGACCCCAGGGTAACACAAAGCTTGGACACTGAATCTATCTGTAGATGTAGGGAGAAAGGAGTTGCCAGGTGTCTGCACGTCACACTCCCACCTCCAGGACCTCGTCCTGTACTGTTATCTCCCTAGGAACTGCTCCTGCTTTGAAACCTTAAGTCCTTCTCTCTTGAGTACAAACCCTGTCCGTTATCTCCCTCTCCCCTTCGTTCCACCCATAACCTGTTCATCAGCCTTCAGACCTGATGACAGTTGTCACCCTCCTTCTTCTCCATGCTACCATACACTGAATGCTTACATAGGTGCCCAGCACCTATGCTAAGTAATGTATGTGGATTGATTCAATTAATTCTCACAACAACCCTAAAGCAATAGTAACAGATATTTTTTAATCCCTTGTTCCCTCATTTTCTTCCTCTATTCTCTTCCTGTTCAAACCAACTTTACTGCACGAATCAAACAGATCTGCATGTCTGCTACCGCCAGAGTCCTTCTCTGAGTACTGTGGTTACCTTCTAAGGGTTTCTTGCTTTGTCCTGGGTCATGTGACTGAAGGATTCTTCTGGAGCTCACAGGTTGGTTCCGGAAACGGGGCCCAAGCCCAAAGTGGCTATGCACAGGTTGGACGTAGACCAACCAACCGCCCACATATGAGCCTGTGAGAATCTGTCCAATAGGGATGCTCCTTATTGACAACATCAGCCTATCAGATTCTCTCTGGAGGTTCCAATGCCAGGCGCATGCTGGGACAAAGGAAGAGATAACAAATAATAACCACAGTAACTGTGTGGACCCAGATGTGTGCATACCAAGGGCCAGGGGCTGGGCTGAACACTTCTCAAGTTTTACTTGATTTAATCTTACAGCAGTCTTACAACATAGATACTATTAGCAACCCCCACTTTAAAATGAGGAAACAGAGGCTTGAGCAGGTTAATCAAGTTGCTAAGGGTCCCCCAGCCATGGTAGAAAGAAAATTCTAACCCAAGCAGTGGGATTTAAAAAACTCTACCATTTTTTCTTTTCTTTTCTTTTTTTTTTTTAAAGATTCCACTCATTTATTTGGCAGACAGAGATCACAAGTAGGCAGAGAGGCAGGCAGAGAGAGGAGGAAGCAGGCTCCCTGCAGAGCAGAGAGCCTGATGCGGGGCTCGATCCCAGGACCCTGGGATCATGACCTGAGCCGAAGGCAGAGGCTTTAACCCACTGAGCCACCCAGGCGCCCCCAAAACTCTACCATTTTTAAAAATAACTTCAAGTTGTAAGTTAATAAAAGATAATAGTTGGTTGCTAGGGATGAATTAGCCAGAGAACAAAAGATGTTTAGGGCAATGAGACTGCTCTGTATGATACTGTAATTGTGGACACATGTTTTATATTTGTCCCAACCCATCGACTATACAACACTGAGAATTAATACTAAGCTGTGAACTTTGGGCGATTATGCTGTGTCAGTGTAGGTGTGTTGACTGGCTGCATGAAACGTATCACTTTGGTGGAGAATGGGGATAATAAGGGGTGCGGGGGCGGGCAGGGAAGGGGTGTATGGAAAATCTCTGTACCTTCTGCTCAGTTTTGCTGTGAATCTAAAACTGCTGTAGGGGTCCGCCTGGGTGGCTCAGTGGGTTAGGTCTCTGCCTTCGGCTGGGGTCATGGTCTCAGGGTCCTGGGATCAAGTTCTTCAAGGGTCCTGGGATTGAGCCCTGCATCAGGCTCTCTGCTCAGCAGGGAGCCTGCTTCCCCTCCTCCCTCTGTCTGCCTCCCTCCCTGCTTGTGATCTCTCGCTCTCTGTCAAATAAATAAATAAACTTAAATAAGTAAATAAATAAATAAACTGTTCTAAAAAATAAAGTCTGTTTAAAAAAAGATAATAGAGTCACATGACCCAAATGTTTTTGATTTTTATTTTTTTAAAGATTTAAAAAAATTTATTCATTTGAGATGGTGGGGGAGAGAGAGAGAGAGCACAACCGGCGGAGAGGGAGAGGGAGAAGCAGGCTCCCTGCTGAGCAGGGGAAGCCCCATATGGGGCTCCATCCCAGGACACTGGGGATCATGACCCAAGCCAAAGGCAGGTGCTTAACTGACTGAGCCACCCAAGTGCCCCAAAGTTGGTGTTTCTTACAGTATGGCCCGGGACGGCAGCCTCAACCTCCCCTGGGAGCTTGTTAGAATGCACATTCTAAGGCCCTGCCCCAGACTTACTGAGCCAGAAACTCTGGGAACCAGTCCCAGAACCATGTTTTTTTTTTTTTTTTTTAAGATTTTATTTATTTATTTGACAGAGAGAGAGATCACAGGTAGGCAGAGAGGCAGGCAGAGAGAGAGGAAGGGAAGCAGGCTCCCTGTTGATCAGACAGCCCGATGTGGGGCTCGATCCCAGGACTCCAGGATCATGACCTGAGCTGAAGGCAGAGGCTTTAACCCACTGAGCCACCCAGGCGCCCCCAGAACCATATTTTATACAAGCCCCCTGTGTGATTCCGATCCATGCTTAGGTTTGAGAACCATCACCCTAAGGTAAATTGAGAAGTCCCTTCCTTGTATCCCAGAAGAACCTCATAATACAGCCAGTACCATAATCCAGTCGTCAAGATGGTTGATCGTCTTCCTCGACTTCTTCAATTCAGGACTATGGCTGCTTTCTTGAAACGTTCTACTCACTGGTTTCTGTGAGTCTTCTCTCGTGGTTTCTCTCCTACACCTCTGGCCTCCTTCATCAGCTTCCTCTGAGGGCTCCTCCTTACCACCCACCGCGACTTCACTGTTCTTAACGATCTTTCTGACACCCACCGTTCTTCTCATTCTACGTGTTTCCTCAGGCGATGTCATCCACTTACCCGGCATCAGCAGCTACCAGCACTGCTGCTGCCAGTCTCTACCCCCACGCTAACCTCTCTTCAAGCTTCATGCTTGTATCAACTTTTACCTATTGTGACTATCTCCATTTGCAGGTCCCACAGCCAACCCAGACTCAACTTTTCAAAAACTTGAGTTCTTTGTCTTCTTCTCATGATGTGCTCCTCCTCCAGGAGAATGGAAATTCCAAAGCTAGTCCTATGGCTGGCTCCCCCTGGCAACCAGACCCCATCCTTAGAGATGGTCCGAAAGTCACCTCATTAATACAACAAAGGACACCTTTCTTGCTTTCATCACTTAGGAAGGTCCAAGGATTTTAGGAGCTCTGTGCCAGGAACAGGGTTGTTTCCATGAGTGCATCATATGCAATTCTGTGATGCTTATACAGAACAGTTAGGGATGCCCTGGTGGCTCAGACAGTTAAGTGTCTGCCTTTAGCTCAAGTCATGATCCCAGGGTCCTGGGATCGAGTCCTACATTGGGCTCTGGCTCAGCGGGGAGCCTGCTTCTCCCTCTGCTCGTGCTCCCTCTCTCTCTCTGATAAATAAATAAAACTTTAAAAAAAAAAAAAACAGTTAAGGGGCACCTGGGTGGCTCAGTGGGTTAAAGCCTCTGCCTTCGGCTCAGGTCATGATCCCAGCATCCTGGGATCGAGGCCTGCATCAGGCTCTCTGATAGGCAGGGAGTCTGCTTCGCCCCCTCTCTCTGCCTGCCTCCATGCCTACTTGTGATCTCTGTCTGTCAAATAAGAAAATAAAATCTTTAAAAAAACAAAGTTAAAAACACATCTTACATGAGGGAGGTAGCTGGGGGGAAGGGCTCATTGGGGGTGGGCATTAAGGAGGGCACTTGTAATGAGCACTAGGTGTTATATGTAAGTGATGAATCACTAAACTCTACCTCTAAGGAGATCCTAAGTGGCTCAGTCAGTTAAGCATCTGCCTTTGGCTCGGGCCCTGATCCCAGGGTCCTGGTATCGAGCTCCTCATTGGGTTCCTTGCATAGCAGGGAACCTGCTTCTCCCACTGTCCCTCTTCCTACCACTCACCTTGTTTTCTCTGTCAAATAAATAAATAAAATCTTTAAAAAAAAATAAATCTGACCCCTGAAACTAATAATACACTTTATGTTAACTAAATTGAATTTGAATTAAAAAAAAAACAAACCCACACAAAAACAACAAAAATGGGATGCCTAGGTGGCTCAGTCAGTTAAGCATGTGACTCCTGGTTTCGGCTCAGGTCACAATCTCACAGTCCTGAGATGGAGGCCTGAGTCAGGCTCCCCCCTCAGTAGATTTTTTTCTCCCTCTTCCTCTCTCTCCCCCTCAGCCCCTCCCTGCTCTCACATGCTCTCTCTCTCTCTAAAATAAATCAAATCTTTAAAAAAGAAAAACCCACATCTTACAAGATTTTTCTAAGAATTATTTGAAAGAGGTTTTCAGCAAAGTGTGATCTCAGTGATTGGAACCTGTATTCACTCGGTAGTGCTTATATTGTTTTTAAGAACACCTCTTATAGGACGTTTCTAAGAAGTGAACTGAAATATACATTCATTGCAATGTTGTTTCAGTGAGTGAAACATAGGGCCGTTCTCTGACGCTTATACAGATAATATGTTTTAAAAGACTTCTTACAAGGTTTTCAAAGGATTATTTAAAAGATGATTTCAGGGGTGCCTGGGTGGCTCAGTGGGTTAAGCCTCTGCCTTCGGCTCGGGCCCTGGTCTCAGGGTCCTGGGATAGAGCCCCGCATCAGGCTCTCCGCTCAGTGGGGAGCCTGCTTCCCCTTCTCTCTCTGCCTGCCTCTCTGCCTACTTGTGATCTCTCTCTGTGTCAGATAAATAAAATATTAAATAAATAAATAAATAAATAAAAGATTTCAGGGCTGCCTGACTGGCTCAGCTAGTACAGCATGCGACTCTTGATCTCAGGGTTATGAATTCGAGCCCTACATTGGGTGTTGAGATTATGTAAAAATAAAATCTTTTTAAAAAAATGATGATTTTAGCACAGTGTTTGTTGAGTGGGTAATGCTTATATTGAAATGTTTAAGAGCACTTCTTAGAAGATGTTGTTTCTAAGATGCTATTTGAAAGGAAACTGGGTGAAAATTTATGGGGACTCTGTATTATCCTCTCAGTGTTTATGTAAGTCTAGTAAATCTATGTAAATCTAGTCATTTAAAAAAAATAGTCTGTTTTTCAAAAAGTTAGAAAGAAAGAAAGGAAGGAAGGAAGGAAGGAAGGAATAAATAAATTGATTTTGTAAGAGCTGGAAGGGAAGGGGCTCCTCAGCTCAGCAGCAGGGTTAGCCTCGGCCAGCTGGAGGGAAGGAGAGGTGGTGCTGAGAGAGATGTGTGAGGCCCAGCCGGACGTTGAGGGTTCACACCTGAAGGCCTCAATTTCTCCTCCCTGACCCAGAAGTAGAGGGTTGAAAGAACCTATGAAAAACCTGTGGGTTGCATGTGGTGACATTTGAAGAGCCCCTGAGGGCTGAGGGCAGCGGAGGAAGAAGCTGACCGGAGGACAGAAAAGAGCCACTTCCTGTCGCGTCATAGTGTTCTGTGGCAAGCCTCTCCCAGGAGCAAGGCCTTGAGTCCTGGATTGACATCTCCTTGGAGTTTCGCATCTTGACCAGCGGAGGGCGCTGAGACACCACACTTTTAAAAATTTCGTTCACGTTCCCACACTCCTGGTTTAGATTTCCCGATTTTCTTTCCAAAGTTCCAAAGCCTTTGATTCCCGGAGGAAAAAGTTCTTTTCTGAGCTAACTATGTTTGCAGGATGAGACACTCTTTGAAACAGCGCGAAGGGAATACCTTGGAAGAGAAAGAATTTGGTAGTGCTTCTGGAAGCTTCTTTTCTTTTCTTTTCTTTCTTTCTTTCTTTCTTTCTTTCTTTCTTTCTTTCTTTCTTTCTTTCTTCTTTCTTTATTATTTATTTATTTTTATGCTTCTTTCTTTTACTTGCTTAACTCAAGGAAGAGCGGGCGGTGTCCAGACCGGCCATTACTGAATAAGCTCGTGTGCGTCAGGCGAGGTTCTAAGGGCTGTCTCATTTAATCCTCACAACCACCTCTGAATGGTCATTGTCACCCCCATTTTACAGCCAAGTAAACAGAGTCACAGAGAGGTTGAGGAGGTTACCAGAAAATCATTCCTGTAGCGCTAAGCTGCATTCCTATTTGGTTTTAACCAGTTAACAATTCTTCAACAGACTTGTGTTCTGGAAAGCCTGTCCTGGGATCCCGTGTCAGTAAATTTGGCAAAGCTGCGAGCTCTCTCTGGTTCTGTGCATATGGGCACAGTGGAGAGAGACTCCCAGGAGGCAGGTAGCCAAGAAACCTGCTTGGTTTTGTTCAAACCTGTCATTTTTCAAATGTCTTTGTCCAGAGAACTTTTGTTGTTGTTAACACGTGTTCACATCTACACAACAAACTTTGTGAAGTGCGGTGGTCAGCTCTGCCTACAGTGGCAGGGAGGGGAGAGACCAGACTTGTTTGGGAAGGGTGTCTGGGTAGCTGAGTGCAGGGAGAGATGAAGCATAGATACACCGAGGTAAGACCAGTGAGAGCAGTCTGGGAACTCTTCTACCATGAGGCAGTGGCCGTGAGGGTGGAGGGGAGGGGAGAGACTGGAGACAAACCAGGAGGTAAAACCAACAGGTTCAGTGGACCATCGGATCTGGGATCCAATGTGTGGATCTGGGAGGGTAGTGGACCATCAAAAGTGGGACGTGTGCAGGACGGCTCCTTCTGGGACCTCCCAGCTCCAGAAAAGATCCCAGATGAATAAAGTCACATCAGTGACCCCAGCTGACATCACATGAGGCAGAAGAACTGCCAAATCAACCCACAGAATCATGAGATATAACAGATGGTGTTTTAAGCCACTTGGGGTGGTCAGTCATGAGGCAGTAGATAATTGGAATAGTGCCCTATTTCTGGACTGAGGGGAAGGAGCCAGGGGGAGTGACACTGACACATGACCGAGGAGGAATAATGGACGGAGTGAGTTTGTCCAGTAGGGTGAAGGGATGACCTGCGCAGAGGGAGGGCTTCTTTCCCTGACACAGAAGCAAAGGAGAGTGTGGACACAGAAAGGTTACAAGCTGGGGATTTCCCTGCGCTGGCCCGGACACCACGTGACTTCTGCTTTCATCATGGACACAGAGGGTGGGGCCTTGCCAAGAGTGAAGTGCCAGGATGAGGTGGGGGTGTAGGTGAGCCCTGGAGGGTTGGCTCTGTGATAAAACCCACCCACAAAAATACAAACTCATACTACACATGGAGAGCCCAGTAGGTCCTAGATTACCTGCTCTCTGGGTGAACAGTGCAGGGGACGGAGAAACATTGGACTGTCGGAGACTTTGACTCGAATCCTGGCTGGTCCTATTGATTTGGGGCTCCCCTTTAGGGTATTGGACTAGATTAATGATTCTTAACCTTTTTTGGGTTATTGATTCCTGTGACAATCTGATAAAAGCCTACAAATATAACTTTTTTTCCTTTTTTTTTTTTCAAAGATTTTCTTGACTTATTTGAGAGAGAGGGAGAGAGAGAGCTGGGGGAGGGGCATAAGGAGAGGGAGAAGAAGCAGACTCCCCGTCAGCACAGGGAGCCGGACACTGGATTCCGGGACCCTGAGATCATGACCTGAGCGGAAGCCAGACACTTAACCGAGAGAGCCACCAAGGTGCCCCTAAATGTAACATTTTAAAAGTTTTTTTTTTAAAGATTTTATTTACTTATTTGACAGGGACAGATCACAAGTAGGCAGAGAGGCAGGCAGAGAGAGAGAGAGAGAGAGAGAGAGAGAGAGAGAGAGCTTTCTTTATTATTTATTTATTTTTATGCTTCTTTCTTTTACTTGCTTAACTCAAGGAAGAGCGGGCGGTGTCCAGACCGGCCATTACTGAATAAGCTCGTGTGCGTCAGGCGAGGTTCTAAGGGCTGTCTCATTTAATCCTCACAACCACCTCTGAATGGTCATTGTCACCCCCATTTTACAGCCAAGTAAACAGAGTCACAGAGAGGTTGAGGAGGTTACCAGAAAATCATTCCTGTAGCGCTAAGCTGCATTCCTATTTGGTTTTAACCAGTTAACAATTCTTCAACAGACTTGTGTTCTGGAAAGCCTGTCCTGGGATCCCGTGTCAGTAAATTTGGCAAAGCTGCGAGCTCTCTCTGGTTCTGTGCATATGGGCACAGTGGAGAGAGACTCCCAGGAGGCAGGTAGCCAAGAAACCTGCTTGGTTTTGTTCAAACCTGTCATTTTTCAAATGTCTTTGTCCAGAGAACTTTTGTTGTTGTTAACACGTGTTCACATCTACACAACAAACTTTGTGAAGTGCGGTGGTCAGCTCTGCCTACAGTGGCAGGGAGGGGAGAGACCAGACTTGTTTGGGAAGGGTGTCTGGGTAGCTGAGTGCAGGGAGAGATGAAGCATAGATACACCGAGGTAAGACCAGTGAGAGCAGTCTGGGAACTCTTCTACCATGAGGCAGTGGCCGTGAGGGTGGAGGGGAGGGGAGAGACTGGAGACAAACCAGGAGGTAAAACCAACAGGTTCAGTGGACCATCGGATCTGGGATCCAATGTGTGGATCTGGGAGGGTAGTGGACCATCAAAAGTGGGACGTGTGCAGGACGGCTCCTTCTGGGACCTCCCAGCTCCAGAAAAGATCCCAGATGAATAAAGTCACATCAGTGACCCCAGCTGACATCACATGAGGCAGAAGAACTGCCAAATCAACCCACAGAATCATGAGATATAACAGATGGTGTTTTAAGCCACTTGGGGTGGTCAGTCATGAGGCAGTAGATAATTGGAATAGTGCCCTATTTCTGGACTGAGGGGAAGGAGCCAGGGGGAGTGACACTGACACATGACCGAGGAGGAATAATGGACGGAGTGAGTTTGTCCAGTAGGGTGAAGGGATGACCTGCGCAGAGGGAGGGCTTCTTTCCCTGACACAGAAGCAAAGGAGAGTGTGGACACAGAAAGGTTACAAGCTGGGGATTTCCCTGCGCTGGCCCGGACACCACGTGACTTCTGCTTTCATCATGGACACAGAGGGTGGGGCCTTGCCAAGAGTGAAGTGCCAGGATGAGGTGGGGGTGTAGGTGAGCCCTGGAGGGTTGGCTCTGTGATAAAACCCACCCACAAAAATACAAACTCATACTACACATGGAGAGCCCAGTAGGTCCTAGATTACCTGCTCTCTGGGTGAACAGTGCAGGGGACGGAGAAACATTGGACTGTCGGAGACTTTGACTCGAATCCTGGCTGGTCCTATTGATTTGGGGCTCCCCTTTAGGGTATTGGACTAGATTAATGATTCTTAACCTTTTTTGGGTTATTGATTCCTGTGACAATCTGATAAAAGCCTACAAATATAACTTTTTTTCCTTTTTTTTTTTTCAAAGATTTTCTTGACTTATTTGAGAGAGAGGGAGAGAGAGAGCTGGGGGAGGGGCATAAGGAGAGGGAGAAGAAGCAGACTCCCCGTCAGCACAGGGAGCCGGACACTGGATTCCGGGACCCTGAGATCATGACCTGAGCGGAAGCCAGACACTTAACCGAGAGAGCCACCAAGGTGCCCCTAAATGTAACATTTTAAAAGTTTTTTTTTTAAAGATTTTATTTACTTATTTGACAGGGACAGATCACAAGTAGGCAGAGAGGCAGGCAGAGAGAGAGAGAGAGAGAGAGAGAGAGAGAGAGAGAGAAGCAGGCTCCCTGCTGAGCAGAGAGCCCGATGCGGGACTCGATCCCAGGACCCTGAGATCATGACCTGAGCCGAAGGCAGCGGCTTAACCCACTGAGCCACCCAGGTGCCCCTAAATGTAACATTTTAAATAAACTACATATTATTTATTTGTCTCCACCCATGAAGACAGAGTCTGTTGTCCGTTTCATTTACTAGACTAGAACAGTGCCTGGCACATTGTAAATGTTCCGTAAGTACTGATGAAGGAATTTGAGTGGGATGCAGACACCATTCCCACCCCCCACACCTGAAGTCAGCCAAGGTTCAGGACCCTGAAATAAGATGATCAGCTTTCTGTCTCAGGATTCTTAGAGTTGGGGCACCTGAGTGGCTCAGTCAGTTAAGCAGCTGGCTTCAGCTCAGGCCATGATCCCAGAGTCCCGGGATTGAGTCCCATATCGGGCTCCTTGCTTAGGAGGGACCCTAATTCTCCCTCCCCCTGCTTGTGCGCTTGCGTGCTCTCTCTCTCTCCCTGTCAAATAAATAAATAAAATGTTTTTTTAAAAAAAAGGATTCTTAGAGTCTATGAAATTCCATCCTGAGTACTTCTGATGCAGACCGTGTAGCTCACTTCAACAAAAACAAACTTCTAGCCCTGTACCCTGGGAAGAAATATTTGCTATATAGGAGGCCAGAAGTTGTTTTAAATGCATTTTATGTTTTATCTTATTTAACCTTCACACCAATCAATGAGAAGGATTTTATTTTCCTAATTTTTTAAATGAGGAAACCAAGGCTCAGGTTAAATAACTTACCTACAGGTGCCCAGCTGATCAAAGGTGGAGCTAGAAGCTGAGCCGAGTCTGTCTGTCTCAAAATCCATTGAAAGATCTTTCTTCCAGGGCTCCTGGGTGGCTCAGTCAGTTAAGCATCTGCCTTCCATCAGGTCATGGTCTCAGGGTCCTGGTATCAAGGCCCTCCTCAGGCTCTCTGCTCAGCAGGGAGTCTGCTTCTCCCTCTCACTCCACTTTGTACTCTCTCTCTCTCAAATAATGAAAAATTTTTAAAAGATTTTATTTATTTATTTGACAGATCACAAGTAGGCAGAGAGAGAGGAGGAAGCAAACTCCCCACTGAACAGAGAGACCCATATGGGGCTCGATCCCCGGACTCTGGGATCATGACCTGAGCTGAAGACAGAGGCTTTAACCCACTGAGCCACCCAGGCACCCCTCAAATAATTAAAATCTTAAAAAAGAAAGAAAGATTTTTCTAGGGGCAGCTGGAACCTCACCACGTGCTGTGTCAGGAATATTCTCAGGAGAGGGAGACCTGGTTGTCCTGTTCATCTGCGGGAGATCTCTGGAGCCAAAGCCCTTTTCCTCCCTAAAGCCTCCGTGAATTCCTGTGAAGACAGGGAATTCACCTGTGTGCCCATATGTCCTCACCTAACCTAAGAAAGAATACAGTCTGGACACCTGACCTCCCGCTCGGTTTACATAACCGTGGAAGGGGCTTAAGAACAGTCATGGCAAAGGGCTGTCTTAAAACTAAGAGAGGCATCTGCAGTGCCAGGAGACTGCTCTCTTTCCCCACTTCCCAGACCCACCCCAAGCAGGTGCTGGAGTCAGGTGCTGGCCTCCTCTCCCTGGGACTTCCTGAAACAGGTAAACAGATACCATACTGTTTACTGGAAGATGTCCTGAGCCTGCCCACAGGATTTACATGGGTAAATGGGTGACCACCGGCCTCCCTGGCCTCTGGCCATCCCGCTCCCTTTATCTCCTGCCAGCCTCCCCTCTCTTAGCTCATAAATCTCCTTCACACAGAGGGCGATAAATCAGGGGGCTGGGAGAGACCCCCCAGCTCCCTGCGCCTTCCCTCCCCCTCCTGGAGAGGACCAGGGCTCAGGAAGCCCCAGGGACAGGGTGGGCGGGGCCGCCCCAGATCGGCCCAGTGCGGCATGTTAATTACAAGCCTGAACCCAGGGGCCTGATTTATGGCAGGGCGGGCCACGTCCTGCGGCGGGCACTGGGCACGTCTAGGGGAGCCTGGAGGGGCAGGGGCAGGACACCTGACAGTCTCCCAAATTCTGAGGGCCTTGTGGAAATGACAATCTTGATAGCAACAAACTGTAGTATGTTTATATATAAATAAAATATAAACGGAATAGCAATAGCTAACATTGAATGAAAGACTGCGCCAAACCCGGCTAAACACTTTATTAATCCATTCATCAAATATTTACTGAATGCCTATTCGGTGCCAGGAATTTTGCATATACTGTCCGGTGAACATCTCCAAACAGCCCTGCAGGGTAGTCCTTATGGTTCCCATTTTGCAAGTGGAGAAATCCCAGCAAGAAGTGATTAAGTGACTTTGCCAAGGTCACTAAGCTAGAGAGTAGTGTGTCCAGGACTCATGCCCTTCCCTGGCTATCTGTCCTTGGAGCTTAAACTTTTTTGAGTAGACCCTACTGCATCTTGACTACCACTTGACTGCCTGCTTCCTGCTCCACCAGGAGCTGAGTGAGCTCATTTGCCTTTGTTGGCAAAAGAGGAACTCTTGTGGCGCCTGGGTGGCTCAGTGGGTTAAGCCTCTGCCTTCAGCTCAGGTCATGGTCCCAGGGTCCTGGGATTGAGTCCCTCATCGGGCTCCTTGCTAAGCAGGAAGCCTGCTTCCCCCTCTCTCTGCCTGCCTCTCTGCCTACTTGTGATCGCTCTCTCTGTCAAATAAATAAATAAAATCTAAAAAAAAAAAAGAGGAACTCTTCCCTACCTACCACACGAGGAGTTAGGGGGATCAAACTAAACGGAAGTTTATGGAAATGCTTTTAAAAATTGCCTGTAGAATACAGCAAAAGTGAAGAGAATAGACAAGGACACAGTGAGAAAGTCTATCCTGTGTGTCACTGGATGGCCATAAGAAGAGAAAAAACAAAAAGCAACAGAGGCAGTATTTGAGAAGATAAAGGTGAGGAATTTTACCAGTCTGAGAAGAGATAACAAACGACAAATTCAAGAAGCCCAACAGCTAAAAGACACACACATTTAAATGTGTCCTAGTGAACAAAACAATCGAAACCACTAAAAAAGCGATGCAAAGCTGGGGCACCTGGGTGGCTCAGTGGGTTAAAGCCTCTGCCTTCGGCTCAGGTCATGATCCCAGGGTCCTGGGATGGAGCCCCATATCGGGCTCTCTGCTCAGTGGGGAGCCTGCTTCCTCCTCTCTCTCTCTCTCTCTCTGCCTGCCTCTCCGCCTACTTGTGATCTCTCTCTCTCTGTCAAATAAATAAAATCTTAGGAAAAAAAAAAAAACACAAAACAAACGATGCAAAGCTTTCAGAACCAATCTGGAAAAGAATTACCTTCCAAGGAGCAACTGTTATTCTGAAACAAGCATCTCATCAAGAGGGATGGAATAAAAAGACAACATCTTATCTTCAAAGTGATTTTCTAAAAATGTGATCTTCAAACAGAGCCATCACCAGCAGGCTTTCTGTAGAGAAAACTCTAAAGACTGTCATTGAGGCAGAAATAAATGGCCGCAGGAACGCCTGGGCGGCTCAGTTGGTTAGTTAATTGTCTGCCTTTGGCTCAGGTCATGATCCCAGGGTCCTGGGGGATCGAATCCTGCGTCGGCTCCCTGCTCGGTGGGGAGCCTGCTTCTTCTGCCTGCTGCTCCCCCTGTTCGTGCTCTCTCTTTCTCCCTCTCTGAGGGAGAATAAATAAATAAAAAAAGAAAAAGAAAGAAAGAAAGAAAGACATGGCCCCAGATGGAATGTCTGAGATATAGGTGGTTAAGGCAGGGCAAAGAAATCCGTGAATGTATGAGCAAATCTAAATGAACATTGATTGTATTTGTAAAAGATCTGTTAGACACTGTATGAAAAGTGTATTGGTTAGGGTGATGTTAGAGGCAGCTCTGCCCCAGGCATGAAGAAGGGCCCAGACCCCTTTTCCCTTTTGACTCCATCATCTTCAGCTCGTGGCTCCCATGGCTGACCACCCCCCTCCCGGTCTTCAAGCCAGAAGGAAGGGGAGTGCGGAGGTTGGATGTGGGAAGTTATTATGAACATGACTGGAAGTGACCTACATCACTTCTGCTCAAATTCAGCGAGCCCAACCAACTGCAGGAAAGGCTGGGACATGGTGTACCTGCTGTATTCACGGTCTGTTTCTGCATAACAAACTACCTCAAGACTTAGTGGCTGAAAACAACAATGAATATTAATTATTTCACAATTTCTATGGATCAGGATTTGAGGAGCCTACATGGTGGATTTCTTCTCCTTTTTATTTATTTATTTGAGAGTGGAAACAGTGAGAGAGAGCATGTGAGGGGAGAAGGTTAGGGGGAGAAGCAGACTCCCCGGGGAGCTGGGAGCCCCAACTGGAACTCGATCCTGGGACTCTGGGATCTTGACCTGAGGTGAAGGCAGCTGCTCAACCAATTGAGCCACCCAAGAGCCCAGAATTTCTTGTCCTTGTTTTTTGCATGACAGAGTGTACACGTGACTCCTAGGACTCCCACAGCTATTTTGCCACCATGAGGGAAGCCACCTTGAGAAAGAAACATACAAAGAGGGGCGCCTGGGTGGCTCAGTGGGTTAAAGCCTCTGCCTTCAGCTCAGGTCATGATCTCAGGGTCCTGGGATGGAGCCCCGCATCGGGCTCTCTGCTCAGCGGGGAGCCTGCTTCCTCCTCTCTCTCTCTGTCTGCCTCTCTGCCTACTTGTGATCTCTCTCTCTGTCAAATAAATAAATAAAAAATCTTTAAAAAAAAAAAAAAGAAACATACAAAGAAGAAATATAAAAGAATCACTGGGGGCGCCTGGGTGTCTCAGTGTGTTAAGCCTCTGCCTTTGGCTCAGGTCATGATCCCAGAGTCCTGGGATCGAGCCCCGCATAGGGCTCTCTGCTCTGCAGGGAGCCTGCTTCCTCCTCTCTCTCTGCCTGCCTCTCTGCCTACTTGTGATCTCTGTCAAATAAATAAATAAAATCTAAAAAAAAAAAAAAAGAATCACTGAAGAATAATCAGAAGGACGATTATCCTAGACAAAAGGATTCTAAAATTCCCATGGAAGTGTAAAGGGCCAAGAACATCCAAAACAATACTGAAAACAAACAAGGAGGCTTGGGATTACCAGATCACAGAAGGATGAAGCAGAAATGGCTGGGAGTGCCGTTATAGAAATGTGGCAGTATGAATCACTGCAGACTTAATAAGCTATTTGTCAAATGGAGTTGGAAAAATTGGCACCTGGGTTCTAATAATAATCAAAATAGAAATCCAATAATCATGAAAGCAATAACAGTAACAACAATGACCGCCACTTATGCATACCTACAAAGTTGTAGAAATATACATTCAATTTATCGTCTAGCCTCACACCGACCCCACCAGGTAGGTGTTATCATTTAGTGTTCCCAATTGACAGATGAGAACACTGAACTTCAGGAGGGCAGAGATGGCCCCTTGAGACACCTGTCTCTTGGCCTTCTGGCCAATGGGGGGTAGAAGGAACCTTGTTTTTCTGCCCCAAGAGCAGTGCCTTGTCCCAAGAATTCCAGGTCAGAGCAGTGGCTGCCTCCCTGGGAGAGAGGGAGACAGAGTCCTCAGTCTACTCGAAGCTTGGCCCCAGGACCCAGAATTACTACCTCACCCCTGACTGACCCTGGGGCAGATCTATGGCTGATTAGAACCGGGCTAAAATCACAGAGGCCCTTTGTCATTGCTTTAATGAGAAGCCAATCACCAGGTCATTAGTGGGTGGAGGTAATAAGGAGTTTGGTCCTGGGGAGGAAGGAGGAGGATGCTCTTAGTTCCTGGGTGATTTACAACTTTAGTGGCGACTGGCTGTGGCAGGAGGAGAAAGTTACCATCCGTAGAACACGTTAGAGGAGCCAGGCGCTGGGCTGATTGCATAAGGTGCTGTTTCATTTCATCCTTAGGACAAATCTGATGAAGCCATATTACTACATGTCCCCACTTTATGGATAAGGAAACTGAGGCTTGGAGCAATTAATTAAGCATCTTGCCCCAGGCTATACAGCTAATTAATGATGGTCTGATCCCAGAGCCCAAACAACCACTCTGCTGGGAAGTGTTATAGAGACAGCAGAGGTGAGTGTAGGTCAAGGAATATTCTAGCTTTAGAGCAAGAAAGAACAAGCTATCGGGATGTGCTTGATGGAGGGAAGTTACTCCGAGGGCTGAGCATTTTGGGGTAGGTTGGAGGGGTCCTATGCCTTCATGAGCTTGGAAGAAAGAACTCCTGGGTGGTCAGTCTGCCAGAAAGAGAATAACAATCCTAATAACAAAATCACATTAAGTGGGCACCTGGGTGTGCCTGGGTGGCTCAGTGCATTAAGCCTCTGCCTTTGGCTCAGGTCGTGATCTCAGGATCCTGGGACAGAGCCCCGCATCAGGCTGTCTGCTTGGCAGGGAGCCTGCTTCCCCCTCCCTGCTGCCTGCCTCTGCCTACTTGTGATCTCTCTCTCTCTGTCAAATAAATAAATACAATCTTTGAAAAAAAACAAAACAAAACCAAAATCGTATTGTCTGTGCGTCAAGCACAGCACCAAGCGTTTTCTGTGCAGAGTGTCATTTACTTATTATGATCTGTTTAGGAGGCAGTTACTGATCCATTTTAGAGATGAGGAAACTGAAGCTAAGAGAGTCTAAGATCAATGGAAAGAAAGGCTGGGGATCAAGTCTGGGAAACTCATGGGAATTACAGGAAACTCAGTGTCTGGACCCAGGCGTAAGCAGGAACTTCCTGCCCCCGCAAGACACTGGAGGCTTCTGGCCCAGGGACTGGCAGAGCAATTTCTCCTGTCTTGCCAGCTCCACATTCAAGTCAAGACTCCAGTCTGTTCCAGCTGGGAGGAATTCATCCCACCCAGAGCCCCACCAGGGAGCATCCCTCCCTCCAGCTAAGAAGACTATCTGATGCTAATTAACAAACAACAACGATAATAAAAACCAGGAATCGAATGCCCCAGTGCCCCAGGTCCCCCCCACCCACAACCATCCCCCCCATCCCCGCCACGGTGACCATAATGCCATCAGCTAGCTCTCTGCCCTTCCTGAGCCTTCTCCTTGTCCACAGTTGGACCCTAGTTCGGAGGGCCCATCACTAGGGGCTGCTCAGAGATCCCTGGCTTCTGGTTCTCGAAGGAGGATGGGGAGAGGATAACACTTTCCTTTTCATCATCTGCCACATCCAGTTGGTCACCCCCCACCCCGTGTACCAGAGCCACTTTCCAAACAGGCATTGACTCCAGTGCCGCCCCCCACCAACCTGCATGGCTCAGACCACTCCCCTGTCACCTGGACCCTTCCAGTAGCCTCTTAACTGGAGTTTGCCTTAGATCCAATCTCCATGCTGCTCCAAGGACCTCTAGCTACAATCCATATACCATATATGACTGTGTCACTCCTCAAATTAATATCCTTTTGTGGTACCCAGGGACCTACAGTGACAAAAGCCAAGCTTTTTAGCATGATGCCTAGTAATCCGCAGCCTCATGTCCCACTCCCTGGTCTTTTTTTTTTTTTTTTTAAGATTTTATTTATTATTTAAGAGAGAGAGAGAGAGGGCACAAGTAAGCAGAGTGGCAGGCAGGAGAGAGAGGAGTAGGCTCTCCGCTGAGCAGGGAGCCTGATGCGGGGCTTGATCCCAGGACCCTGGATTCATGACCTGACCCGAAGGCAGCTGCTTAACCAACTGAGCCACCCAGGTGCCCCTCCCTGGTCTTTCATATCATGGCTTGGCAAAGCGAATTTACTGCATTGTCCTCATTGTACCACAGTGGCTTAAACTTCCAGGCCCTCCCACATGTTGTTTCCTCAGTCTTCAATGCCTTTCCAGTCCTTGTCTTCTTGACAAATTCCTATTCATCCTTTGAAATCTAGTTCAGGCATCATGTCCCTTGTAAAACCTTTCCTAACCCCTCAGAGAAACTCATACTCCGTCCTCTACATCACTTCTAAACCCCTGAGTTCTTTTGCTTGATGCTATTGAAATAATTTGTTTATGAGATAGTATTCTGCGCTAGGTGGTGAGCTCCAGGAAGACGGGAACCCTGTCCATTTTGTTCATCACTGTATCTTCAGTACCCAGTCCAAGACCTGGCAAATAGGTGCTCAATAAATGTGTAAGTCAATTAACCAGAAAAGGCTTGCTGAGATCCAGGGGCTGGGGTGGGGGTCGGGAGATGAATGAATAAGAAGAGGGGTTCAGGAGACTGGGGGTTGGGGGTGGCAAGAGCCATACTTGCTTTATGAGGGGTGAGAATTGATGCCAGGAGATGAAAGGAAGAAGATAGTCATTGCAGATTGTAGGGAAAGTCTAGTTTGGAGAAAGCAGCCTGAGCACATTTGTATTTCCAAGGAAGGAGTCAGTGGGAGAGGGAAAGCTATGAGGCCAAGGGAGCAGCAACTGATGAGACAAGGTCCCCAGAAGAGGTGGGGTGGAGAGAAGAGGACATGCCCCCAAGAGCACTGGCAGGGGAGGGAGGACACCAACACAACCTGCTTCTCCCTCTCTACTGCTCTCTACTGTTCCTCCTGCTCGTGCTTTCTCACTCTCTCTGTCAAATAAATAAATAAAATCTTTTTTTTTTTTTAAGATTTTTAAAAAGTAATCTCTACACCCAGCATGGGGCTTGAACTCACAACCTTGATATCAGTTGTCACAAGCTCCCTGACAGAGCCAGCCAAGTGCCCTATTTTTAAAGACCGAGGAAATCAATGTTTAATGGTTTCCCGTCTCTTGCCCAAGTACAACTTGAAGATATTGCAGTAGCCTACGTGGCCATGTCACCAACCCAAGCTCCCTTGTTACTCCCTTACCCTCACTGGCCACCTTGCTTGTCCATATGCTCCTGAAGATTGCCCATACTCTCCTGCCTCAGGACCTTTGAACATGCTGTTCCCTCTGCCGGGAAGCTCTTCCTCAAGATAGCCACAGCGCCTTGTCTCATTCAGGTCTTTACTCAGATGTCACTTTCTCAGGTGAGCTTTCCCTCACCCCACCTCCCCCAACCCCTGAACCTGCACACACTCTCCACTCTTCTGTCTTTTCTGATGTTTTGTTTGTTTTGTTCCCCCTCCCCCAACATTTATTGCCTCCTAAAGTACATCTAATAGTACTTATTTCCTCCATAAGTGACTTATTTTCCTGATTATTTGCTTTCTGCACTAGAATGTGACTCCCGTGAGGACAGGTTTTTGTTTTATTCATTGATCTGCACCAGTAACTAGAGGGCAGTCAGTACACTTTCATGGAAGGAATAAATGAAGGAATGAAGGAATGGGCAGCGCCTGAAACGGAGCCCACATTCGCCAGATTCCAAACGACCCCTACACTCTCTCTGAACCGAACCGCTGAAGGCGAAGGAAGGCTGCAGGCCTGCCCGGGTCGGTTCTGCGGCGCGATCGGGTTCTCGGCCCCCGGCGGACTCCGTTTCTGCGGAAAGCTCGTATCCCCGTTCCGGGCTTTCTCTCTGGGGGGACCTGGGCCCTCCCTGGGGCGAGCGACGCCGGAACTTCCAGAGGGAGAGCAGGAATTCCTGCGATCCAGGCCCAGCCGAGAGGTAATAGGCACCTTGGCGGCCGCCAGCGGAACCGCCCGGCCCTAAATCACCGCCGCGGCCACTCCTCCCTGCGCTGCCCCGCCGGGGCGGGGCGGGGAGGGGCGGTGCTCCCGGGCGGGGGCGGATTCCAGCCGCGGGGCGGGAGGGCCGGGCCGCCGCCGCAGGTGCCGCGGAAATGCCTGCCCCGCTGCCCGCCTTTGATGTCCGGCCGCCGCGCCGCGCTCCCCGCGCTCCCCGCGCTCCCCGCGCTCCCCGCGCTCCCCGCGCTCCCCGCGCTCCCCGCGCTCCCCGCGCTCCCCGCGCTCCCCGCGCTCCCCGCGCTCCCCGCGCTCCCCGCGCTCCCCGCGCCGAGCCCCCAGCGGAACCGCGCGCCCCGTGGACGGCGCCCCGCGAGCCCACCCGGTCCCCGCGGCTCCCCGGGATTCGTGGGCAGCGGGCCGGGGGCGGGGGCTCGGAGGCGCCTCTTTCGGGCGGCCCCGGCCATTTGTCAGGAGAGTGTGGCTCAGAATTATGAATTTGGAGCCGTGGGCTATCTCCTGATCCGTGCGGGGAGGGGCGCGGAGGGGGGGGGGCAGCTGGCCTGGAAATGTGTGAAAGGCGGGAAAGAAGAGCCAGAGCTGTTTGGGGAGTGGGGGAGGAGGGGATTGGAAGGGTGGGACCCTTCCCAGGGGAACTGGGGCTGCTTGGGCATTTTCTTGGCTTTTCCTAACCTCTTTTAAGGTCGGTTTGAGGGTTCATGTTAGAGGACCAGAAGAGAAGTCGGTGGTTCAATCTCATTTGTTTTTTCCTTTTTGATTTTCTATGGCTATTTTGTTCCTTTTGAGACCCATAGTTGTCTCTTGGCATAAATTTTCCCTCCCTCTAACACATGGGTAGGGATTTCTTTTTTTTTTTTTTAAAGATTTTATTTATTTATCTGACAGACAGAGACCACAAGCAGGCAGAGAGGCAGGCAGAGAGAGAGGAGGAAGCAGGCTCCCCGCCGAGCAGAGAGCCCGATGTGGGGCTCGATCCCAGGACCCTGGGATCACGACCCGAGCCGAAGGCAGACGCTCAACGACTGAGCCACCCAGGCGCCCCAGGGTAGGGATTTCTTAAAGTTAATGTGCAAGAGGAAAATTGCGTGTAAACAAAATTATCCTTGAATAAACCTTACATTGTGGTATGCGAGGCACGATGGAGCGAACCCGCAGCAGTCGTTCTGATGCAAGCTAAAATGTAATAACCACTGAACTAGACGCTGGAGGAACAAATACATCCTTCTGAGCATTCCAGTCACGTTGCTGTTAAGACAGAATTTTGAGTTCCATAGATCTGGGATGAGGTCTCAGATACTCTACAACACACTATGAAACCCCACCCTCCCTCCCTCCCTCCCTTTCTTCCTTGATTTTATTTTTAAGTGATCCCCACACCCAACATGGGGCTTGAATTTACAACCCCCCAAAATCAAGAGTCACCTGCACCACCAACTGAGCCAGCCAGGCACCCAGAGGACCACAGCTTTGACAACTATCAACCTCCCGCCCAGGGAATGGGGTGGGTGGGGAATATTAAAGCATTTGTATGTACCTGCAGTTTATTTCCTTCTGTTTTAATCCCAAGCCTCTGTAGACTTAAGTTAATACACGTTTGTGGTTGTCAACACAAGGGAAAGCCTATACTGCTGGGTCTGGTATAGATATTCAATAAATGTTTACTGGATTTGAATACAGAGCTTGTTTGATCAGACCAGTGTGGTGTTTCCATAGTTTCATGAATTTTTTAAATATCAGGGATGGTACCATTTTTCGACACTCAGAAAAAATTTCCTTGTACCCGCTGTATACCAGGCTCTGTGCTAGGACTGGGAATACAGAGGGGACCTAGATGTGGACCCAGCATGAATATAAAAGCACAATCTGATCTGCTAAATTCTGAGATGGAGTTAAGAACGGGAGCCCGCTAGTTCTATCCACGTCATTGTAAATGGTAAGATTTCATTTTTTAAAAAAGATTTTATTTATTTGACAGAGAGAGAGATCATAAGTTGGCAGAGAGGCAGGCAGAGAGGGAGGGAGAAGCAGGCTCCCTGCAGAGCAGAGAGCCTGATGCGGGGCTCAATCCCAGGACTCTGAGATCATGACCTGATCCAAAGGCAGAGGCTTAACCCACTGAGCCACCCAGGTGCCCCAAGATTTCATTTTTTAATGGCTGAGTAATATTCCATTGTATATATACACCACATCTTCTTTATCCATCCATGTCGATGGACGTCTGGGCTCTTTCTATATTTTGGCTCTTGTGGACCTTGCTGCTATAAACACTGGGGTACAGGTGCCCCTTCGAATCACTATGAGAGTATTATGCTAAATGAAATAAATCAATCAGAGAAAAATACTGTATGATTTCACTCATATGTGGAATTAAAAAAAATTTTTTTTAAGATTTTATTTATTTTTTTGCCAGAGAGAGAAAGAGAGAGAGAGAGAGCACAGGCAGGCCGAGTGGCAGCAGAGGCAGAGGGAGAAGCAGGCTCCCCGCCGAGCAAGGAGCCCGATGTGGGACTCCATCCCAGAACGCTGGGATCATGACCTGAGCCAAAGGCAGCTGCTTAATCAACTGAGCCACCCAGGCGTCCCATATGTGGAATTTTAAAAAAGATTTTATGTACTATAGGGGTGCCTGGGTGGCTCAGTGTGTTAAGCCTCTGCCTTTGGCTCAGGTTGTGACCTCGGGGTCCTGGGATCAAGCCCATTATCAGGCTTTCTGCTCAGCAGGGAACCTGCTTCCCCCCCCCCCCCCCCCCCCCGCCGCCTGCCTCTCTGCCTACTTGTGATCTCTGTCTGTCAAATAAATAAATAAAATCTTTAAGAAAAAGATTTTATGTACTATTATTATTATTTTTTATTTGTCAGAGAAAGCGAGCGAGCACAAACTGGGGGAATGGCAGGCAGAGGGAGAAGCAGACTCCCCGGTGAGCAAAGAGTGGGATGCAGGACTCCATCCCAGGACCCTGGGATCATGACCAGAGCTGAAGGCAGACGCTTAATGACTGAGCTACCCATGCGCCCCATATGTGGAATTTAAGAAACAAAAGAGATGAACATAGGGGAAGGGAGGGAAAAAGAAAATAAGACGAAATCAGAGGAGAAGACAAACTATATGACACTCTTAACTCTAGGAAACTAAGCGTTGCTGGAAAGGAGGTGGCCAGGGAGATGGGGTAAATGGGTAATGGGCATTAAGGGGGGGGCGCTAGATGGACTGAGCACTGGGTGTTGTATGCAATTGATGAGTCATCGAACTCTACCTCTGAAACCAATAATACACTGGATGTTAACTGATTTTAAACAAAATAAAAATAAAGGGGAGCCTGGGTGGCTCAGTTGGTTAAGTGACTGTCTTAGACTCAGGTCATAATCTCAAAGTCCTCGGATGGAACCCCACCTCGGGATTGAACCCTACCTCCACCCTCCCTCCTCAGAGGGGGGTGGGGGGTCCTGCTTCTCCCTCTTCTCCTCCCCCCACCCCCACTTGCGTTCTCTCTCTCTTTCAAATACATAAATAAAATCTTAAAAAAAGAAAAATAACTAAAAATAAAAATAAAGAGGGGGAGCCCGCGGGGAAGGGCTCGCGGCTGGCTTCACAGAGTGGGATGTTTAGTGAGCAGGACCCCAGATCTCCATCCAGAATTCTGGCCTAGAGCCTTCCCTCCCCACGTGCGTAGGCAGCTTCAGCCTGTTCTTGACTCCTGGCTTACTGGGCCCTTGCTCACCTGCAGGAGGTAAGCAGGGGGCCACTGGTCTGTCACTCCTGCTCTCCTGTGCTCTCCCGGGGGCCCCGTGGCCATCAGTTCAGCCAGTGTAGGAAACAAGATTAGCCAAGGAAACCCCAGGCAAGAAATCGGCAGTTGGGCTCCTCTGGACTTCTCCTGGCTTCCAGCCTATGGTCTCTATTCTTTTCTACTTGTCTTTCTTCATTGGGGGGGATCCTTGAGGAGGGGGGAACTCTCCCTCCCTCCTCCAACCCCTCTATCAGCCAAGCTCTTTTTTCTTTTTTTTTTTTTT
>NW_019154110.1:2988953-3055197 GCF_002288905.1 Enhydra lutris kenyoni
ACACTTGGTTGAAACTATTTGAATTTCTTAATGGCTTTTGTTTCAAGGAAGGAGGTGTCAGGCCTCTAAAACAGCAGGTGGTTGGTGGGGGTAGGGGGACTGAGTTGAGAACGAAGGTCCAGCCCAGATGGGTTAAGAGCTTGATCTCTTGAGTAGGAGCCACACTGCCTAATTTGAAATCCTGGCTCAGCCACAGCTCAGCCCTCTGATTTGGGGCAAGCTACTTAGGTTCTTTCTGGGTCACAGTCTGTAAAATGGGTACTATAATAACAGGCCCCTCCATATAGGATTGTTGTGGGGCTAAGATAATATAGGTTTAAAAAGTACTCAGTAAAAAATAAATAAACAGCCCTTAGTACCATGCCTGGTCTAAGTAAGCACTCCATACAAGTCAGCACCAATATTATTAAGATGATGATTGCCATTATTACTAATTAGGACTAAGCAACATCCTGCTCCTGGTGGATTGTGAGTTCTCACTAGGAGGAAGGAAAGATGCTGCAAACACTTAAACCTTGTGAATCACCCTACTGACACTCTCCCTTCAGCTCCTGCTCTCTCCTCTGTGAGGCTGCCCTGGGGATTGGTGGGAAGGGAAGGATTCCTTGGATAGGTCATGTCTATCCTGTGAAGATGAGTCACGGGGTGGGGGGGGGCCCTCTGGGCTTCCCCATTTCTTTCTGATGGGGTGAGAGGGTTATGGGCTCCCTGGAGACACGAGAGAGGAGGGGAACCTGTTAATGATCACACTCGGACTGAGGTTACCCTGAAGATAAGCAGTTGCAGTATTTCTCGAGGACCACTCTTTACTGATCGATATTACTGAGACCTCTGAGGCTGGGATCCATTTCACTGAGACCTCTGAGGCTGGTATCCTATTTTGCAAGTAGAGGACTGAGGTTCAGAGCCTTTTCCGAGGTCTTTATGAGAGAAACAACTATCAGATGAGTTTAGATTCAAAGCTTGTGCTCATTACCACTACACTACTGTGTCCTACACTCAAGGCCACCTTCATGGGCATGGGACCTGTGCACACCACCCTGCTTAGAAGGGTCCCAAGCTCAGTTTAATGCTCTGTTGTCCCCATCTTCAAATTCTCGATAAATATGAACAAGCGACCCCACATTTTCCTTTTGCACCAGGCCCTGCAAATTACATAGCTGGTCCTGCCTACCTTCTTTTGTAGAGAGGATGTCTTCTTTGCAAAGAAAAGGAAACTGAGGTACAGAGAAGAAGATATGACCGGTACAAAGTCATGTAGCAAGTTGGTAGCAGAACTAGAACCTGGTCTCCTGCCTCCCTATCCAGTGGAATTCTCTGGAAGAACTCATATGCCCAACTGTGCCGTGGATGGGAGAGATTTCAGAAAGGGACACTGGCTAGGGGAAGTTTCAGAAAGGGACACTGGCTGGGGGGGGTAAGGTAGGAATGGGTTTCCATCTACCAAATCACTTCTCCCACAGGGCCCTTCTGGGACCGAATTGTCTACCTGCTACCTCTTGACCTGCCCACCCTTGGTCCTTGGGGTCAGGCCTTTCTGAAGGGCTGGGCAAAGCCATGAGCAGGACAGTGACTCAATTCTCTAGACTGGGTTGAAGGGGCAAAGGGACCTGGATAGGGGTGGAATGGAAGCAGAGGTGGCCGTAGAGTAACAC
The DNA here is from genome assembly GCF_002288905.1 of Enhydra lutris kenyoni. NCBI lineage: Eukaryota > Metazoa > Chordata > Mammalia > Carnivora > Mustelidae > Enhydra > Enhydra lutris. Next base: position 2,990,609 of record NW_019154110.1, read on the forward strand.
TTAGAAAGAGGATTCTCTGGGTTTTGACCCGATTCTGTCTCTTGCCCTGAGACCCAGCGAGACTGACATCCTGTTACTTGAGCTGGATGGGTGGACATGGGTGTTCAGCATCTGTGCCCTCTGGTTTGTGTAGAATCCTGCTGGAGGCATGCCTCTCTGTATGCTTGTGTGTGCATGTGTGTGTGTTGTGGGGTGATGGGAAACAGATTGAATAGAGAGGAGAAAACATCTCTCTGCCTTCTTTCACTTTTGACTTTCACAGATATTGCAGATTTGGGGAATAGAGCCCCAGAAATACAAATGTCCTTAGGATGCTTACAGTCTAGTGAGCAAGACTGACAATAAATCAAATAATCACACAGATACAAACATAATGTGTTTTCTGGTGCCTGTTCTCTTCCTCCGTGGAGCAATGAATAGTTTGAAATAATAGGGTTGTTGGCATGCTCTTTGGTGCGATGGATGTGACCCCTATACCCATTCCAGCTGATGCCACAGCAAACCTTTGCATTTTGGAGGCATTTGGATGGTGGCTGGGAATGAGATTGACCTTGGTGCTCCAAATAACTCTCTTGTGGATGGCTGAACTTGTATTGAGGGTTTTTCTCTAAGATTAAGTACTATTATTTTTCTGAGTCTCTACTTAAAATTCAAATCCCCAGGAATGGGTGGGTGGGATGGGCTCACTGAGTTCATAACTTGGCAGTGCTGTGTCCTGAGACAGAGGGGCCCAAGGGCCCTGAATACCAAGAGATGCCCCAACAGGTACCACAAAGGGAGCTGGAGGACCACCGGACCATCTCCATCACACCTCTGCTGACTCAGTCCAGCTCTGCCTTCAGAAGTGGGAGCCAAAGAGAGGTAGAGGGAGAGTAAGGCCCAATCAAAACCGAAACCCAGAACCCCAGCCAGCCTCACTCCGGTAGCTGAAAAAGCAGGAAGCTCCAAGTCCCCATTACCTGCGGGGCCCTGCTGTATTAGATATGTCTCCTCCTTATGGGTCCCTTATGCGAGTCTGTGTTGTCCACAGGTCTTGATAAGAACTTTCAAGGTTCTTGAAATGCACTCAACTAGCCCCCCCCACACCCCACCCCCTGAGACCCTACAGTGCCCCTATCAGCACCCCGGCCCAGAGGCCAAATTTGGCACTGTATTTAGGGTCTGCAAGGTACAACGTTCAACCTGGTTGCCAGACAGAGGCCCTGGAGTGAGGCAGAGCCAGTTCTCCCTGGCGGCTGGAGCACTGCCCTGGGCGTGGCGGGGCTGCCCGCCCGTCTGGTCCCCTCGTACAAGAATCTGCATGCTTCCTTCTTTGGTTGTTTCCTTCCTCCTGGTTCCTCCCTCGCCAGCCTACCTGGAGGCAGGTAATAAAGCAGGAGGAGGGAGATGGATGGATGGGAAGGGTGGAGAGCCACGTGGTGCCATAAAGCCCAACTAGAGAGGGCCCGTCTGGGGAGTGTCCAGCCTGCGGGAGTCAACGCTCAGAAGGTGGACTGTCAGCCCCGTGAGCCAGAACCGGGGCAGCAAGGCCTGGGGAAGGCCATGCACCGAGGCGGGCCAGGGCCAGGCTTCAGAGGCCTCAAGGGGGCCGAGGGCTCCTCTGAGGACTTGGGGGGCTCTTGCCTGGAGGCCGGGAGGGGTTTTGGGGTGCTGAGGGAGAACTGCGAGGCCGAGGAGGAGACGGCGGGTGGCAGGACGCGCAACCGGCCGGTGCGCTCCAAGGCGCGGCGCATGGCGGCCAACGTGCGGGAGCGCAAACGCATCCTGGACTACAACGAGGCCTTCAACGCGCTCCGCCGGGCGCTGCGCCACGACCTGGGCGGCAAGAGGCTCTCCAAGATCGCCACCCTGCGCAGGGCCATCCACCGCATCGCGGCGCTCTCCCTGGTCCTGCGCGCCAGCCCCGCGCCCCGCTGGCCCTGCGGGCATCTGGAGTGCCACGGCCAGGCCGCGCGCGCCGGGAGCAGCGGGGATGCGGGCTCTAGCCCGCCGCCGCCGCCCGCCCCGCCGTCCGCGGGCCCCTTCGCGCCGCGCTGCGCCTCGTGCTCCCCGCACCTGTCCCCCGGACGGCCCCGGGCGGGGGCCGAGGCTCAGGGCTCGGCTCAGGCGTCCACGGGAAGCTGGCGCCGAGGTCCCGGGGCTCCCTTCGCCTGGCCTCGGGGGCACCTGCGTGCGGGCCCTGGGCTGGGCTTCCAGCACTGCTGATCGGCCCCGCAGAGACCCGGTGCGCCTGGAAGCAGACCGGCCAGGGAACCGCCAACGGCAGGATGGCTACAGGAGGGAAGACTGCTGAAAATGTCCTGGACCGAGTAAAACTGAAGGGCTGAGGCCTGAGAGAGAGAGGGGCGGCAGCCTTGCCAGTTGGGAGGGAACCAGAGACCAGGGCTGCACTTCCCAGCACCCCTCTTCGCCGCCCTGATCCCAGCCGGGGATGGTGGCTCTGGGAAAGGAGCAGGACCCTGCTGGGCTCTTTCTTCTGTTTGGACTTGAAGACCTCTTCTTGGAAAGTGAACTTCGCATTCCTGTGCCTCTGAGCCCTATGTTCTCTTGCTGGTTTTGTTTCTTTTTTTGTTTTGTTTTGTTTTAGGCGAAAGGGAGCTTTCGGACAGGGGGACTTGTATGTGGGGAGTGTGGGTGACACCCGGTGTCGTCTGGTGACAATGTGGCATCCACATCCCTGCCTGTGGCAGTCCCCCAAGTCCGTGATGTAGGAGAAGCAACGGAAGCAACCAAATAAAAACGGAAAAGCTAACATCTCTGTCTGCTATCAGGTGTCCCCCTGGGCCCTATGGCCCAGGGTGGCAGGAAGGCCTGAGGTCTAGGAGCTCACTCAGGAATGTCAGGCCCAGGGCCTGATGCCCACAAGTAGGTATGTACCTGGGGCATTGATCCATGGCAAGACCCCAGGTGTGTCTGGACACCGTGAGGAGCACTGTGGGAGAGACGACTTTATTTGAAGAGGGGGAGTGGCTCCAAGAGACTAGGGATACAGTCTGTCTCATCTCTGGATGGGACACCCCACTGAGCTGCTGTCTTAGGGGATGTGGGGTCTGGGCCGGTCTCTGGGAAAGGAAGCCTAGGGCAGACCAGGGATAGGAGGCCAGTAAGTCCTCCCTGTACCCTGATCCTGGGTGCCTGGAACTCCCAGGGAAAAAGGGTCCAGGGCAGCCAGGGCCTCTATGATGAAGGGGCAGACACTGAATCAGGAAAGATTATGGGGAAGAGGTTAAGGGAATGAGATGAGCGCCTCAGGCCAATTCTGCTGAGAAAGTGGGAGGCACAACCAGCCCTCCCTGAGAGGTCTGGAGAGCATTTGCTCTGAGCACTCCCGAGCTGATCTCTGGCCTCACTCATGCTGATGGGCTGATCTACAGGCGGCTGCTGGCCACGCTGAGAACCCAGATGTGAGGGGAAGCCTGAGGGTTCTCTGGTCTCCTTGGAGAGCCTGCTGGGGGAAGAAAAGGGACCCAGCTCAGAATGGGGAACATCACAGAAGCTGGAGAGATGCATATAGACACACAGATGAGCAAGGAGTCCTCCAAACAGTCAAAGTGAGGCCATAATTAAAGATATCATTGCTTTCTGCAAGCAAGACATTGGCTGGCAAACTTGGCGTCCTGTCCTCCTGTCCCCAGCCCATAGGTATTAGGGTTCCCAATTCCACAGGGCAGCCATCTGCAGCACAAATCCCCAGGAAGGTTCTGATTCTGGGCAGAGGAATCACAGGGTTCAACCAGGAACAGGATGTGGGAATCTGGCCCCAGGCCTTCCCACTGAGCCTTCCATCTATCTGTGGGGAGGCAGTGCCACAGTCTAATAGTGGAAAGGAAAGAGCCAGACCATCCTGGGGTCCAACCTCCGCCCAGCCCCTCACTCCATGCGCAACCCATGGCATCTCTCAGCCTCTCTAGACCTCTAGTCCCTCACTGCTGACACAGGGTTAACATTCCTTCAGAATGTACGGTTTCTGGCAAGAAGGTGTTCCATAACAGAAGGTGTTACTGTTTGTATATTATTATAATCTTATGACCAGTTTGGACAGTGCTTCCACCTCGCTTCAGCTCCAAGTTTTCATGCCCTGGAAACATAGTAAAATGACCAGCAAGTCCTGCTTTCTTAAGTTCCAGGACAGAAAGAGGTGAGTGTTCTGGCTGGCGGGCACGCTGAGCTCAGGCATGGTGAGGGCGCCCCCTGCAGGTGGAATCTCACACATGCAGCAGATGTGTGAGGTCGCTGGGAGGGACGTGAAAGTACTTCTCAGTCTCTGCACTTTCCAGCTGAGTGGCCTAGGGCAAATGACTTAAGGGCTTTGAGCCTTGGTGTTCCGCTCTGTATAACGGACTAAAATAAGCAGTTACATCATAGGCTGTTGTGCAGACTACATGAGAGAATGTATTTCAAGCACTTAGCATAGTGCCTGGCCCTGTGAGCACTCACTGAGTGGAAGCTATTAAGACATATTCTATTCACAAGGTTGTTATAAAGAGAGAATGCCTGGGAAGGTGTTTTATAAACTCAAGTCCACAACACTTTAGTTACTGTCCCATCAGGACTACATGTTTGAGTGCACACGTGTGTGTGTTTCCATGCTGTTAGGGGTTTGCCTAGTATTTAAAGAGGGTTTTTTTTTTTTTTTTAAGACTTTATTTATTTGAGGGTGAATGAAAGACAGAGAGAGAAAGAGCATGTGCACAAGTAGGGGGAAGGGCAGAGGGAGACAGAGAAACATTCTCTGCTGAGCAAGGAGCCCGACATGGGGCTCGATCCCAGGACCCTGGGATCATGACCTGAGCCGAAGGCAGATGCTTAACCAACTGAGCCACCCAGGCATCCCTCAAATGGTTTTTTTTCTTGTTTTTGTTGTTGTTTGTTTGTCATAAACATTTTCTGACATCCACACATTATGTGACTGCTTATACAGACATGTGGACATGTGAGTATTTGTGTGTGCATATGTGTATGTGCTGACCTAACAGGTTCTCCCTGCCTCTCCCTGACGCATTAGGGTCTCCTGGGCCAGAACACCTTGAATCTGCTAGAGATTCTCTCCCTCCCTCTCTCTCTGCCCCTTCCCCAGCTCATGTTCTCTCTCTCTCTCTAATAAATAAATAAATAAGTCTTTTAAAAAGATTTTTACTGGGCACCTGGGTGGCTCAGTGGGTTAAGCCTCTGCCTTCGGCTCAGGTCATGATCTCGGGGTCCTGGGATCGAGTCCCGCATAGGGCTCTCTGCTCAGCAGAGAACCTGCTTCCTCCTCTATCTCTCTCTCTGCCTGCCTCTCTGCCTACTTGTGATCTCTCTCTGTGAAATAAATAAATAAAATCTTTAAAAAAATAAAAAAATAAAAAGATTTTTACTTATTTATTTATTTGACAGAGAGAGACACAGCAAGAGAGGGAACAGAAGCAGGGGGAATGGGAGAAGCAGGCTTCCTGCTGAGCAGGGAGCCAGATGTGGGCCTCAAACCCAGGACTCCAGGATCATGACCTGAGCCAAAGGCAGACGCTTAATGACTGAGCCACTCAGGTGCCCCAAATAAATAAATCTTAAAAAAAAAAAAAAAAAAAAGAGATACGAAGGACTGGTATACCTAAAGAGAGAAATCCTGTATCTATAAGGTTGAGAGCGGCCGTCCACTGGAAGAGTCTCGAAGGAGCGGGGGCAGAGAAGAATGACAGACACTGGCAGCAGCCCCATAGCTCATGACGGGCTCCAATACACAAGGTCTCTTGGATGCTCTTAGGAAGTCTGCGCCTTCCAGGCCGTTCCTTTATCCTCATTGCAGTACCTTGTCTGTCTAGCAATGAAGGAGACACACCAGCAAAAATAGGTAACAACCGTCAGACTGATGTCACCAGAGGTGTGGAGAAAAGGGCACATTTATAGATTGCTAGTTGTCCTGCGTCTCTGTTCCTTTTCTGGTAGAAAAAAATGGGCAAAGTCACAATAAAAAGACTCCAAGGGAGTCATCCAAAACCGAAAACACTGTTTGCAAAAAGGCAGCCCCTGAGGCACGGCACAGGGAGAGATTTGTAATCATACGAATGTCCAACCATTGAGGCTTGGCAAAGCAAACTCTGGTGTTCTAATAGAGTGAAAATCGTGAGTTAGCAGAGCAGATTGCAAAATGGTCTGTGCCCACGATTCTAACTGGAGACAGGCGTGTAGGTACATAAACATACCCTAAGAGAATTTGGAGGGACGCAAACAGAGTTAGTATCTATTAAGTTCTTCATAATTGCCCTTTCAAGGGGAAAGATTTGTCTCCTCAGAGCACCTTCCAAATATTTTATTTATTTATTTATTTATTTATTTATTTATTTATTCGACAGAGAGCACAAGTAGGCAGAGCGACAGGCAAAGCAAGAGGGAGAAGCAGGCTTCCTGCCAAGCAGAGAGCCCGATGTGGGGCTCGATCCCAGGACCCTGAGATCATGACCTGAGCCGAAGGCAGACGCCCAACTGACTGAGCCACCCAGATGTCCCACATCAAGTTTTTCTTACAGTGTGTGTGTTGTGGGGGGGGGGGGCTGTGGGCACACATGTGTGCTCACACAGATCCCAGATGCTCCTGGTGTGGGGTGAGCTGAGCCCAGGGCAGACAGAGGTAGGAATTAGTGTCCATGTGGACACACTGGACATGTGGTTTCTGTCTGCATCTTCCTCTGGTTCGGCCAGCCAGCTGTAATTGGGCCAGACCCTGGGCGAGGGAGCCAGGGGGTACACCTGCGGCACCCCGGACCTCACAGCCACACCAGGAAAGTAGGGGAGGGAAGGAAGTGACTTTCTTCAGCAGCCAGGCCAGGCAGCAGTGGAACAGAAAGGTCAGTCCATCTGTCTAGCTGCAGGGGCTCACAGCTCAAATCCCCTCAGGCAGGCAGGCCTCGTGGGGGTGGAGCTGGAGGAGCCCCATGTCCCCTTCTGAAGGCTGCTCTGCAGAAACCGGTCCCAGAGTCCCCGAATCTTCACGTTACAAGTCTGAAGCTCTGTGTCTATGGGAAGCGGATTGCAGCCCAAACCCATTTTGGATGATGAGTATGGCCCATGGGCCTCCGTGGAAGACCCAGTTGGGACTAGGGGGCGTGGGGAGGCGGCCACTGCAGGCTGCAGACCCAGCAGCTTGCTAGGCTGGGCTTCCCAGCCTGGGAGCCCCAACCTGAGGCACCTCCCGGCCTCTCCCCTTGGAGGAGGGTGTAGGGGGTGTGGGGGAGCAGGCAACCCCGCCTCTGGTCATTCCCCTCCTCACTACCAGGCCACTAGATGGCACCGTGAACACAGCAGCACACAGTGAGGGGGCAAGCCTGGCCTACCCCCACCCCTGAAAGCCAGCCCACCCTGCAACCTCACAGCCACGAGCCACCCTGGGGACTTCTTGGCTTTTTTTTTTTTTTCTTCCTCTTAGTGTTTTTATTAAGTCATATAAGTCATGTAAATCATGTAAGACCCCTTTACGTCGGGTTGATTCTGTTCAAGGCCAGCACTGCCCAATAAAAACATAATACAACCCATGTTTTTAATTTTTAATTTTCTAAAGAGTTATTTTTTTTTAAATTTTATTTATTTATTTGACAGAAAGATCACAAGTAGGCAGAGAGGCAGGCAGGGGAGGGGGAGCAGACTCCCCGCTGAGCAGAGAGCCCAATGCAGCAGATCCCAGGACCCTGGGATCATGACCTGAGCCTAAGGCAGAGGCTTTAACCCACTGAGCCACCCAGGCACCCCTAATTTTTAATTTTCTAGTTGGCATATTTTTAAAAGGCCAAAAGACGGAGGTGACATTCATTTTAATCCTGTTTTATTCATCTCAGTGTAACAACAATATTATCACTTTAATATGTAATCAATGTACTCAGTATTCATGAGACATTTTACGTTCCTTTTTGAACTAGGTATTTGAAACCCAGTATGTTCTATACTTACAGCACGTTTCAGTTGGAACCAGCTATATTTCGGCGGCTCAAGAGCCACCTTTGGGCCAGAGACTATGGAATCTTTGGGCTGGGCAGCTGTAGGCCCCATCTGGGGGCCCAGCATCAGCTTCCAGCTGTAATACAGAATTCTGTCCAAGCCGGAAACTGACTTGGAGACTAGGGGTCCCAGGCACCCAACTTCCCACCCTCTGCAGGAGGTCTCATGTTTAAAAAGACATTAGCACATTTCCAGAAGTTCCAGGTGGAGGAAGCCCAGCTCACTCTCCTGCCCCACCCTGGCCTGGGGGAGGAAGAGCTTCCTTTAAGAACCTAGATGAGGAGGAAGTTCTCTCTCTCTCTCTCTCTCTCACTCTCTTTCCAGGCAAACAGCAACAATCTCACTGCCTACCCCGGAGGCTTGCATTTTGCAAACAACAATGGGTTTCCTTTATGAAGCAAAAAATTCTTAATTTAATATACTCAGATTTACCAAACTTGACAATGTGTGCCAAAGCCACACAGTATGTTCCAAATTTATGAGCCTCTGGAGCCTTTTCAGCTCCCCAGACTCCCCCTGAGCCCCTAGCAGGCGGCTCTTCTGTGCCCCGTTCTCCCCTCTCTCAGCTGGTCAGATTCCCCATCCCCCAAGTCCCTCCCCCCACTCCCACCTGGACACAGCCCTTGCTGGAAGCAGCATTTCAGAGCCCAGCTTGACACACAAACCAAAGCTATTTCTTTCCACTGCAGTGGTTCCTCTTGCTCCAAACCGGCTGCAGGACCAGGACAAGGGACTGATGTCTGCTTGAGAGGAGTGTTCTTCCGTTTCCGGCCTCACATTTGGGATATCAGAGGATCTGAACCCCACAACCTCTGAGGCCCCATCCTGCTTCTGCCTCCCCACTCCCCAACCTGCATGACCGTAGGGGCTTAGAGTCTTTCCTCTTACCCTCTTCCACCGCGCCCCCCAACACACACACAGGCACACACACAGGGGTTCCAGGTCACGCTTCCAAAACACTGTAAGGAGAGAGAGATCGGGGACACAGGGGAGATGTGGAGCCTGGAGGAGGAGGCTGAAACAGGGAGAAGACAGGAGAGGGAGTGAAGAGCGACAGGAAGAATCAGAGAGGACTGACGACCAGGACTGAGGTCCTTTAGACCAGCGAGCTCCTGAACAGGAGTATCTTTGCTGCTTTTTAAAAGCACCCCAGAGGGGCACCTGGCTGGCTCAGTAGGTTAAGCATCTGCCTTCAGCTCAGGTCATGATCGAGCCCCACATCGAGCCCCGCATCAGGGCTCTCTGCTCAATGGGGAGCCTGTTTCTCCCTCTGCCCCTCCTCCTGCTCATGCTTTCTCTCTCCCTCTCAAATAAATAAATAAATACAATCTTTAAAAAATAAATAAATAAAAGCACCCCAGAAAAGCTCAGATGGGCATGAGATAGACTCACACTTCTTTCCTAACACCCCTTGGTGAGGTGTTCAGAGACCCACTGAGGCAGGATCCTTCCTTCGTGCTTAGTCTGCCCTCTCCTCCTGGAGCAGGGAACCGGGCTGTGGCCTGGACATGTCCGGGGGCCGGAGGTCGGGTGGGATGCCCTAGGGTGGGTCCGGGGCTCAGCATTGCCTGCGTGCGAGAGAGGAGGAAGGGCCGAGATAAGAGGAAGTATGACCCGCTCCAGCAAAAGAGAAGCAGAGGGCTGCGTTTCCCAAGACGGTTGAAGACACGCCCCTTTGTGACCCACTTGGTCCGTTTCCGATCTGGAGCCCCCAGACCAGAGAGGCGGTCTCTGTGGCTGCAGTGGAAAGGAGAGGCCCACCGAAGTCCCTCTGGGCTCTGGGCTGGGCTGGGCTGGGCTGGAGCTGAGGCAGCACATTGCACGGTCTCAGGGGAGAGGGGAATTGAAAAAGAAAAGCATCTCGGAGGAGGGTGGGGAGGGAGGGAGGCTGTGTGGTGTACTCTCTCTCTCTCTCTCTCTCTCTCTCTCCTCTCTCCGACTTAGCCTAAGCCTCACCCGGGAGAGGAGCCTCTTTGCTCTGCTCTCTGTCACTTCCCCGCCCATCTGTGCTGTCAGCAGCACCAGCAAAGTTGGCCTCAAACTTGAACAGATCTGAAGGCTCCAGCTTCCCGAAGCTCCGCGGGGGCATCAGGCCGGCTTCAGAGGCCCAGAGAAGCCCACCCCTGCCCTTGCTCCCCTGGGGGACACTTCAGCCCCCGACCTGGCGGCCCCCAGTCTGGGCTGAGGAATGGCGTGTTGAGCTCCCTCTGCAGCCGAGCGTCTCAGCCTGAAGCTGGAGCAACCCCAGACCCAAGCCAACATGGCCAACCCGGGGCAGCCTCAGTTTCCCTCAGCCCAGGAGCCAGGCACCGCCTCAACCCTGGACCTACCGGAGATGGAGAAGCTCCTCACGAAGGTGGAAGGCAAGGATGACAAGCCTCTGATGCTGTCCACGTCCCTCTCGGGGGCCCTGGACCTGGAGCAGAATGGCCACGGCCTGCCCTTCAAGGTGGTATCGGAGGGGCGCCCCGAAGCCACACTCCCCTGGTCGGCCTCTCGGGCCAGCTCTAGGCGGGCGTCCTCCATTGCCACGGCCTCCTCTGCCCAAGACCAAGAGGTCCCCAAAGATTACCTCATCCTTGCCATCGCCTCCTGCTTCTGCCCCGTGTGGCCTCTCAATCTGATTCCCCTCATCTTTTCCATCATGGTAAGTGTGGCTCTCCGTTCCAGGGCTCAGTGGGTGCCAGACCCTCTGCCTGGGGCATGCAGAACAGAGAGTTGGGGGCGGGGGCTTGGGGGAAGGCTCCCTTTCTCACCAGGCCTACTACCCCTCCTGCTGGAGAGGGGGCCGGGGCTGGGAGACCTTCTGTTTGCTGTCCTCCCTCCTCTCTGTTCTTCTGCGTTGCAGCGACTTTGCACATACCCTCCTGGGGAGGGGACCCCCAGGAGCCACCCCGAGCTAAACTCAATGCAGTAGACAGGCGGCCAAGTTGGGTGGTTGGCCTTTTGCTGGGGGTGTCATCTCAAGTGGAGCTGTGGGTCGGTAGAGGTTGGGGCCAGCGTGGGGTCTCAGGACCCCGAGTTCTCTGGAGGGGAGCCAGCTGCCTCCACCGCTCACCCCAGGCCACCTGGGTATTCCAGTGGCCTTTGCCAGCGCTGGTTTCCAAGAGCCAGCCGTGACTTCCCTGCCATGCGCACGGGGCCCTGGGGCCAGGCTCCCCCAAGGCTGCTCCTTCAGGGAGCTGGGGGGGACTGTTTTTGCTGGGGCCCTCTGGGCCTTGGCGCTCACACTGATTCCAGCATCTGTCTTGAGTCTGTTTTTAGGTTGGGGAGGTCTGGGCCATAGGGGTAAAATGTGTGTCAGAGGGCATGGCCGGCCCTGCCTAGGAGCATGTGGGCTAGTCTTCGCTTCTCATACACTTAAGTGCCTTGTAGGGTTCTGAGTGGACTATCTTAGTTTGTCCCCAAACCAAGCTATTTGGATAGAGCTACTTATAGAAGATCCCCAGAAAATGTCCGTGGATGTTGGCAAGTGACTTGAGTTCCAGGAAGAGGAGGGAGGGAGGGGGTATGAGAGAGAAAGCCCAGGCAGGCAGTGGCTTCCAGAAGGGAAAAAGAAAGCAGGAGTAGTAAACTCCCAGTCCCGGGCTGCTCAGGGCTGGGGGACAGGGCGGGGAGATGCTGTCTGCTTCCCTCCGGAGTGACACCCCCGCTGAGTCATTTATCACCAAGTCCTTAGGACCTGGGGTCACTCCTGCTGCCCCCCACCCCGGGCTGTCTTCTGAGAAAGACCCTGTTTCTGAGAAAGAGGACTGGTGTCCAGCTGGGGATGCCTTCCCTGATTCCCCATCAAATCTAGCTCCACCTGCCAGGACGTCAGGGGATCCCAGTGGCATTCCTGAGACTTGGGGTGGGCACAAGAACCAGGGCTGAATAGGGGCCGGAGGTGGGGGTTCTTTGAGGCGTTTCCTGTGCTGCCTGCTGCCCTTGGGAGGCAGCTGGGGGCAGAACCAGGTCTCAGGGGTGCAGCCGGGAGCTCTGGGCAGGGCCAACCTCTTAGTTACAGGGAGAAGCCCCAGGAGGGGAGACAGGCTTCGGGGAGGGAAACCACACAAGGACCCAGGAGAGAACAGTTGCTGGAATCCATCTCCTTGTTGGGGAAGCAGTGTGCAGGCTGGATAGACGCTGCCTTTGTCAAAGGTGCCTGGGTCCCAGACTGAGACCACTGAGCCCACTCCCAGCATAATTCTACAGCCTTCTCAGTTTCCTGAGTCAGTTCTGAAGGTCACTGGGCCAGGGGTGGGGATCTGGTGCTAGGTCAGAACCAGACACTATCACCAATTCCCAGGAGCCTCAAGTCCAGTGGGGAGAAACTTGGAAACAGGTCCTATAACACATTGTAAGAAGTGCTCCTGCTAGACCAAATCACAGCGTATCCTGGGGCCTCAGGCAAGTCACTGAAATCTCTCTTCTCAGTATTCCCATCTGCAAAATGGGTGTCACATAACACCTACATTAGAGAGCTGTGTGAGGGTAAAGGGAAATGAACCACACAAAGAGCTTGAGGAAAGGGCTCTTACACCATAGCAGTAAACTGAATGGTACCTGAGTGTCTCCCTGGCCGGGGGTGGGAAGCCATCATGGCTTTTGGGGGGTTTTCTTAGAGCTTTGACCTATAATACACATTTTATACTATTCAAAGTGTACTATTCAAAGATTTTCACAGATCCACGCTACCATAACCACAGTCTGTTTCAGAACATTTTCTTCACCTCCAGAAAAGCTCCACGCCTTTTTTTTTTTTTTAATCACTCCATCTCTCCCTTGATCCCTCTCAGACCTGACAAACCACTAAGCTTTCTATCTGTATGGATTCATCTCTTCTGGACAGTTCATACCAATGGAATCATACAGCGTGTGGTCCTCTGGGACCAGTGGCAAGCGTCTCCTGGCATTTACATCACAAGGTCTGGAGCCAGAGAGAGGTGTGGTCAGGCTTCCATTGTGGTGGAGAGGCTGGTGTGGGGTAAGAGAAAGGACGGAAGGGGCCCCTCTGAGCCTGGCAGCTGGGAGAAGGAACTTTTGCAGGAGCACTAGGTGAGAGATGAAGAGGTCTGGACCAAGACCCTGTCAAGGGACAGAAAGAGTTTCTGGAAACCCAAGAGTTGTTAACACAGACCATACATTTATTAATTCAGTCAATCACTCACTTGACTGGCAAGTTGCTTGTTTGGAGGTGACTAAGTGGTAGAGAATGATTAGGTGCCCCATTAACGAACACACCTCTTTTACCAATGAGGCACCATGTTAGGCATTTAGGAAGATGGATGACATGGTGTATTTGACATGGCCTATGGATGCAAGAGTATGGTGATGGAGGGAGGTGGGCAGGGACTCACTCTAGGAATTTAAGTTTTATCCTAGTGGCTCCGGGGAGCCGCTGAAAAATTTTAAGCAGAGGCGTGATGTGGTCTGTTCATATTTTAAAACCAACACCCAACTGCGCTGGGGGAAATGAGCTTGAGTTGGTAGGATGGGAGCATGGAGACCCCATAGGAGGCTCTTGAGATTCTAGGAGGGCTGATGAAGGTATGGACCAAGCAATGGCTTAGGAAGGAGGGCACTGATGAGAGAATTGTTGAAGTGAAAGTAGCAGCACTTTCTTCACAGTCCTGATTACCCAGCTCCTGGGGACTGTGGCATTTAAGGGGTGGGCAGAGGGAAGGGGACAGAAAAGAGTTTGAAAAGATTTCAGGGGGTGGGAGGCAAACTAGAGGAGAGGGGGAGACACCCATGGAGGAGTGAGTTTGAAAGGAGGAGGAATGGTCCAATGCAGTGCAGAGGTCAGATCCAATAAGGAGTGTCCACTGGTTGGGCCATTTACAGACCCCCGGTGACCCTGGTGATGGACAGCATTAGGCAAAAAGGAGAGAGGTGACTGATGACATTCATGAAGAGTGTAGAGATGGGATCTCGAAGAAGGACCCTGTTCCTGGGAGCCTACAGGGAAGGTCATGATGGCAGAAGGAGATAGAAACACTCAAAGGAAAAGGAGCTGGTTCATGCTATATGGGCTCCATGCCACCAGGGATGTGGAGGACAAGGCCATTTGCTGAGAAAGAAGGAGATGGTGACAGAGGAGAGGAGAGGTGACAAGGGATGGAGAGGCCGGAGGGCTCTGCTGAGGCTGGACCCAATGGGTCTGAGTTGTTATCAGCCTGTGTAGTGGTACATTTTTTTCTCCAGCTATCAGTGCAGAGTCACAGATGGGACACTGGCCCACCTGAGGCTGGAGATGGCAGGGTTGCCATGAGGGTAGACCCACTGGCACAGAACGATGCTGGTGAGTGGGGGCAGAGGTGGCACACTCAAGGATCAGGCTGGACTGGGACAGCATGAGGCTGGGAAGTTAGTGATGACCTTGGAGGAGAGGGAGGGGTCACAGGTTGAGGCTCCAAGAAGTCAAAGGACAGCTGCTGTGCGAGAGAGGCATGAGAGAGATACCAGGGGCTGAGGTTTCAGCAGAGGGATCGTGTGGGGTGGCGGCGAAGTGGAGTACAGTTGTGGAAATGAATTTCCAAAGAGAACCATGAGAAGCCAGGAGATAGGAGCCCAAGGGAGCCCCATGGTAAGGGCTAATTATTCTCATTTAACACATGAGACAACGGTGACACTACAGCAGTGCCTTGGCCACTGTCACTCAACTGGTAAGAGGCATGTCAGCTGGATGCTGACTCTAGTGTTGTCTCCATGACCCACCCTCCATCTACCTCTAGGGACAAGGATGGTGTGTACCTCCCAGGAAAGCCAAACCTTTGGGGCATTTGTGCAGGAAGGGCAGAATCCATTTCCTTCCTTCTTTCTGTTCACTCTCCCCACCTGACCCCCACCACCCCAGCTGTCCTTCTCCACCCCTACTGACTCTGTCAGTAGGAGGCTAATGGGCCAGCAGTGTCCCTCCCACTGTGGCTTAGACAGGGGCTCAACCCGAGGGGCTGGGATCCCAGGTATCCAGACCTAGACCTGCTCAGCACAGCAGCCTCCAATGAGCCTCCCAAGGTGGCCAGGTCAGGGCTGCCTTCATCCATTCCACTCCTGGGTCAGGCTGAGAAATGGCCATATTCCCAATGCCAGCAAGGTCTCCTGTCCACCAAAGGAGCTGGACCCCAGGATTTTATCTGACAACAGTGCTTAAAGCAGCATCAGATAGACCTGTGTGTGTGGGTCCCAGGCCGTGTGACCCTGTCCAAGTCCGTCAACCCCCTTCTGTAGCCTCAGTTGTCTCATCTGTAAAATAGGTGTCATAAGACCATCGACCCCATAAATCTGTCGGGAGGATTAACTGGGTTAATATGTGTGAAAACACCCAGCACAGAGTCTGCCACATAGAAAAGGGCAGTGGTTACTGTTATCATTAACACCAAACAAAACTTTGTAGTCTCAGAGCAAAGGGCAGATCCCCAGTGGCCAACAAATTCTGACTTTAGCCAGTCTGGGGGAGACTGCAGTGCCAGCCTTCATGCCACTACTGGGGGGAGGAGCAGCCCAGTCTGTGGTTTTGGTGGAAGCCTCAGAGAAGCCCCTTCTCTGTCGATTCCTCCTGCCATATGCAGGAGTGCGGAAGAGGTTCAGAGTGGCTCAACACTCCCTTTCTCGGGCATTCTGGGTGACCTGGTTATTTAACTGACCTGTGTCAGGCTCCCTTTCATGCATTCATGCCTTCATCCAGCAAGAGCGCTGAGCCCCAACCAGTACTGATCAGCTGGCATGCAGACGCGTGTCTGAGAATATCGACATACTTCTCAATGGGTTGGCAAACAGCTGCTGTCTCCAAGTACTAAGCATCCCCAAACACTCCCACCCACCACATAGCAGCTGCCCCAACTCCTTCTCCAGGACCACACTCCCCCACATCACCTCCAGCAACTATAGTCAGGCATTCCAGTAAGAACTGCATTGTCGTAGAGAGAGGGACATGAATGGGGCACGGAGAAGCACATTCCTTGGCTTTGAACAGCTGGGATTTGCTCCATCTCTGTGGAAGGACAAATAGCTCATCAGCGATCAGCTGATCACATCTTGTCAGATGTCAGCAGGTCTCCGCAGACCTGCTGGGGCTTGGCCTGAGCCTCATGGGGGGTGGAAGCTCTTTCCCAATAAGTTCTGTTGCTATCCTCCCCTGGCTGGTTTCATCCCCTGGCAGCTCTCCCCAGAAACTTCCCTACCCCATCCGCTTCCCTCCCCAGTCCTACCAGCTCTCTCGGACTTTTTTCAATGCCTTTCCTCACTGATCTATTAACCTGAATTCATTTTCTCCCTTACCATTCCCACAACCATTGTAATCACAAATGATCTATTAATTCACAGTCATTTACAACCATTACTGCAATTATCATTGTGTCTTCAACTTGAGCCATTTTGTAGAAGAGGAAGAGGATGCCACTAAGTGGGGTTTGAAATGCAACTGGTAATTTACTCATTAAAAGTAATGAAGGGTCTTCTTCCATCCCTGAGGTCAAGGGACGGGTTTTTTCATCTGGGAACTAATGGGGGGACTTCGGAAAAGAGTGTCGGCTAGTGGTGAGTAACTTCTAGATATAAAAGTGGGGCTCTACTCTTCAAGGCAGCTATTCTCTCCATTTTACAGATCAGAAAACTAAGATTTACAGAAGAGATGTGAGTTTTATGTGGACAGCGTATGACCCATAATGTGTATAACCCAACAAGGCAGGTGCAGTCAAGTCTACCTTGGTCATCTGGCCATTCCCAGTGCATCTTCCTCAACGTTGTCCCTCCGGCTCAAAGGAGCAGGCATGACTGGGATGCACAGGCTGATGGCTCTGTGGATAAAGAAGAGGGATTGGGTTTAGAGTGGCTGAAAAATTCATCTCTCCCTCTCTCGCTTCCCTTCCTCACCTCTCCTACCCAAGCAACCACACGTATGCCTCTTTCCACAGTCCTGAATCGTTGCCCCATGCACAACGATTTCTCTGCCAAGTGAGGAGAAGGACTCATCACAAACCCTGTGTCCCTCCCCACTGTGTGCCACGCTTACAGCTGAGAATGAGTCTCTTGGTAATGATTCAAGGTAGCCCCAGCATTTCTAAGGCCGAACTTCCTGGAAATTCCTGAAGCCTGTCTGTATGTTGCCCCCTCTTCCTCCCAAGAGGAAGGTGTTTCCTTGGTGTTGAAGTCCTTCGTTCGGTGACCTGGGCTGGCCATGCAGAGAGCTGGAGGTGGCATGGGTTAGTGGGTGGGGCCAATACGCAGATAATAGATATCTTTTTTTTTTAAGATTTTATTTATTTATTTGACAGACAGATCACAAGTAGGCAGAGAGGCAGGCAGAGAGAGAGAGGAGGAAGCAGGTTCTCCGAGGAGCAGAGAGCCTGATGCGGGGCTCAATCCCAGGACCCTGGGATCATGACCTGAGCCGAAGGCAGAGGCTTTAATCCACTGAGCCACCCAAGCGCCCCCAGATAACAGATATCTTTCCTCGGGTACCCATTGCCTTCATTTCACTTACGAATCTTCTATTAACTTGGACCGTTCCACTGGCTAAGTTCAGTGGTGAGAAAACAGCCTCTCCTCATACTCTTTTTCTCTTCTTTTATTCTTTACTTCCTCACATACTTACTGAAGGCCTCTTAGGGCCAGTCCCTAGGTTACATAAGAGGGACACCAAGCTTGAGGCTGAACGGTCCCTGTCTTCAAATCTAGGGAACGAGACCGACACAAGAACTGATGACACAAGGCGGGAAGGGAGGAAAAGAGCATGCTGTAAGATGCTACGGGGGCCCCAAGGAGGGGCTGATTAATTGCTTGTGGGCACGAAGTAAAGTTTTACTGGAGGTGACTCTTGAAAGGTGAGAAAGAGCTGCTGAGGTAGCAACACCAAAATGAGGAAAGGCATTCCAGCAGAGAGAGCAGTCCATGAAAAGGTACTGAGGCATAAAAATGTGTCCCTTTGGGGACATTTGACCAGCTCAGTTGGTAGGGCATGCGACTCTTAATCTCAGGGTCATAAGTTCAAGCTCCACGTTGGGCAAAGAGTTCACTTAAAAAAATTTCTAAAAATTAAAAAAAGTAGGAAATAATTAATTAAAAAAATATATCCATTTTATGCGGAGCCGTGTGACCAGGCTTACGGCTGTTGAGAGGTTGGCTGGGGGCAAGGCTGTTGCTGAGAGACTCATGAGGACGAGGCCAGTGCAGTCTCCAGATGAACTCTGTTGTGGGAGTGGGCTGGGGCAGTGGAGTCAGCTGGAGAGGTAGGGACAGGCTTGAGGGACATTAGAAAGGTCAGGAATTCATGCGTGATTATATTTGAGGATAAGGAGAGAGAAGAAGCCCCTCATCCAGGGTCATGCAGTTGGGACAGCTGTGGATGGTGGGGATAGGCCGCCAGGAGGTCTGGCTCTGAAACCTGTGTCCCTCCCTAGGCTGCCCTTTTAGGGAGCTGGGAGGCTGCACCTGCTCCTTGTCAGGTCTTTGCTAGGTCCAGGTTCGCCTGTGAGTCTCAGGATGGGCTCCTGCCCGAGCCCCGCCCATGCCTCAAGCCAGACCCACCTTCTCTTTCACCTTTCACTGGGTGACACTTGCCCATTGTCACTGGGCACCCCGAGGTCCAGAGGCGGGGACGCTCACAACTTTCTGCCCAGACCCACCTACAGACCTGTTGAGGTGTGACACCACCTGTACCCACATTTGTCCAGTCTCCAAGGACAGCAGCGCTCTCCTCTGCTCACTGCAGTTCAGCCCTGTGCTCAAGTTCAGATCTCTCTCGGCTGCCCTGGGACATTGGGGCACCCGTCACTTCTTGGTCTTTTCAGCCTCTCCCTCTGACTGGATCTTTTTCTCTCCTGTTTTTTTCTTTTTTAATATTTTATTTATTTACTTGACAGAGAGAGATGGCGAGAGAGGGAACACAAGCAGGGGGAGAGGGAGACACGGACTCCCCACTGAGCAGGAAGTCTGATGCAGGGCTCGATCCCAGGACCCCGGGATCATGACCTGAGCAGAAGGCAGACGCTTAACAACTGAGCCACCCGGGGCCCCTGTCCTGTTTTGATGAAATAGTCTATAGAGTCACCCGGTTGTAGCCCCCCAACCAATGCCTACAAAAATCCAGATTCCATTTTGTGATAGCCAGGGCCCTTCCTGACCTTGCCGTTCTCTCCTTCTTCAGTTGCTTCTCTCCCACCAGAAGCCCTCGAAGGATAGAGAGGATGTGGACAAGCGGTTGAGGGGAGCAGGAAGGCGGGCAGGAGAGTTGCACCAGCAGGTGCTCAGACTTGGAGGGGTTCAGACTGGCTGAGTCCAGAGGTTGTGGAAGGGAAGAGTAGAGGATAAAACCTGGAAGTGCAAAGCTAACCTGGATTCAGACTGTTCTGGGAACGGTGGGGGGCCTTGGAAGATGCTGGGCAGGGTCACAGGCTAAGCCACCGTCATCTCCTTGAACTCGTGCATCAGCTCCCGACTCTCCACCTCTTCTCTGATCCCACCCCATGACCGCATGCCAGGGGCCTAGCACGGGGTCTGGCATAAATCTCTGTGGAGTGGAATGGTGGTGTAGGGAGCGGCATGGAGATGAAGAGAGCATAGAGCTGGGGCGTGGATCTTCAGGAGGCTGCTGTGCTTGAGTGAGAAGTGACATGGACCCAGGGCTGGTGCAAGGCAGCTGGGGAGGACTGCAGTGAAACTGACCGGGAAAGGAAACTTATCGGTAGGGTGGCAAGGGACAGGTATTGTGACCGAGTGGTTGGACTCCAGGCTGTGAAGCGAATCTGATGGCATCAAACAGTGTGGCAAGAGGTGGCTCTGTCCTGGGAGGTGCTTGGACAGGGAGACATGGGGTGCGGTGGGGGTTGGTTAGGTTTCTGTAAGGAGAAAAGGACAGGACCTGGGAGACAGGGGTGCCCTCCTGAAGAGAACAGTGAGGGGAAGGGTATCTTCCCTGAACTTCAGCCTCTTTAAAAGTGGGCAACACTGGCAACCGCACGGGATGGTTCTGAGCCTCAATGAGATTGTTCAGGTACAGCCCTTAGCAAGCTGCCGGGCACAAAGTAAGCACTCAATAAATCATCGTCACCACCAACACTGCCACCATCATCAAGGGACTCCACTACATTTCGATGTGAAGTCAGGACCCTCCAATAACTGGAAAATAAAATAACCAAATAAGTGGCCTAAGACCCCGAAAGCAGTCACACATTTAGGGAACTCCTGCCTGAAGGTCATAGGCCAGCCCTGGCCAGCAGGTTGACTCCTGAACCGGGATGGGCAGGGGTGTGTGTGGGACCTCCATGGACATGCTTAGGACACAGCCCCTACCGAGCCACTCCAGGGTCTCCCAAGATCTTTTCTGGCCATCCTCCCGCTCATCCACCTGCTTTCACCAAAATTAAATAAGGCCGAGAAAAACTGAGCTCACTGAGAAAGAGTGAAGATTCAGATGGGCCCCCGTAAAGCCTGGCGTGGCTCCCCACACACCCTCGCTTCTCAAGTTCAAATCTTTCAGATTGCGGAAGTCAGCTCGGTTGAACAAGGATGTGATTCCTGGGTGGAAACTAGGAGGAAGGAGGATCAATGATGCTTTTTTTCCTGGTGTGGAAGAGGGGAGTCACAGAGGAAAGGAGGCAGGCACCTTGGACCACAGAAAAACCCAACAGGCCTCCTTAGTGTGGCCATAGCAGTGAGCCTTAGACAGCGGCCCAGGGAGGCCTGGCTTATCTGCTCCCACCTGCTCAGCATGGCCTGGCCCCGGCCCACCCTCCCAGACCCTCGGGCTCCATCACGCCACCCGCCACCCTGCCCACTCACCGTCCTCAGAGCAAGGGCCCTGCACTGCTTGAGTCTGCTTCCAGCCGGGGGCAGGCTCGGCGGGGGGTCCCACAAGGGGTGTGAGCCTCCTGAGTCCAGGCCAGTTCTGCGGGAGAAGCCTGCTTCCCATCCCCAAGGTGGGTGCTGAAAGAGAGACCGCAGTGGGGGCTGGGTGGGTTCTGGAGGCCAAGGCCAGGGGTGCCCCCACCCCAGTCTGCTGGGAACAGCCTTCCTTAGGTCTCTGCCACCCTCTTTCTGCAGTCCCGAAGTAGCGTGCAACAGGGGGACCTGGACGGCGCCCGGAGGCTGGGCCGCCTGGCCCGGCTGCTCAGTATCACCTTCATCATCATGGGGATCATTATCATCATCGTGGCCATGACTGTCAATTTCACAGGTGAGGTCCAGCCGCGTGGAGCTCAGCAAGCCAGCTTGCCTGGGTTGAGGACCACGGAAGGGTGCAGCCCAGCTCCCTGGGGAGGGGGCAGTGGAAACGGTGTAAGAGCCTGTAGGGGACACAGGCTGATCCTCTCTGAGAAGCGACCCCATCCCTGGCAGGACCCAGCTGAGTGGGATGGGCTTCTGCCTTGCCTTATGCCTGGATCATTAGGAAAGGGTGTGCAAAGAGCCCAGGCCTGGAAACCAGAGGTGGTCAGCTCCTATCCCAGCTCAGAGGGCTTTGGGTCCTGGGCCAAAGTTGTGTCTGGCTGAGCCTTGAGAGTGTCACCCAAGATCATGGCTGTGATACTGCTTGGTGAATGGTGGACTTTCCCTGCAAGCATTCTTGTTGAGACAGCCAGCAGGGACCAGACAAACAATGCATGTCGTGGAATTTGGCAGTAACCCTCTTGTGAGCCCCCAGAGCTGGCCCAGGGAAGTTAACCAAGCAGGGGCACCCTTTCCAAAGGAAACTCTCAGCGGCTCAACGGGCCGGCGTGGCTCTGAGGGTCTGGGCTCTGTGGAGCAGCGCTGTCCTTTCGCCTCCCTGCATGCACCTGCCTTGTGAGGACCCCAAGCCTCTCTGCCTTTTGCACTGGTCAGTCTAAGCTCTTCCCCTAAAGACTTTGCTGCTCCAGACATGCTGCGTGGACCAGCGGCAGTGGCTGCTGAGCCTGGGAAAGGGTCAGAAATGCAGAGTCTCAGGGCCTGGCTCAGAGCCACTGAATCAGAATCTGCATTTCAATAAGATTCCCAGCCCTGTCCTTAAAGGAGGCACTGATCTGGAACCCAGGGTTCCAGGAAAGCCTGGGATTCAGCGGTGGGGTCACGGGCAAATTTGGCCACTTTGGAGAGGGGAGAAGAGGTCAGGTCTGTAATCAGCTTGCCCTGGGTTTAAAACCCACATCCCCCACTGTCCAAGTGTCTGAAATGAAGCATCTTCCGGGGTCTCTGGGGGGCTGGCGGTGGGGCTGGTACGTGGGGTGGGGGAACCCGCCAGTGCGGGCATTAGCTCGGGAGCCCCCTCTCTGGGCCTCAGTCTCCTCCTTGTCACGCTCTCCACAACTTTGTCCACAGCGAATGAATGACCCCTGCTGAACTCAAACTGGCAAAGGGAATGGCTTTTTAAGCGATTTAAGGAATTTTTAAAATTCAGGCCTTGATGGTTCTCTGTTTGGTGGGGGGGGTGTCCCGTGGTGCAAAATGGAATTTTTAAAATTCAGGCCTCGATGGTTCTCTGTTTGGTGTGGGGGTGTCCCGTGGTGCGCGAACCCCTAGCAAAGGCTGCCTCCTTGCCACAAGGAGGAGCTCTTTTCCACCAAGAGACCCTGATCAGGCAACCCTGGTGCTGTTTCCCACCCGGAAACAAAACCCCAAATCCTCCAAACAATGGCTTGAAGGCCTGTTCTGAGCTCCGCGCTGCCACGACGGCTCTTCTCGTTATAGTGCAGAAGAAATGAAACGGACCAGGGCGCTGCGCTGGCGGAGGCGGCCCTGGGCAGCCCGAGGTCTCCACGCTCCCGCGCCCTCTCTCCTGCGGGAGGACAGGACAGGGACGTCCATGCACTCCCAAAGCACCGACTTGGAGTGAAGCCCCCAGGCCTCCCCACTGTCAGCC
This sequence comes from Enhydra lutris kenyoni, assembly GCF_002288905.1. Taxonomy (NCBI): domain Eukaryota; kingdom Metazoa; phylum Chordata; class Mammalia; order Carnivora; family Mustelidae; genus Enhydra; species Enhydra lutris. The sequence goes on from NW_019154110.1 coordinate 3,013,392, forward strand.
CACCTCAGATGCGAAAAAGCGCCAAGAATGATTAATGGGGTTTAATCTCCTGGACACGGCCCTGTATTGGCCTCCGTGCTCTGGCTGGTTTCTCATCCCCACCGTCTCCCGGGATCCACCGCGCCACATACACTGCCTGTTGGAGCGGGAACCGGCCCCACAGAGGAGACGGAGAAGAGAAGGACCGGACCGTGGCAGGAGAGAAGCTGCACACTCCCTACTCCCGTGTCTGAGGACCCGGAGTCGAGATGTGGGACTTGCTCTTTTGTACTTTTCTTTGGGCGGGGGGACAGGGTGTAAAAAGAGTTATTTGCATGCCTCGTGCCACGTGCTTGCTGCGATCCCAGCTCAGGGGCCAAAAGCTGCTGCTCCGCGTCCATCCTGGGACTCCCTTGGGCGCCCAAGATGAGCAGTTGACTGGACAGAGGTGTCAGCTATGTGCATGACAGGTGGCAACACCAAGAGGTAGGCTGGTGAAGGCAGGATCAGGAACTGCAGGACCCACAGACATCTCCAGCTTTTCAGTCTCAGGCTCATCTCTGCTGAGCTCTGCTGAGAACTCCTGTCCCAACATGTCTCCCAGGATGACCCAGTCTGCCTCTTGTTCCCTCGCTCCCTGTGCAGCCGCCTGGGGCCTGACCCCCAGCCCCGCTCAGCCAGGAGAGGAGGAGCCTGGATCTGAGTTCCCTTCCTGCCACGTCCTCCCTGATGGTCCAGGCTGCACACTTGGGGCCCCATGCGGCGGGGCTCAGGTGGGGCCTGGGCCCCGGCTCCTAGCCTAGCAGCACCTGACACTCTCTGTGCCTTACTTACCCTGAGCCCCTGGCCATCCACAAAGCACGAAGACTTTCTCTTGGGTGGGGGGAGGAGGTTGGGGCCACCTCTAGGGGAAGGACTTCCCCGGAGCTCCCAGGCTGTAAACAGGGGAGTGGGCCAGAGGGTTTGTTTTTTTTTTTTTAAAGATTTTATTTATTTATTTGACAGAGAGAGATCACAAGTAGGCAGAGAGGCAGGCAGAGAGTGAGAGGGAAGCAGGCTCCCTGCTGAGCAAAGAGCCCGATGCGGGACTCGATCCCAGGACCCTGAGATCATGACCTGAGCCGAAGGCAGTGGCTTAACCCACTGACCCACCCAGGCGCCCCGGCCAGAGGGTTTTTATGAAGGTTTATTGTTGATTTGGTCTAGAGAGTTCTAAGACAGAGGGAAGAGCCTGGCTGAAGGGGCCAGTCTTTGGGGGAGTGGGAGGCCCTGGGCACACTCATGCCTGGAAGCAGGGGGCGACACCATGGCCTCTTTCTCAGGACCTAAAGCGCCACCTGAAAGGACTCAGCAGGGTCCTTTGACCTCCTGTCTGGTTTCTGGCCCCGGGATTCTCCCGAGGCTTCAGCTGGCACAGGATCTGCCCACAGGGGCCCCTCCTATGCCCACCTACCTCTCTGGCTTCAGTTCCCAGACTCTCAGAGAGGAAAGCTCCAGGCTTTCCCACCCTGGGGGGCCCTGCCCAGCCATCGGGTTTCTCCAGCCACAGGCAGAGGCTGGCAAAGACTGTTTCCCCAGCACCCATTCAGGGCCCTTGAGCCCGCTCCCTGTCTCCCCGACACTCCTCGGAGACTCCTGGGAGGGAGTCCGTTAGCACAGAGGCACTGTCTACCAGGAGTCCCAAGGGCAGCTCTGAGCCTTCTAGGAGGGCCTTCGTGGCAGGGGAGGGGTGTAGGACCCAGGGGCCCTGGCAGGGTCCTTCTGGGGCCTGCGTTCCTATGTCAGTTCCCCACCTGGGAAGCAGACGCCAACCTCTCCAGACCCTAAGCGAGGGGCTGGCTTTGCTTGACAAGACCTCTGAGGCCACAATAGCAATGCCCCTGTTGGGGGAGGGAAGAAGTGAGCCCAGAGGATTTGTGTCACCTGCGAAGGCAGCTCAGGCCAGGAGGTGAGTCATGAGGTCTACGGAAATGGTGGCTCATGAGTTGGTGGTCCTCTGGCCAGGCCCTGGGGGCCCCAGGCTCAGCACCCCAGGGAGAAGAAGGTGCTCAGATGGAACTCAGAGGCTCTGAGGGTTGTGGAAGGAGCCTGATCCCTCTGTCGGGAGGAGAACAAGCCTGAGGACCAGGAACCCTGCAGAGATCAAACTGGGAAGGTGGGTCCCTGACTCCCCTGCTGCCCACCCACAAGCAGCCTGGCACCCTGAGGCCTCACCCCTCTGCTCCCAGCTCCATCGTGGGTCCCGCCCCTGGCTGCCTGAACCCAGCAGTCTTCCAGCTTGGGGCAGCCTCTCCCATGTCCCAGAGGAAGCAGCGAGAACTAGCCCCCCCCACCGCCGCCCGGCACCACACTCCACACTCTCCAGTCGGCTCCTCTGTATTGCTCGGCATGGAAAGAAATAAAGCTGAAAGTGCACGAGCCCCGTGGGCCTGTGTCTTGTGCTGCTGGGGTCCAGGGGTCTCCAACAACAGGGAGTGGGGAAGGAAGTGCACTCAACCTGTTGGTTCCAGGGTCAAGGCCGGGAGCTGGGCAGTGGACAGCCTGGGCACGCTCGAGGTGTTCCCCTGGGCAAGTTTGTCTTCCCCAGACCTCAGTTTCTCCAGTGAGGAATAAACGGACCCACCTTCCTTCAGGGGTCCTTTCTGCATCTGAAGAAGGACACAGAAAGAAGAGAGTGGGAGCCCGACACCTGCTCACAGCCGGGCATTATGCTGGGGGTTTCACATAAACTGGGGTTAGCCCCTGAGTCAGATTGGTAAGCAGAGGCTCAGAGATGTTCAGGGACTTGTCCCAGGTCACACCACGCCTGGTACACAGAAGGTACTGAATACATGGTGAACCAACTCTATCCCTGGAGCCAACCCCGAAGTTGGCTTCTTGCTGCCAGGCTTTGCCACCCAGAGAGGAAAGCCCTGTGAGAGGAAGGCAAATTGCAGGGGGCAGGGGAGGTGGGAGGAAGAATCCACTTCCCAGGCTGCTGGAGGGCAGGCCAAGCGGGAAGGTGAGTGTGGGCAGAGAGACACCCCCTCCCCTCTCATTCCCTCCCCCTCTGGGGTGTCTTATATAAGGGCACTAATCCCAGAACCCTCTTGACCTAGGCACCTCCCAAAATTCCTACCTCTTAATACCATCAGCTTGAGGGGGAGGGTTTCAACATGGGAACTCAGGAGGGACACAGGGCAGCGCGGAGGTGTTTCAGTGTGTGTGTGGGGGGGGGGTCCCTGGGAGAGCCAAGAAGGGAGCAGCAACCTTTGCCTGGGAGTGGGAGGGAGGTTGCCAGAAAGACCCTGGGCTAGGCCCCCTCCCTCCCTCCTTCCACAAACTTGTACTAAGTGTGGGGCACTCTGATCGGATGGGGGTGGTCAGCAAACGTGGGGATGGGAGCTGGTGGTGCAGGCAGTGAAAGGATTCACCCAAGGCAGGACAAAGGAGATGGAAATATACTGAATATATTGGGAGGGAGCAGCGGGCAGGACAGTGAGGGAGAGACCCCGTGGCAAGGTGGTGGTGGTGAGGGGGCCATAGTTACAGGGCAGAGTGAGGGACCATGGGAACATGGGGAATGTTCTCCTTTTTGGTAATCTTAGGAACCGCACGTGGTTGTAACTGGTCAGTTAGGGCCTATGGCCATTTTGAGGTGGGTCGTCTCTTGAGCCCACTTGCACTCAGCCCGGTGGTCACCACAGGCCTTCTACCTCATTCGGCTTCCAGCTGCCTCTACATTAAGCACCTACTAGATACCAGGCCTTGTACTGGACCCTGAGGACACCAAGATGAAAAGCACAGGCTCTCTGGACCATATGAACTTTGACCTAAAGGGAAAGTTCTGGAAGGAAGGAGAGAGTTCGTTGCGGGATGCAGGGGAAGACAGTAGATGAGGGCAGCAGGGAGGGGAACCTGGGACAGAGGTCAGGGGAGCCAAGAACAGGAAAGTGGCCTCCACCAGGAGCCTCTCCTGATCTTTCCAAATATATTTGAAGTACAACCGGGGATCCAAATGAAGATGAAATGCCACCATTGTAAGCCTACCAATTTAATAAGACGCAGGTGAATGGACACTTCCTATGCATGGGCTCTGCCAGTCACAAGCACATCACCTTAGTGCCTGGTTTGAGGCCTGAAAGCATCGTTCATCAGACACAACCCAATTCTAGAAACTCTGAACGGGAAGGGGGTACACCTGTCTTACAATCAGCGAGGGGAAAGTTAGAGCTTCCGCAATGCGGGAGGCTTCCCACGACGGATGGTGGTGCACGGGGACCAGGGGTCTGGCCTCTCTGAACCTCAACTCTCCATCTATAAACTGGGTGATCATCACTTCTGCACACCCACAGGGCTCTCGGGGTCTGATGGCCCTCCTTGGTGAAACGTAAGGGCTCGATCCATGTGGAGAGCACAGCCTGGCCCCAGCCTGGAGAGTGTCCTGCAGTCTGGGTAGTTCTGGACACCCTGTCCTGACCCTTGAGGCCCCACTGTCTTCCATCCCCAGCCCTACCTGTCCCCTCCCCACTCCCCGACCCTGTGTGCCCTGGAAAGCTCTCTGAGCTGGTCTAGGGCAGGCTTCTCAGTCCCAGCTGGACAATGGAATCACCTGCAGGCATTGGGAAATGCTGATGCCTGGCCACTGCCCATAGGGAGTCTGGTTCAAACGGCCCCGGGGTGGGGCTGGAGCATCTGGATTCTTGAAAGCTTTTCAGTGGGCATCCCAATGGTCTTTTGAGGGAACCACTGGCATAGACTCTAGAGCCTGGCTACTTAGGGTGTGGTTGCTGGACCATTAGCTTGGACATCAGCAGGAGCTGGCAAAAAAAAGGCAGAAATTTGGGCCACACCTTGAACTTGAACAAGATCTACCTTTAACAAGATCCCCAGGTGGTTCATTTGCATGTTAAAGTTGAGGAATCTCCAGTCTGCAAGTCTGAAAGGGAGCTAGCTGGCTAGTCTCACCTCAGACGTATCTTCTCCAGTCTTTTATCTCCCCTCCAAAAACAATAGTCACTTCCTTTCTTTCCTACCGCCAGGATCTAGTGTAACAAACTGAGAAAATCTAGGCAAGACTGAGAAACAAAGAGAAGGACAAAGAGAGGAAACCCTGGGTAAGTTTGGCAATTCACAGCTGCAGAGGACTGCATCCCTCTTCCCAGAGTGTTTCCCAGGGAGGCTGGGTCCCTTTGTGGGGGAGGTGGCCTATGTGTAGGGGACATGTGTGTGTGCGCGCGCATGTGTGTGTGCGCGCATGTGTGTGTGTGTCAGAGGGTCATCATGGTGGGTGTGCCCCCAAGGCACCATTCCCAAGAAATCACTAAACTTCACCAGCCTCTGGCCCCCACAGCTGTGGACCTGCTGGAACCTGCTAGAACCTGTTAGCCACCCGGAGAAAGTCAAACAGGTGTCTTCAAGCTAGGGCTTGGATGAAAACTTCTATTCGCCACCAACATGAACTCTCTGACTCCTCTGAGTCTCTACCCGCCAGACTCTGGGTCCTAGAGGACCAGCGGGGGACGTCTCTGGCACCCTCTCCCTGCGGCAGGAATCCCTACTCCCACGGTTGGGTCGGTACCCGGGGTTCATTCCCCTTCCTGGATATGTCCGCAACCCAGCTCCCAGCCTAGATCCCCGAGGGACAGCTGGGTTTCAACCACGGATTTCAGAGACCCGGGCACGGAGGCCTGCCCACACCGCCCCGTTGCGGGAGGGCTGTAGAGAGTCCCTCCCTGGAGCCCGGGTCAGAGCGGGTCAGCTGGAAGCCGGGCCCTGCGGGAGCTTCTGCCTCCTGCATAATTGATCCGCTGCCTGGCGGTGGACTTGAATAATTCATCCCGGGAAGGAAGCTCTGAGGACTGCAAATTGGAGGCAGCCAAGCTCCTCCCACCTCGTGAAGCTCAGGGTTTACTCCTCTTTGCTTAATGGGCTTCCTGGGAGGCCCTGGTGAATCTCAAGTTTCTCCTCCTGCCCGTGGGTGGGCCAAGGAAAAGCCCGGTAGGTTGGGGGGGGATCCGGGCTGACTGGTACAGAGCTGCCCGCAGCCCCTGCAGCCAGGTGACCCATCCCGCCCAGGCCTCCCGCTGCTCCCCCGGAAGCTAGAGTCACTGCCCCGCCCCCCGCCATGCTGAAGCCTTTCACTTCTCGGATGAGCTGTTTCCTTACACCTGCGAAGGTCCTAAGGCCAACGTGACCTGTGACACCTGCTCCGTAAACTCCTTATTGATGTCGATGCCACTTATAAATGGTGGCTCCGTCGTGGCCGTCCAGGTCGTGGCGAAGGGCTGAGGGCAGCAGCTGGGAAGGGGTGTGGGGGCGGATGATGAAGTCCGCTTGGGGCGGGGTGCAGTCCGAGCCTCGGGGGTGTGGGGCTTGTAGTGGACGGCAGGAGGTGTGTGTAGGGGGGGCGCGGGAGAGCAGGGGCCATCCCAAGAATTATTCAGGATTCCTCCAGGGATTTTCCCTCTCTGACCAAACTTTTCCAAAGGACCGTCTCAGGGGCTCCAACGCTGCCTGGGAAGGGCAGAGGGACTGCAAGTTTTGGAGTCCCCCAGCTTTTCCCTGACACTGCAGATCTTGGGATCCATTCTGGTCCCTGCTTCCATTTCCCACTTATTTATGAAGGGTAAGGTCCAGCCTATAAGTCAGACCAACCTGGGGGATGCAAGAAGCGTCATTTCTCCTTTGCCCCCATGTGGCCTGGTGGCAGAGACGTAAACTTGGTCAGTTCGGATGTCTTTCCCCTTCCCCTGGGGACTGCAGCAGCCTGAGGTGTGGGGGACCTGGGTGGTAACAGTCTGGTCCCCACAGATGGCTGCGGGGTCAACCCTCCCCTCTTCAGTCTCCGTTCTTTCTCTCCTCTGCTCCTCCGCCCTCTCCTATGCTCACGGACGGTTCCATTGTCTCCTCACTGAATCCATTAAGACATGTTTTTGGTGGAGGCCCTCCCAACACCAGTGTATACAAGATAGGGTTCTTTTTATCTCATTTAACAAGAAGTCCAGAAGTAGGCAGCCCGGGGAAGGGGCAGTGTCCCCATGGCGTCATCATCCGGTGCCTGCAGTCTTCTGGCTTCACTCTCTGAGCCTGGGGCTTTTGCCCTTCCGCATTCCAACATTGAACCTTCCGCGTGGCCGCAAGATGGCTGCCTTGGCTCCAGTCATTCCCGCTAGCAAGAAGGAGGAAAGGGGGAGGGTGGAAAGGGCCAAAGAAGGTTGGGTGGGCTCTGTTTTAGAAGCTTTCCTGCAAGTCCCATCTCGTGACTTCTGCTTTGCATACTTTGACCACAGCTGTGTCACATGGCTTGGTCTCTGCTCACAAGCTGCTTAGAAAGGCAGAGAGACACGCAAAGTAGACAGAGTTGGGGCTGTGTGAAGATGGGGGTAAGCAGAGAGAACCCCAGCAGCGCTGAGGAGGGGCCAGAAGGCTCCTCAAGGAGCTGAGCTCTGGGCTGAGCTGAGTGCTGATGTGGGAGGAGGAGACCATAAGGAAGGGCACCCTAGGGAACAGCCTGAGCAAATACCCAGAGGTCAGGAGGGGCGTGGCCTATGCCACAAAGAACATCGTGCTGTTGGATAGCCTGGGAGGGGTGAGAGCAGACAGGTGGGAGGACCTGACCCGTCCCAGGAGGCCTGGGAGCTGTTGCCTGCGTCCAGGACCCCAACCTTGAAGACGTTTGTTGTTTCTTGCTTCTGTCTTATGTGGAGCCTGTCCTAAATACCCCGTCTCTCCAGAAGGGGGGCTTGACTTCTCACTGAGCTATCTACTCTTCAAGTGGCCAGATCAGAAGCAGATGCTTTCTTCTTACTGCTCAACCGCATTCGTCTTCCCGAGGGCGCTCAGAGCCAAGATGACCAACGTGAAAGCCAGAATCATCATTATTATTACTGCTAGTACGCGCAGCTGGTTGGCTGTTAGTAATTGCCGAAAAGTACAAGTTGCTTCTTTCTTGCTTTGAAACATATGTCTATGTTGCAAAGCAACATAGACACTTGCCCTTTCCTTATCACTCGAGGTGAATAAAATAAAACGCATTACGAAATCCTCTAAGTTGGGGACTGGCAAACTTTTTCTGTAAGGGTCCAGAGAGTAGCCCTAAAGGAGCCATAGAAAATACAAAGAAATGAATGTGTATGGCCAGGTTCCAAGAAAACTTTATTTACAAAAACATGCAGTAACTACTGGGTATTTACCCCAAAGATACTGATGTAGTGAAAAGAAGGGACATCTGTACCCCAATGTACATAGCAGCAATGGCCACAGTCACCAAACTGTGGAAAGAACCAAGATGCCCTTCAACGGACGAATGGATAAGGAACATGTGGTCCATATGTACAATGGAGTATTATGCCTCCCTCAGAAAGGATGAATACCCAACTTTTGTATCAACATGGATGGGACTGGAGGAGATTATGCTGAGTGAAATAAGTTAAGTAGAGAGTCAATGATCATATGGTTTCACTTATTTGTGGAGCATAAGGAATAACATGAAGGACATGGGGAAATGGAAAGGAGAAGTGAGTTGGGGGAAATCGGAGGGGGAGACGAACCATGAGAGACTGTGGACTCTGAGAAAAAAACTGAGGGTTTTGGAGGGGAGGGGGGTGGGGGATTGGGTGAGCCTGGTGGTGGGTATTATGGAGGGGACGGATTGCATGGAGCACTGGGTGTGATGCATAAACAATGAATGCTGGAACACTGGAAAGAAATAAAATAAAATAAAATAAATAAAATAAAATAAAATAAAATAAAATGGAAAGACAAAAACAAAAACAAAAACAAAAACATTCAGGGGACTGGAATTGCCACATGGGCCATGGTCTACCCACACTTGCTCTAAACCCACGTTCCTGCCTGGTAGGTAATTAATCCCTTATTATAGGTAAATCAGGGACAGTGGAGGGGTGGCTTGATGGCTCATCCAATGCTGATAAAACCCCTCAGAAGCACCAATGAAGGAAGAAGGAAGGAACAGTCAGATGATCAGTATCTACACTGGAAATAAACACAATGGACTCTTCATTCCAAAAGGTGTTCCCGCAACTCCCAAGTGCCAGGCTGTGGGGTGGGAACTGAGGCAAGGGGGAGGAGGGAAAGACAATATCTGTGGGTCAAGGTGCTCCTGGGGCCTCCAGGGAGGAGGTGTGGGGAGCCAACTGTCTGCAGGAGACACAATGACCACCCAGCAGGGGGACAATGAGGCGGGCGGGGTGACACCCCTTGATCCTGTGGCTGGGAAACGGGTGCACAGAAGAGGGTTCTATCATCAAAGAGATCAGGAAAACACTGAATTAAATAAGGCTAAGTATGGGCGCTTGGCTGGAAGACTTCTCAGAGCCTTGAACACGCCGGCCTGCAACGTGAACCACCAAGAGAAGCTAGAGAGAGGGATTTCCTAAAACTAATGCACAGCCCAGCTCTTTCTTGCAAACCTACTTTAGATTTGCAGAGCCGGACATTTCCTTGTGTTATTAAAGACTCTTTGTGAACATCCTTTTTAGTGGCTGTATAATATGTATAAACCATCATTTATTTATTTGCTTACCTTTCTTCCCATTGCTGGGCATGGCTCAGCAAGGTTGCATGGCCCCTGGCACCCCAGGCCACAGGATCAGCAGCCAGGAGCCTCTTTCTCCCCTCGTATTTGCCTGTAGGGGCAAAGTGGGTGGCGGAAGTCAGGAGCTGGAGAAGTGAGTGGCTGGGGGTCGATCAGCCCACATTCTTGCCTGTTTCCTCCCATCTGCTTGTTTCCCCGGATGCAGAATTTTCTTCTTCGCATGTCTTAATTTGCTTTGAATTCTAGGTTCCTCAAGGACACTTTAACAGGGATCTCCTTGTGCACAGTGGCCTGTCAGGGGCTGAGGTTTCCGGGTGAGAGGCCTGGTTTTTCTGGGAACCCTCCTCCCACCCAGGAACGAAGTGAGCAGGAGAAGCGTGCATGGCACACGGACCAGCATCCCAGGGGACCTCTCAGGCCCTGCGAATGCGGTCAGCAACCCTCCTCCTCAAGAACTTGGTGCTCCCTGGCTGGCACAACCTTCGTTCTTTAACATTGTTTGTTTGTTTTTAAGATTTTATTTATTTATTTGACAGAGAGAGAGAGAGATCACAAGTAGGCAGAGAGGCAGGCAGAGAGAGAGGGGGACAGGCTTCCTGCCAAGCAGAGAGCCGGATGCGGGGCTCGATCCCAGCACCCTGAGACCATGACCCGAGCCGAAGGCAGAGGCTTAATCCACTAAGCCACCCAGGCGCCCCTAACATTGTTTTTAAACATAAAAACGATACAAGTTATGCACCCCAAAGTGAAATCAGCAGGCATCCCAGGGGAGGGGACAAAGGCAGCCTTCCAGTTTTTAGTCCATAGTCTTTCCTATCCTCAGACTCTCACAACAAGCTCTTATTTCTGTATTACTCTCACAATTTATATATATTTTTAAAAATAGGAATGTAGGCGGGAGGAAACAATCTTCCCCATAATGCATTAGCCGAAGCAATCACTGTGAGTACCTGAGCATTTTTCTTCCAGGCTTCCAGAAAGGAATTTGTTTTCAATACACAGCAACTTGCTCGGTAGTAAAAGGGTTCAGCTCAGGGCTCTTGGCACTGGAGCTGGACCTTGAGGAGATGAAGTAGCTGTCCCCTTCCATTTCCCGCAAAACGGCCTCCTCACACATCCCAGCCTCACACCACCAAAAGGACACACAGGAAAGCACAACGTGGGTGGGATGGGGGAGGGCTGTTTTCAGAGGGGCTAGAAGCCCAGAGAAACTCTCTCTCTTCTTGTTCTGACTGGGCTGATCTCCAGAAAACCTCCCTCCCTTGGCCTGGGCATCGCCTCCAGGGACCTCCCCAGGCTTTACGTCTCTTGACCTTTGCTTCGGATTCAATTTTTGCTCTTGGCCCTCACCCTAAAACTGGATGCTTCGGTCTGGCTCTTGTCTCAAATCTTCTCTCAGCCCCTGCCCCAGTTTTCCTTCGCTGGAACCCTGCCCTCCCATGGCCCCAGCTGGAAGCAGATACCGCCAGGACCTCCTCCTTCCCCTACTGAGGTCAGAGGTCCTTCTTTATGGGCCAGGCTTTCTGTGGGCCTGTGGCCGTAGCAAGATGTCCACATAAGGGACCACTTGGATGCTGGAAAGTGCAGGGATTCAACCTGGAATGGCCCTTGTGGTTTCCTTATGTCCCTCATACCAGCTCATAGCTCTCCCCAAATCTACCCATCTTTGGGGACCTTTGGGAAGCTGAGTCAAGGCCCAGGCCAGGCTCCCTCTAGGGTCTCAGGACATTCCCCGGAGAGGGAGACACACGGTTCCAGGTCCGGCCAGCTCGCCCTCCCAGAGGAACCAAACGCAGTGAACTCATGTTTTGATCATGGCCCGTGGGAGCTGTTCTTGTGTTGGTTAAATAGGCAGGAGGTAAACATGCGCCGAGGAGACCAACTTTGGCTCCCTGTGCACCAGGTTTCATTATAATGACGACAGCATAGAAGGTGGGGGGGAGGCAAGGAGAAACCCCTTATCAGCGCTCCCCCACCACCGGTATGTACAGGCTCCCCTGTGCTCCCTCTGGGTGACTTCTCGGGAGTGTGCAGTGGTCTCTTCCCTCCTTAACTTCATTCTGATTACAAAATTAATACCACTTCATTGCGACAGACTTGGAAAATGCAAAAAGTGAAATGAACAAGACAGAAATGTCCTGAAATTGCATACTTGAGTCACTCTCTCCCACGTTCGGCAGGCGTATCATCAGCAGGCACGCACCATTCTCCGAGCTCATCTTACTGATTTGTTTTGCTTGTTGACTGTTGATTTCTCCCTCACCACAATCTTAAATCTTTTTTTTAATTTAAATTTCAATTTTTTAAAAAGATTTATTTTATTTTATTCTATTTTTATTTATTTATTTATTTTTACAGAGAGAGAGAGAGAGAGAGAGAGAGAGAGACAGCAAGAGAGGGCACACAAGCAGGGGGAGTGGGAGAGGGAGAAGCAGGCTTCCTGCTGAGCAGGGAGCCCGATATGGGTCTTGATCCCAGGACCCTAGGATCATGACCTGAGCTGAAGGCAGATGCTTAACTACTGAGCCACCCAGGCACCCCAAGATTTATTTTATTTTTAAAAAGATTTTATTTATTTATTTGACAGGGAGAGAAACAGCAAGAGAGGGAACACAAGCAGGGGGAGTGGGAGAGGGAGAAATAGGCTCCCTGCTGAGCAGGGAGCTGGGTTCGGGGCTCGATCCCAGGACTCTGAGATTATGACCTGAGCTGAGGGCAGATGCCCAACTGACTGAGCCACCCAGGCACCTCTCTTCTTCTTCTTTCCCCCTTCCTCCCCCCTTCCTCCCCCTCCTCCTCTCCCTCCTTTCCCTCCCCCCCCTTCCTCCCCCCCTCCTCCCTCTGCCCCTCCCCTTCCTTCTTCTTTTTTTAAGCATTTGCTGCTTAAAACCATCATTTATTTGGTTTGGCTGTGTGTACGAAGTGTATACAAGTTGAGTTGCACCAAAGCCCAAAAGTCTGTCTTCAGTCTGTCTTGTACCCAGTGAATGCCCAGGGCCCAGGAAAAGGCTGGGCTGGAGGTGCTTTACTGTACTCTGACGAGTGAATGAATGTAGGCCAGTGTGTAGGTTTTCACTCGGCAGTGATCACCCATAGGAGACGGTGGTAGGCAGGAGAGGGTAATAGTTTAGCAATTGTCTGATACTCACCACTTCAAATGAAACCTGTCAATTGCACTTGCTAATTAAAAATAAAATTTTGGGGCACCTGGGTGGCTCAGTGGGTTAAGCCTCTGCCTCCGGCTCAGATCATGATCTCAGGGTCCTGGGATGGAGCCCTGCATCTGGCTCTCTGCTCAGCAGGGATCCTGCTTCCTCCTCTCTCTCTGCCTGCCTCTCTGTGTACTTGTGATCTCTCTCTGTCAAATAAATAAATAAAATCTTAAAAAAAAAAAAAACTTCCCCCCTCTCTGGGTCTTCACTCTTTTCAAACCAAAAAGTATCTCAGTGCAGCTTTAGAGGCACCTGTTGCACTTGCTGTCTCCCACAAGCAACTGTTCCCAAGTGGGATCTAACACCACAGCTCCTGACCGTCTGTAGTTTAAAATCCAGCATAGGTCTCTCTGTTCCCCAAATCCGGGCTCTTTCCCAGCTGCCTCCACTGAGGCCGTCAGTCTTCTTTCTGGTCACTTACAGCCATCAGCACTTCCGAAACCAGAATATGAGATCTTGTATGGATTTTTTTTTAAAGATTTTATTTGTCACAGAGAGAGAAAGAGAGAGAGCGCATGCGCACAAGCAGGCAGAGAGGCAGGCAGAGGCGGAGAGAGAAGCAGGCTCCCTGCCAAGCAAGGAGCCCAATGCCGACGGATCCCAGGACTCTGGGATCAGGTCCTGAGTGGAAGGCAGCGGCTTAACCAACTGAGCCACGCAGGTGCCCCAGAGATCTCGTATGGATTTAACTTCACAGGCCAAACCATTATTTTAATGAGAGGCCTTAGAGTTTTCAACTCTTGGATTGCTGCTCATGTTTCCGGGATTTCTGGGGAGTCTGTTCCTGAATGTCTCCTCCAGCCCCTGGGGCCGCTCTCACTGGCTCACCCACAACAAGTGCAAAGTCCTGCCTGCCCAAGGAGCCTCCTTGAGACATGCATGCCCCAGCAGCTGCAGTCCCAAGAGCCCTCTGCCCCAGGATGCTTCCCTTGCTCAGGGGGATCTCCCCAGGGCAGATCAGGGGTGCGGGGAGGTGGGGGGGTATGGTTGGGGGAAGCTGAACCCTGGAGGCTCATTCTCAGGGGGATAGTTGGTCCTGCTGGGAAGGAAAACCACCTCCCTTGAGCCTTCTCCTGCTTCAGAGAAGGAATTCAGCAGAAATTAAGAAAACCCTCCATCTGGGAACATGAGCCTGTGTTTGGAGAGAACAGACCTGAAGAAGTCACCCCCTTTACAGATGGTTAGTAGAGCACACAGAGGAGTTAAATAGCAAACTGCAGATTTTCATTTTCACTAAAAACGTTAGTCTCCTGGGGATGCCTGGGTGGCTCAGTTGGTTAAATGTCTGCCTTCAGCTCAGGTCATGGTCCCAGGGTCTTGGGATCGAGTCCTACCTTGGGCTTCTTGCTCAGCAGGGAACCTGCTTTTCCCTCTGCCTGTCACTCCCCCTGCTTGTGCTCGCTCTCTCTCTTCAAAGATTTTACCTTTAAAAAAAAAGGAGGGGGGGTTGCCTGGGTGGCTCAGTGTGTTAAGCTTCTGCCTTCGGCTCAGGTCATGATCTCAGGGTCCTGGGATCGAGCCCCACACCGGGTTCTCTGCTCAGCGGGGAGCCTGCTTCCCCCTCTCTCTCTGCCTGTCTCTCTGTCTACTTGTGATCTCTCTCTCTCTGTCAAATAAATAAATAAAATCTTTAAAAAAATATTTAAAAACAAAAACAAAAACAAAATAAACTTCAGTCTCCTTCTTAATGCCAGCTACCCGGGGACAAATCATAAGATCCTCCGTCCCACTCCCGGAAGCTCTAGTTTCACACTCAACTAACATTTACTGAACATCTACTATGGACCACTTAACTTTCACATAAACTCATTTGAGTATATGTCATAGGGGTGTCAAACTCTTTTAAAGGGGATTTAGTTTTCCCATTTTACAGATGAGAACCCAAAGGTTTATAAATGCCCAAGTTACTGTAATTACACACAGCCAGCCAGGAGCACTGCAGAATGAAAATGACATCTTTGGCTTCAACCCTGACAGCAGAGAATCTCTTCTCAGTTGTAAACCCACAGTGTTCAGTCTTCATTTTTAATTGCGGTAAAATACATGTAACATAAAACTTACCATCTTACTCATTTGAAAAAAAAATGGAATGCTTCACGAATTTACATGTCATCCTTGCGCTGGGGACAAGCCCATCTTCCCTTATTCCAATTTTAGCAAGCATCCCTCTTACTCATCTTTACGTGTACGGTTCAGTAAGTCATGTTAAATACATTCACATCTTTGCAGCAACCATCCCCGTCCGTCTCCAGAACTCCTTTCATCTTGCAAAATGCAAACCCTGTACCTGTTAAAACCTAACTCCATGTTGCCCCCTCCTCCTCCCCGAGTCCTCTGGCAACCACATATTTTCTATTGTTTTCTGTCTCTGAGAATTTGACTGCTCTATGTGCCTCATATAATATGTGGAATCATATAGTGTTTGTCCTTTTGTCACTGGTTTCTCTCAGCCTAATGTTCTCCAGGTTCATCCATGTTGTCACAGGTGTTAGGATTTCCTTCCTTTTTAGGGCTGAACAGTATTCCACGGGACACACATACCGCATTTTGTTGATCCGTTCATCCATCAATAGATAGTTTGATTTCGTCCACCCTTTGCTTATTGTGAATAATGCTATGAATATCAGTGTCCACGTAACTCTTAGAGACCCCTGATTTCAATTCTTTGGGGACATATACCCACAAATGGAGTTGTGGATCATATGCAAATTGAGTGACAATGCCAAGTGTTGACGAAGATGTGGAAACTGGACTATTCATACATTGTTGGTGGGAATGGAAACTGGTAGAATCATTTTGGAAAACCGTGACAGTATATCCTAAAGGTAAGTATTCTAAATATATGTATAAATCTATAATCTAATAGCCCTACTCCTATGTATACCTAACCAACCGAAAAGTGTATGTATGTGTCCCAAAACCCATGTTCAAGAACGTTCAGAGCAGCCCATTTTGTAATAGGTCCAAACTGACAATTATTCACCACAGTAGGATGGCTAAACAGAATGTGGGTATTCATACAAAGAAACGTCCAGGGGCGCCTGGGTGGCTCAGTGGGTTAAGCCGCTGCCTTCGGCTCGGGTCATGATCCCAGGGTCCTGGGATCGAGTCCCGCATCGGGCTCTCTGCTCGGCGGGGAGCCTGCCTGCCTCTCTGTCTACTTGTGATCTCTCTCTGTCAAATAAATAAATAAAATCTTTAAAAAAAAAAAAAAAAAAAAAAAAAAGAAACGTCCAGACCAGTGGTTCTTAGCCGTTTGTGTGCATTAGAATCACCTGGAGGGCTTGCTAAACTCCTGATTGCTGGGCTCCAGCTGTCTGTCCCCTACCACCACACAGAATAGATCTCACATTTCTCCCCCTTAGGTGCTTTTACCATTGTTGAAGATGGCTTCCAGCCACCACCCCCTGCTCATTCTCTCCTCCCCTACATCAGCAGGAACAGGGACTGAGGAAGCCTAAGAAGCCTGGTTTCTGATCATTAGTACAAACTCAAAAATCTCTCTTCTGTCAGGTCAGCCCCACACCCCTGGATTTGTTGCTATGCTTATGAACGGTATCTCCCATAACTCTGACAAGTAATTAGTGCATAATTATGACATAATTATGACACCCATCTTTATCCTCTTTTATAGACAAGGAATTGACAATTAGCTGGATTAATTGCACGGTCCTGCTGCTAGACAAAAGTAGAGAGGAGATTCAAACCCACATCTTCTGACTCTGGGTCTAATGTTCCCTCTTCCATTGCCATCTGTGTCCCCAGAATGCAACGGACGCCCCCCGCCCCTCCACTATCCGGGTGCTACCAAGTTCCAGCTCTAAGGCGAGGCCCCCTTTCTCCAGGAAGCAAATACTGCAACCCGAAGCAAGATGGCTTTGCCTGATGTGAATATAGTATTGTTAGCTGCCTAATGTGCTTCTGGGCATTAAAAGCTCAGCCCTGAAAGAGCTCCTTTAGGCAGTGTCTTCTGTTTCTGTGGCTAATTGGCTGTCTAGGGAGGTGGATGCAGCTGTAGTGAAATGCTGATCTTTTCACCCTAATCAGCAAGAGCCAGCTGGGATACTGTTTCCTCCATGCATCAGCATTTCTGAAACAGCTGCTTATGACTTTGGCAGAGCCAAGTGGGAAGTGGGGACTCCCTGAGAGTAGCCTGCGGCCTAAAGAGATTCAGCACCAAGGACAGCGACTCAAGCCTCTCTGAAGGAGTAAAAAGCCACAAAAGCAGAAAGAGGTTCTCAGTCTTGACTGCAAGCTGGAATCATCTAGAGAGATGAAAACAAAATTCCAATGTCTGGGCTCCATCCCAAGTCCAACTGGGATAGATCTGGCAAATATATATATATGTATATATATAGTGTTAAAACTCCTCTTTTCCAAGTGATTCCAGTGTGCAACAAGGATTGAGAATGGTCATGGTAATGAACCAACAAATAGGAGGGGGAGTGTTCCAAAGAACAGGTAGTGACCACAAGACTTAGAGTTTTATTTATTTATTTATTTTTAAAAGATATATTTATTCCTTTGAGACAGCAAGCGAGCAGGAGGAGGGGCAGAAGGAGAGAGAGGGAGAGTCTCCAACAGACTCCCGGCTGAGTGTGGAGCCCAAAGTAGGGCTTGATCCCATCACTCTGAGATCGTGCCCTGAGCCCAAATCAACAGTTGGATGCTCAACTGACTGAGCCACCCAGGCGCCCCGAGACTTAGAGTTTTAAAAGGAACCTTCCAGGGGAGGTTACTTAGTTCTCTGCAGCCCTTCTTCCATGAAAACTATTCCTGGCTCACTCTAATTGGGCGAGTGCTACTCTCTCTACTCTGGCGTCATCCTCCTTGGGATCCCTCTTTCGTATATCTACAAGAAACAGCCTGGACATTCTTCATGCAAATTGGAGAGCTCAATTAGGTCCAATTCAAAACACACACACACAGAAAGAAGGAAGAGGCTGCAGATATCTTGAGAATTGGCAGAATGTTTCCTTCTTTCAAGATTTTTAAAAAGAAAAATCAAGGGGCACCTGGGTGGCTCAGTGGGTTAAAGCCTCTGTCTTTGGCTCAGGTCATGACCCCAGGATCCTGGGATCGAGCCCCGCATCAGGTTCTCTGCTCAGCAGGGAGCCTGCTTCCTCCTCTCTCTCTGCCTGCCTCTCTGCCTACTTGTGATCTCTGTCTGTCAAATAAATAAATAAGATCTTAAAAAAAAAAGAAAAATCAAGTGTTGCTCAGTTATCTATAATGGGATAAAAACTGGAAACCACTTTAGAGTTAAAAAATAGGGTGTTGTTGGGGCCCCTCAGTGGCTTAGTCAGTCGGGTGTCCAACTCTTGATTTCAGCTCAGGTCATGACCTCAGGGTCATGGGATTGAGCCCCGCATTTGGCTCTGTGCTGGGCATGGAGTGTGTTTAGAATTCTCTCTTCCTCTCCCTCTGCCCCTCTCCCCTGCTTGTGCTCTCTCTCTCTTGAAAATAAATAAATTAAAAAATTAAAGAAAAATGGGGTGTTGTCTGTAGTAGTATAATGGAACAATCAGGAGTTGGGTGTCTGCGTAATGAAATTCAGAGCAGCCATGGCAAAATATGCTTCATATGAAAATGTAATGGTATAGAAGCTGTATATGCTCTACTCCTTGAAAAAAAATCTGATAATATGTACCACATGATCCCAACTTTAGAAAAAAATATATGCACATAAATATTCGGATATGTTCAAAAATGAAAACCATTTCAGGTGTTAGCTGTTATCATGGAAAGTTGGTGAAACAGGGAATTTTTGTTTTCTTTGAATTTTTCTACTTGATCCTTATTTCCATAATAAACACACATTTCTTTTGTCAGGAAAAAAGTAATACAAAATACCCCTATATGATGAATGAACCAGTGAATTGATTCATAAGAATTTCCTGTTTTCAACAGAGGAATACAGGGAGTTTTAGGCAGGAATGTTTTAGGCAGGAATTATTTGAATGTCAATGACGTTCAAATAATGACAACAGTGTAGATTCTTCCCTACAATCAAGAACTTCTTTAAGGCAAATGTCCATGCTTCCTTGGAGTTAAATATTAATCTGATAGAGCCCAGGCCAGCCTAGGAGATGAATTTTAGTTTATGTGAAATTTTTATGAACTAATTAGTGGGTTGGATCAAAGAGCAGGACCAGAACAGAGTCACAAAGAGGTCTTAGAAGATAAAGCATTTCTTATTAATTCACCACTGCTTTCTTAAAAGGACATGAACTTGGATGAGGCAGTCACTTCCCCTGGATCAGAACACCTACAAATCTAAGGCATGTCCCAGGTGGGAAGCAGGGCTGGAAGCGGGAAGCAGGCTGTGGGAAGGAAAGTTTACCAAATCTATCACAGACAAGGGCGGGAGAGCCAGCCTTTGGTCTTCTTTCCGTAAGCCAGCTTCAGCAGAGGGAGGAAATGAACAAGCTGAAACAATATTCACTTAAACATAAATACAAAGCAGGGGCGCCTGGGTGGTTCAGTCGGTTAAGCATCTGCCTTCGGCTCAGGTCATGATCTCGGGGTCCTGGGATGGAGCCCTGCATTGGGCTCTCTGCTCAGCGGGGAGCCTGCTTCCTCCTCTCTCTCTCTGCCTGCTGCTCCCCCTGCTTATACTCACTCTCTCTGACCAATAAATAAATAAAATCTCTTTAATGAAAAAATAAAACAAAACCATAAATACCAAGCTCTGCTTGATGGGGTCTTAGAGGAGTCCTGGCCCAGCAGCAGCGTTGCCCCTGGTGTGCCACCATGAATGATTAAATACGAAGCGATGTAAAAAGCTCACGGTTCCATTAAGGCTTCAGTGCTCCAATTTCCTACCAGTGCGGAGTGTCGGAACTGCTCTTGGCTAAACAGAGCAGTCTCCCTCCATCCGTTATAAAACACGCTTTCAATACTGACATCTTTCTAAGCAGCCTATTTCCCTTTTAAAAACTATAAACAATGATAAGAGGCAGCATTCACAGGGTGAGAAACGAAGAGCCCTTCTCGACTGTGGCCTCCAGTTTGCTCGTTCCGTTTCCCAGAGCCAGCAGCTCACACCATCTCCAATACCTTTCCTGATATTCCGCACACAAAATAACCCATAAAAGTGGGCAAAAGATTTAGACAGACATTTCACCAGGAGAGATATGTAGGTGACAAACACTGGAAAGAGCTCGACATCATTTGTTATTAAGGAAATGGAGACTAAAACTGCAACATGACTACACACCCGTGAGAATGGCTAAAATGTAACAGATTATACCAAATGTCAGTGAGGATGTGAATGAACTGGAACTCTCATGGACTAGATTATGCAGTGGTACACCTTGGGGGCGCCTGGGTGGCTCAATCGGTTAAGCATCTGCCTTCAGCTCAGGTCATGATCCCAGGGTCCTGGGATTGAGCGCGCGTCAGGCTCCCTGCTCGGCAGAGAGCCCACTTCTCCCTCTGCTCCTCCCCCTGCTTGTGCTCTGTCTCTGACAGGTAAATAAATAAAATCTTTTTAAAAAAATAAAATGGTACACTTTGGATATCAGCTTGTCAATTTCTTAAAAAGTTAAACAGAGGCTGGCCAATGGATCCAGTCCGTCCCCTCCTAGGTATTTACCTAAGAGAGAGGGAAATACATGCCCATGTGCAGACAGGTGTGTGAAAGTCCACAGCAGGTTTATTTGTGATGGTCCCAAACTGGGAACAATCCCAAAGTCCAACAGCAGCGAAGTAGACAAGCACATTGTGCTACATTCAAACAATGGAATACTATTCAGCAAGAGGAAAGGAAATCGTCTATTGGTACACGCAACGTGGATACATCTCAAAATAGTTACCCTAAGTGAAGGAAGCCAGGACCACAAACATATTGCATGATGCCATTTACATAAAACTTTAGAAGATGTCAACTAATCTATAGAAACAGAGGGTAGAGCGGTGGTTGCTTGGGGATGAGGGGGTGAGGAGGGTTAGAGGGAGGGATTTACAAAGGGGCACAGGGAAACTTTGGGGCGTGATGGATATGTCTCCTATCTTGATTATGGTGATCCAATTGTTCACTTTTTAAAAGATGTATTTATTTATTTTTGTGCGAGAGAGGGCGAGAGAGTGAGCATGAGAGGGAGAGGGGGCAGTCCCCTCTGAGCAGGGAGCCCAATGTGGGACTTGATCCTAGGACCCTGAGATCATGACCTGAGGGGAAGGCAGATGCTTAACCGACTGAGCCACCCGGGCGCCCCAATGTAGATCACTTTAAAGTGTACAGTTCAGGGGCGCCCAGGTGGCTCAGTGGATTAAGCCCCTGCCTTCGGCTCGGGTCATGATCTCGCGGTCTTGGGATTGAGCCCCGCATTGGGCTCTCTGCTTAGCGGGGAGCCTGCTTCCCCCCACCCCTCTGCTTGCTTGTGATCTCTCTCTCTATCAAATAAATAAATAAAATCTTAAAAAAAAAGTGTACAGTTCAATGGCATTTAGCACATTCGCATCTTTGTGCTCCCACTACCTCTATGTGGTTCTAGAAACAGTGCCTCACCCCAAAAAAGAAGCCCCACACCCATTAGGCAGTTACTTCCCACAGGGGGGGTTTTCAAACAAGGAGGATGTGTTTTACAGGCAGGCTTGGAAAGGAGGTCATTCATTCCAAAGGAGGAAATTTACAAAGCCCTTGGCACATCATGTCACTAGGGGACTGTGCCAGTGTGTATGCCGCGGGGCTGAGGAACGGGTGGGGTGAAGCAGGAGGGAAAGGCAGGGCGAGGGGCGGTGAAGATCACGTGTGCCGGCTCTGCCTTATAAGCAGTTGGAACCAGTAAAGGGCAGTGAGGAGGAATCGGTGGCAAGGGGACCTCTCTGAGTAATTTTCATCCCTGAGGGATGCTGTCAACTTTCACATGAATTCAGTTTGAGCCAGGGTTTCTCAACATGGGCACTCTGGCTCTCAGGGCTGGATGATTCTTTGCCCACCAGCACGGGTGGCTGTCCTGTGCGCCGTGCTTGCCTCTACCCATGAACCGCCACAGTTGTGACAACCAGTGATGTCTCCAGACACTGCCAAATGTCCCATGAGGGAGGGGCATGGAAGGACTCCAACTCTGTAGTCCCCAGCCCTCAGGAGCAGGCAAATCACAGGGTATTCTGGGAGGCCTTTGCTCGGAGCTGCAGAGACAAGAAGATATGGGGCAGGATGACCCCTGAGAGCTGGGCTTCTAGACACAGAAAATCTGTGTTAGAACTTTGTGGTATTTTTTGTTTTGTTTAATTCCTTCTTCCATTTTACACAACAAGCACTTAATGCCTACCTTGTGCCGGGTATTGAGGCTATGGCCGGGTCAAGGGGGAGCAGGGGGGAGGGGAAGGGTGGGGAGGAGCACCTGAGGAAGTTAGCATCCCATCCTTTCACCTCCCCAGCCCCTCAGAGGAGACCTCGACAGTCTGCATCTGGGACAGTGGACAGTCTGCATCTGGGACAGTGGACAGTCTGCATCTGGGACAGTGGTGTCTCATCCTCGGAGGGGCGGGGAAAGAGGAAGGTGGGAAGAGCCAGGGAACTGTGGGAGAACGCTGGCAGAGTGGGAGGTGGGGGGGGTGGTCACTGGTATCAGCTGGGCCTGGGCCTCTGCCAGTGTCCCCGTCCCTCACAGTGCTCCCACCTCAGGGGAATAGGTGTGGTTTGGGGTGCACCAGGGAGGCTGAGACCCAGGCCCAGGAGCGCTTTGGCAAAGATCCCTGTGCCCAAAGGTGACATGGAGGCAAAGTGGCCAGTGGCTTCAAGGACTTTGTGGGCTCAGATAGTGAATGTATCAGTGGGGCTCAGTGTGGATCAGAGTGCCAGCCCCCAACGTTCTAGACACTGAAAGACTATTGGAAGCTTTGCACAACCCAGAGGCAAAGGGAAGGCGATTCAATTATGACCAAGATTATTTCCTTCTTTTTCTTTTTTTTTTCTTTGCCTTTTTTCTTTCTTTCTTCCCTCCTTTCTTTCCTTTTTCCTTTCCTTCCCTTTCTTTTTTTTCCCTAAGCCCTGGACGATGGCGCTCTGAGTCAGATTTCACTGAATTTAGAAGAGTTGTGTGACAGTTTCTGCATAAAGTTCATGCACATGATGTTAAGAGCAGAACACTGCCCTGGCCCCCAGAGACTTGAGGTCTGGTGGAAAACTGCCCCCACCCCTGCCATTATTTCTGGAGAACATTCTGAGAAATTTTATACCCTTGTTCTCTTTTACTTGGTTCAGTCTCAAGTTGCTGAGAGTCCATTTTGCAGATAAGCAAGCTGCTCCGAGAGCAATGTAGTGACTCTGCCGGTGGCCCAGAAGTGTCTGATCCAGCGGCAGAATACGGGACATCTGCTCTTCCTCCTGCATTAGGTGGCCCTGCCGTGTGCAGCTCACGAGGACAGCTGATGGTTGTTGGGGTTGGTGGGGTGCTCCGGTGGCCAAGCAGGCTCCCTCCCTGCGTGGCCCTGGCTGTGCAGTCGCCGCACTGGCCACCACGCACCACACTGGCAAACGTAACAGGGAGCTGCCAGCTATTCTGGAACAGAGCGATGAGAGGCTGGCAGTTGTTTAGGAACATGAACGAGACAGCTGTATGCAGAGCACGTTGAGGGGTTAGATGAGAGGCAGGACTCCCAGCTCAGGACCGGCACACACAGTTAGTAATGAACAACAGGGCTCGTGGGACATGCAACAGGGGACAGGAGAGGACAAGGTGGGGACTGAGGACTTACTCCAGAGTGGAAAACACAAATGCCATATTCTTAGCACATTATCCATGAGTGCACGTACATCCGGGAGAATCATATGAATTATGTGCCACACTCATTTAGAGATAGTCACTTTGGGGGAAATGATTATGTTTAAGCCATATTTTTTCAGCAGTGATTTAAAAGTAGTAACCAATCATATTTGCCGGCTCTCCCTCAAGCTGTAAGCAATTTCACCAGCAAAAGCATGAACTAATTGGATGCTTGAGAATATCTAAAAGAAATGCACTAATTAAGAAAAAGTGACGGTTTCCTAAGAGCTTTGTATCCCAAAGGAGGAAAACTGAATACCACAGATCGGGGTAACAAATTAGATGACAATTTGATGAGAGCAACAGAACACTGTCAAGTGATCTCTGGGATTCCTCTAAGCAGATATTCAGCACCTGATCTTCTTAGCTTTTAAATCTTTTCAGAGAGTTAATAATAAAGAGCTCTGCAAGCTGAGGAGGTCTGCCAAGGTGGGGAATCTTAGCCTGGCAGAGCCCAAGACATCAGGCCGAAGTGCTTTCCTCTCTGTTCAGTTCAGTCGGCAAATCTCTATCTTCAGGAGGGGAATATACTTTTCTCCTGGCTTTTGCTATAGAGAAACAAGGGAAAATGTCCTGATAATAAACGTCTTCAGTGAGATTCTCCAGCCATTTTTTTTTTTTTTTTTTTTTTTTTAATTCTAGGCATCCCTGCCATCAGACAAGGCATGCTGGGACAGGGCCTCAGATCCTTTCCCAAGGAGAGGGCAGGTTCCATAGGAGTGGCGGCCCATCAAAGCCATTCCACCCAGAAGGAAAATGCAGCACACCACTGCCATAGTCGGCCGTCTCTAGGAAGACCTGTGAGGTTCTAAACTAGAAGGCAGGAAGAGTTGAACAGGAAGTTTGGTCCACTTAAGGCCACTAAACCCCCCCCTTTTTTTTTACAACCTCAATGCATTACATTACTTCTCGTAGAGGAAGTGATTTATAAAGGAAAACTTTACTAAGCAATCACAGCCACTAGTTCGTATTCCTTGAAAATAATCAAGCTGCAGGACTTTAAATGAGATTTAAATGTACCACTTTAAAAACCAGGCCAAATGGGTGGGTCTTTCCTAACTCCTCTCATAATCATGCAGCACAAGTTAAATTATATCTTGCAGAACTAGCACAGTATTTGGCATCAAAAAGCCCTCAAGATTCAAATCCTTGCTTTATTGTTCACTCTGATTTTGAGCAAATTACTGAATCCTTCTGGGCTTGTCCCCTTATCTGTAAGAGGGATGGCTAACCTAAGAGTGGTGCTGGATTTTATGTAGGTCTACGTGGGGGTGCACACACACAGGGTTGGGCACAGGTTCATAGCCAAAAGGAGGTCAGGATCCCAAGGAAGAAGTAGGGGGGGTGGTGGCGCCTGGGTGGCTCAGTGGGTTAAGCCTCTGCCTCTGGCTCAGGTCACAGTCTCAGGGTCCTGGGATCGAGCCCCTGGGATCGGGCTCTCTGCTTAGCGGGGAGCCTGCTTCCCCCTCTCTTCTCTGCCTGCTGCTCTGCCTACTTGTGATCTCTCTCTCTGTCAAATAGGTAAGTAAAATCTTAAAAAAAAAAGAAGTGGGTACTTTGGAAACCGTTTGAATGGATGAGAGGGGGAAAACTGGGATGGCCAAAGTAGTATGAACAGTCTGGTCAGATAAAAAGGCCAGAAATGCGGGCGGGGAGTCACTGTTAATGGGGACAGTGCTGCTTTTTGGGGTGATTAAAATGGTTTGAAGTCAGTGGTGCTAGCTGCACAACTAATATACTAAAACCCTTTGGTACACTTTAAAAGGGTGGATTTTATGGTGCATGCATTTTATTTCAATTATACTATTATATTTTTTTAAGATTTTATTTATTTGACAGACGGAGATCACAAGAAGGCAGAGAGACAGGCAGAGAGAGGGGAGGAAGCAGGCTCCCTGCTGAGCAGAGAGCCTGATGTGGGGCTCGATCCCAGGACCCTGAGATCATGACCTGAGCCGAAGGCAGAGGCTTATGTCTCATCCTCGGAGGGGCGGGGAAAGAGGAAGGTGGGAAGAGCCAGGGAACTGTGGGAGAACGCTGGCAGAGTGGGAGGTGGGGGGGGTGGTCACTGGTATCAGCTGGGCCTGGGCCTCTGCCAGTGTCCCCGTCCCTCACAGTGCTCCCACCTCAGGGGAATAGGTGTGGTTTGGGGTGCACCAGGGAGGCTGAGACCCAGGCCCAGGAGCGCTTTGGCAAAGATCCCTGTGCCCAAAGGTGACATGGAGGCAAAGTGGCCAGTGGCTTCAAGGACTTTGTGGGCTCAGATAGTGAATGTATCAGTGGGGCTCAGTGTGGATCAGAGTGCCAGCCCCCAACGTTCTAGACACTGAAAGACTATTGGAAGCTTTGCACAACCCAGAGGCAAAGGGAAGGCGATTCAATTATGACCAAGATTATTTCCTTCTTTTTCTTTTTTTTTTCTTTGCCTTTTTTCTTTCTTTCTTCCCTCCTTTCTTTCCTTTTTCCTTTCCTTCCCTTTCTTTTTTTTCCCTAAGCCCTGGACGATGGCGCTCTGAGTCAGATTTCACTGAATTTAGAAGAGTTGTGTGACAGTTTCTGCATAAAGTTCATGCACATGATGTTAAGAGCAGAACACTGCCCTGGCCCCCAGAGACTTGAGGTCTGGTGGAAAACTGCCCCCACCCCTGCCATTATTTCTGGAGAACATTCTGAGAAATTTTATACCCTTGTTCTCTTTTACTTGGTTCAGTCTCAAGTTGCTGAGAGTCCATTTTGCAGATAAGCAAGCTGCTCCGAGAGCAATGTAGTGACTCTGCCGGTGGCCCAGAAGTGTCTGATCCAGCGGCAGAATACGGGACATCTGCTCTTCCTCCTGCATTAGGTGGCCCTGCCGTGTGCAGCTCACGAGGACAGCTGATGGTTGTTGGGGTTGGTGGGGTGCTCCGGTGGCCAAGCAGGCTCCCTCCCTGCGTGGCCCTGGCTGTGCAGTCGCCGCACTGGCCACCACGCACCACACTGGCAAACGTAACAGGGAGCTGCCAGCTATTCTGGAACAGAGCGATGAGAGGCTGGCAGTTGTTTAGGAACATGAACGAGACAGCTGTATGCAGAGCACGTTGAGGGGTTAGATGAGAGGCAGGACTCCCAGCTCAGGACCGGCACACACAGTTAGTAATGAACAACAGGGCTCGTGGGACATGCAACAGGGGACAGGAGAGGACAAGGTGGGGACTGAGGACTTACTCCAGAGTGGAAAACACAAATGCCATATTCTTAGCACATTATCCATGAGTGCACGTACATCCGGGAGAATCATATGAATTATGTGCCACACTCATTTAGAGATAGTCACTTTGGGGGAAATGATTATGTTTAAGCCATATTTTTTCAGCAGTGATTTAAAAGTAGTAACCAATCATATTTGCCGGCTCTCCCTCAAGCTGTAAGCAATTTCACCAGCAAAAGCATGAACTAATTGGATGCTTGAGAATATCTAAAAGAAATGCACTAATTAAGAAAAAGTGACGGTTTCCTAAGAGCTTTGTATCCCAAAGGAGGAAAACTGAATACCACAGATCGGGGTAACAAATTAGATGACAATTTGATGAGAGCAACAGAACACTGTCAAGTGATCTCTGGGATTCCTCTAAGCAGATATTCAGCACCTGATCTTCTTAGCTTTTAAATCTTTTCAGAGAGTTAATAATAAAGAGCTCTGCAAGCTGAGGAGGTCTGCCAAGGTGGGGAATCTTAGCCTGGCAGAGCCCAAGACATCAGGCCGAAATGCTTTCCTCTCTGTTCAGTTCAGTCGGCAAATCTCTATCTTCAGGAGGGGAATATACTTTTCTCCTGGCTTTTGCTATAGAGAAACAAGGGAAAATGTCCTGATAATAAACGTCTTCAGTGAGATTCTCCAGCCATTTTTTTTTTTTTTTTTTTTTTTAATTCTAGGCATCCCTGCCATCAGACAAGGCATGCTGGGACAGGGCCTCAGATCCTTTCCCAAGGAGAGGGCAGGTTCCATAGGAGTGGCGGCCCATCAAAGCCATTCCACCCAGAAGGAAAATGCAGCACACCACTGCCATAGTCGGCCGTCTCTAGGAAGACCTGTGAGGTTCTAAACTAGAAGGCAGGAAGAGTTGAACAGGAAGTTTGGTCCACTTAAGGCCACTAAACCCCCCCCTTTTTTTTTACAACCTCAATGCATTACATTACTTCTCGTAGAGGAAGTGATTTATAAAGGAAAACTTTACTAAGCAATCACAGCCACTAGTTCGTATTCCTTGAAAATAATCAAGCTGCAGGACTTTAAATGAGATTTAAATGTACCACTTTAAAAACCAGGCCAAATGGGTGGGTCTTTCCTAACTCCTCTCATAATCATGCAGCACAAGTTAAATTATATCTTGCAGAACTAGCACAGTATTTGGCATCAAAAAGCCCTCAAGATTCAAATCCTTGCTTTATTGTTCACTCTGATTTTGAGCAAATTACTGAATCCTTCTGGGCTTGTCCCCTTATCTGTAAGAGGGATGGCTAACCTAAGAGTGGTGCTGGATTTTATGTAGGTCTACGTGGGGGTGCACACACACAGGGTTGGGCACAGGTTCATAGCCAAAAGGAGGTCAGGATCCCAAGGAAGAAGTAGGGGGGGTGGTGGCGCCTGGGTGGCTCAGTGGGTTAAGCCTCTGCCTCTGGCTCAGGTCACAGTCTCAGGGTCCTGGGATCGAGCCCCTGGGATCGGGCTCTCTGCTTAGCGGGGAGCCTGCTTCCCCCTCTCTTCTCTGCCTGCTGCTCTGCCTACTTGTGATCTCTCTCTCTGTCAAATAGGTAAGTAAAATCTTAAAAAAAAAAGAAGTGGGTACTTTGGAAACCGTTTGAATGGATGAGAGGGGGAAAACTGGGATGGCCAAAGTAGTATGAACAGTCTGGTCAGATAAAAAGGCCAGAAATGCGGGCGGGGAGTCACTGTTAATGGGGACAGTGCTGCTTTTTGGGGTGATTAAAATGGTTTGAAGTCAGTGGTGCTAGCTGCACAACTAATATACTAAAACCCTTTGGTACACTTTAAAAGGGTGGATTTTATGGTGCATGCATTTTATTTCAATTATACTATTATATTTTTTTAAGATTTTATTTATTTGACAGACGGAGATCACAAGAAGGCAGAGAGACAGGCAGAGAGAGGGGAGGAAGCAGGCTCCCTGCTGAGCAGAGAGCCTGATGTGGGGCTCGATCCCAGGACCCTGAGATCATGACCTGAGCCGAAGGCAGAGGCTTAACCCACTGAGCCACCCAGGCGCCCCCTCTGCTTCCTTTTTTAAAATAACAGTATAGGGGCACCTGGGTGTCTCAGTGGGTTAAGCCTCTGCCTTCGGCTCAGGTCATGATCTCAGGGTCCTGGGATCGAGCCCCACATCAGGCTCTCTGCTCAGCAGGGAGCCTGCTTCCTCCCCTCTCTCTGCCTCTCTGCCTACTTGTATCTCCATCTGTCAAATAAATAAACAAAATCTTTAAAAAAAAAAAAAAAGGAAGTACAAAATAAGAATAAGGACATTTGGAGAGGTAATGGAACATGAGGGATTTTCAAATTCTCTGGTGTGGTGAAGAATCAAGTTCTGGTCTTTAGGATAAAAAGTCATTAGGGAGGGTAAAAACCCATTTCTCTTGTTAAATTCTACAATTTTACATTGCCATCATACCTTCACAAGTTTCACATTTCTCTTGTTAATTCTACAATTTTACATTGCCATCATACCTTCACAAGTTTCATTTTGAGAAGAGATTGTCCTTCATTTCTAGGGCTAAGTTATCAGTGGAATATTCATACGATGGTTTCGAACAATAGGTGATGGGCAGCTTTTCAGTACCTGTACTGTTTCACTCTGGGTTTTAGGACATCACAAGGAATACTTATCGATACCAAAGATTTCAAAATTCCATCGCAAACTTCCTTGATGGTACCATTTCAATACAAACAGCCACAGGCACAACCATTTAGATTTCTAATTTATTATTAAATTACATAACAAAGCTTCTTCTATACAGTCAGAAAATGCACATTTAGATGAGAACAAAAATTAGGTACAAATACAATAAATCTGGTTCCAAGAAGCCATTTTAAAAGCAAAAAAATTAGAAAGTGCATTTGGAATAGATTTTTAAAAATCTGTATTGGCATTTTTCACGAGGAAACATCTTTCATCATGGTAAAGTGTGACTGGAATTGATTTCCCTCCCTCTCTAAGAGCTAATAGGATGGGAACAGACGCAAATACTCTTATACTAAAGTGAGAGTTGGGTACAAAGAAAATGAGAAAGATCCCTCAAGACATGGCTCAGCTTTGTCTCAGCTTTTTATCCAATAAATGTCCTTTAGTCACTTAATCCTTCCTTATTTTCTTTTCCCAGAGAAGCTTAAGGGTATGCAGGTTTATAAAAGAAAGACAAGCTTGGTTTATAAAGACCACGATGAAAAGCTCTGCGTCTGAACAGAGACCCGGCTAAACAACCTCTGACCCGAAAGAACGGAGCGCAATCGGTTCACTTTTCTGAGTGGAATCCGGTTGTGCTTTAGGGACATTTGCCACAGACTTCAGTGTCATCCTAGACATGGCCATTTATCCTCCACGGCAAGTTAGAGAACTGCGTCAATTTCTAAAGTATCGTATCTGGCTAATGATCAAACGAGGTATGAGAAAACCAAAAAGGTTAGTCCAGTTCTTTGAAGTCCTTTTCATCAGGTTGAGATTATTAAAGTGAAATAGCAGAACAGTGGTGGGAATGCAAGTCCAAGGGGCCTCCGTTCCAGAGAGGCCAAAAGTCATGACATCAAAAGGCTCAGTAAGTACATTTTCCTAGTCAGATGTGTTCAGCATCCAGTAGGAAAGAATTAAAATAGTATTATTTGGTTTCAGGTATAAAAAGTGCCCACGTGATGTCTCCTCTCTTCACTTGTATTAGTTCTGAGGATTTTACTTCCAATGCCTGATCCACAGTAGGGAAAAAGGTATTCTCTATACAAGTTTGGTACAAAGGAGAGAGGAATAGTGGAGAAGGAAATCCCTTTTCTAACACTAGAAAAATAAAGGGTGAGCAATGCAGGTTACAGGGAATCCTTCAGCATCCTTAAAAACACTAAGAAGAATATAGAGAAAGCCAGGACAGAGCAACTGAAGCACTTGGAAATTGGGTTTGAATTTAGTAGTCAATTAAACATTTTTAACTAAAGTTATCAGCACACATTAAAACAAAATCTCAGAAGTACACTTTTGGGAATTCTGTCCTTTATGTTGCCATGGTTTTTCATACTTCTTAGTGAAAAGGAAAGTTTTGAATGGTTACTAAAATGATCCCAAAGGAAAGATGCATTATTATGTTGACAATGGCCGAGGGAGAATAATTTCCCCTAAGAGGCAACTTCCTTCTGACCTCCCAGCTCTAACAAGCAACTTACAGTTGGCTCCTGAGCCTAGCAGCAGGTCTGTAAGGGCAGAAGAAAACGGGAGAAAACTAAGATGGTTAAAAAAAAAAAGTTAAATGGCATGAAACTGAAAGAATTCAAATCAGCCATCACAGGACTCAAATCCCCTTCTTGTAAATGACATGGCATACTTCTATTTCCTTATTCCAGGGCTTGTTTCTGCGAATGAAGGAACTATAAGAGGAGAGGATCCTAGCTATCTTCACTTGCCCTGGGTCACCTCACTATGGGCTACAGCACCGGGCAGTTAGTCAGACAGACCTACCTGACACCAACATCTACACCAAGCTTTTTCAACTTCCTTGGAAGAACTAGTTTATTTTCAAAATGAAAATAACCAACATAATTCTATTCCTTCATTTAAGCATAACCCTAACTGAGAGGCTCATCACCCATCAAAAGTACATGTTTGCTTAGTGCAGCAAGCTAGGTTAGCTCAGGCCCTTGGTTTACCCTCATATAATCAGCTTTAATGAATGTACCAAATAACCAGACCAGTAAAAAAGACTGGTAGTATAATTAAATAAATAACTTTATTTATGATACTTCAGATTTTATAAATGCCAACCATATAGCAATGAAAGTCCTAATAAATTTTAGCTGAGGCACAATCACCAATCAAGGCCCTTTGAAAAATCAAAGATAATAATAAAGTGTCAGGGGAGAGAAGTTTTGTTCTCCCAACAGAGAATTTAATAAATGAACTTCTCTGATCCTTTAAGGTTCATGTTGGGAAAACTCAGACTTTCTTTTAAGGGCATCCCCAATCAAGTAACTGATCGATCAACCCGTATTTAGAAAAATAAACCCCGTAGTTTAAAAAAAAAAAAAAGGTATCAAATGCCTTTCATACCCAGGACATAATAAAACTTTGACACCAGAAGGAAAAGCCTTTGTTTCTGTACCAGACCAGGGGTTAGCATAACCATCGGCCTGTGATTGAGTTCACCTGAATGTCCTCACCCAAGCACTGTGATGCAGTTAAGAACTACACACTAATATCCTTTTATTCCCTGTGGCACAGGGAAGCCAATACTATCAATACCAGAGTCAACTGCAATGGTGAGGAGCAACTTTCTTGGTGAGGAGTGCGGATGCTGAAGTCTTCAAGCTGTCTGTGGTAGTTGTTAGACAAGTCACACATTTACAGAAATGGAGAAATGGTTAAACCTGAAAAGAATTCTGGTGGGTAGTTTAAAAATTTTGTCACTGCCCAGGGATGGTAGTAGAAGACAGGTGCAGATGGAGACAGATTCTGTTACGCGCACCTTTAACAGTCAAACAGTTCTCTGGATGTTTGGGAAATCTTAACAGATTTGGAATGAACAGATTTTCATAAAACCCAGAATTCCTAGTACATCAGGCAGCAGTTCTCAAACTTTTGCTCCTAGACCACGGAGCATTTACAAATGGAATCATCTGGATGGTGACCCCTCAGTCAATGTCTTTTCACATGAGGCTTGTTGAATAATCAGTTGAAAACTGAGCAGTCCGCTCACTCTGAGGAACTGGTGAGGGCAATGACAGACATTGGCTACTAGTTACTGTTATCATGGTAGTACTGGAATTTCATTGACTTGTAGTAGCAAATATTAATCCAATGAAAGAAATAAACAAAAAATCAAAACAATGACTGACAAAAAAGCCTGTTATTCTTGATGCTTTTCCAGTAATATAGTCAACCCCAGTGTGCATACAATTTACAAAAAGAAGGGAAAAAAAAAAGGTTTTTTGCAGTGTTTGTCTTCTGTTTCAGACAACCGCAACTGTGTTGAAGTTGACCTGTTGGCATCTCAAAGAATCTGTGAAAAATGTAATTTTCCTTGAATACCAAAACAGGGACACAGAATAGAAATTTATAGTACAGCTTATTAGGAAATGACTTGTGGTTTCTCATCATGAGTGTCAAATAAAAGCACAAGAACTATTTTTATTCACAACCCAGTCTGGGGGCTAAAAGGAAAGCAGTCTTTGGATACAGAGAGACCTGGTTTTCTGGAGTCCAGCTGTAAGACCTGCTTGTCATCAGCCTTCCATACCATCCTGAAGCACAGAAACTGTTTCTGATTGGTTTACTTACCTCCTGGGAAGACAAAAGCAACTGACACTTTTTTTTTTTTTAACTCATAACAGAAGGAAATGTGTGTTAGAAAAGACAGCACAGAGAAACTGTGGCTTCAGCTCACCCTGACCACGACACAGAGTCCACCGCTGTCAGTCCTGAATTACTCCTG
This sequence comes from Enhydra lutris kenyoni, assembly GCF_002288905.1. Taxonomy (NCBI): domain Eukaryota; kingdom Metazoa; phylum Chordata; class Mammalia; order Carnivora; family Mustelidae; genus Enhydra; species Enhydra lutris. Next base: position 3,046,574 of record NW_019154110.1, read on the forward strand.
CTGGTCAGGCTAATCATCAGGACAATCAACTTCTCCTTCCTACATTTCCTTATTCCAGATCAGGGTGTGAAAGTGGAGGCCGCCAAGAGTCCCCCGAGGCGTTCCATCAATGGAAAGCATACAGAAGCAACAGGATGGTACAGACGCCAATGACTCCGCCCAGGATGAGGGAGTCTCGCCGCTTCCTAAGATTGATCCGCTGGATCAGGCTGTTCACAGCAGGAAAACGATCTTTGGGAAATCTTTATTAAGGTCATATTTGAAGAATCCTCTTTAGTGAAAAGTTACAGGAGTCACAAAAATAGAGATCAACGTGGTCCAGAAACAATAAATAATGAGAAGAAATACAGGGGAAGAAAATTACACTGAGGGAGCCCTTAAAAAACACATGTCCTAGCTGGGGTGTCCTGCTGCTCAAGGTCTCAAACAAACTGAGGGATTACTACCAGGCTTCAGGTCAGGGTGGGAGCCAGTGTGCAGGCAGGGAGGCACGGGTACCCGCAACTACTGCGGGTATTCCCCACCCCCACTCCCCTCCTCCCTCTTCCCCTCTCCCCCTCTCCATCTCTCTTTAAACCCCTTCTCTCACGGGAGTAGGAAGTTTTGCCAGAAGAGTTTTGAAGAAGTAACTGATCTTCTCCTCACAGGGTGATAAGCCCCTTAGAATCGGTCAATTGGTGGGAACCAAATCTAGGGCCTGAATAAATCAGTTGCTGATGAATTACTGAAATTTTTAAACATACTTTGCAGCAGCAGGTAGGATATGGTAGGAAAGTGGGTTACACTGCTCTAGCTGTCCTACGTGGGAAACATTAAAAAAAGATGGCAAATTTCCAATTTTAGAAGTTTAAAAACAGTCACAACTACATTTTACTTAGTATTTCAAACTCTCTTCATACTCTAGCTTGTATGCTGCAGACCAGAGCAAACGCCTGCGCTTCCTATATTGCTTGGCATTTCCAAAAACACACCTGCAGGTACGCCCTCTTTAACAGAGGGATCCCAGCAAAGTCAGAAAAACCACCAACAAAAAGCACCTACAACTCTAGCGAGCTGAAATAACACCTCCACCTTGCGAGTCTGTACTGCATTTTCCTGTAATTAAACTACTCAGCAGGGACCATATTCCTGTACTTACACATTCTACGTATTCTATGTTTAGGACCATGTCTTCTAGTAATCTTGAATTTCCCTTCCTACCCAGAAGAGAGCTTTATATACTGTTAAGCATTAATGCTTTTTGAAATAATGAAAAAAAAAATGCAGAAATAACTTTTAAAATATACAACAGGGAGCATGAAATAATAGGCAGAAACTTTTACAAGGTACGAATCTCATACAGAGCAAATGTTTAATCTTTTTTTGCTTAGTAAAAGGATGAACAATCTCCTTAGAATATGCAAACTTTTGGCGTTAGGAAATGTTTCTAATGGGCACACTTCTGTCTGGTTTACCTCTACGGAGCCCCGCCCCACCCCCGCTTTCTCCTACAGTAATCTAGTTTCTAGTTCATGTAATAGTGTGGGCTGACCTTGTCCTCTGCCATCAGGTATACATACAAACTCAGGATTGGCCAGGAAGAATATTTACAGTGACTCTAGCTCGGGCAACTACAGTCCTCTGGGGACGTTTTATCGCTGCTGTTAGAAAAGACCCCACCCCCATTCCATGGGGATTTCTTTACTAGCAGAAGATGACTCTTACAGCCATCTCTGTCACCATGAGGAGAAAACCTGAGAATGAGGCCAACCACAAGGAAAGATAAGAGATGGAGTAGATAGGCGGAAAAGGGAGAGGAATGGCAGATTAATAATAAAATCTAAACTCCTTAATCGAGCTATGCCTTAAGCCAAATTCTAGCAGTGAATTTGAGATAACTATAAACAAATTAATTACGTCCTTAAGTCAGTCTAAATTAGGTTTCCATTTTAGGACTATGGAGTCCTAAAATCCATTTTATATGACTTTTTTGAATATGCATTCTTCTGTAAGTATTATAACTTGATGATACAATGTATACAGCAGTACTCTGTAAACTGTATAGCCCTACGTAAGACAGATAGGATTGTGGATGTCTGGTTTCTGCTTAGGATAACAAAACAGGAACAAAATTCACAAAAAAACTGGAAAATACCAATACATTTCAGGATACTCCCTAGGCAAATAAGTATCAAACTAAATGTGACTTTAAATTATCAGGACCAGAAGATACTCAACTTTTGAAAATTATGGGTGCTTCCTCCCTTTTTAATTGGGAAAGAAAACTTTTCTTCTCCAAAAGGCTTGACTTCTCAGAGAGTAAACAAAATGTTTCAGAGTAACAGGCTTATGAGTTTCTCCACTGGCTTTCATGGAAGTATTAGTAATCCTAATTCAAGTCAGGAAACTCAAGAATTAAAAAGTAGAGGTCACAATAAACTATTTGAGCACTCAGCTTGTGCATGAAGAGTCACATGAAAATACTGGCAGTTACACTCATCTACAACATGTTATGGCTGTCTGTCTCCTTCCTTCTCCTTCTAAGCATCTGCCACTGACTTAATTCTCCAAACTGGAAAAAGAAGAAAAAGCATGTCATTTACAATGTTGAGGTAAGAATAATATATATTGTGGCATTCTAACATGGATTCAAGAGCTTTTAAAATATAAAATAATTTTGTGAATAATTTGAAAATTCAAATTGATAATTTGTTTCTAAATCTATTATCAGACTTCTAGTGTACAATCTTTTACAAATGGCGCTAAACAGTATCAATTTCTATAAAGTAGGAATGCAAGGCATATTCATATTATGTAATAATGGCCTCAACTGCTATTGATGATGGCAACATGACCCCCCCCCCCAAAAAAAAAGCATAGACACCTCCCCCCTGCCAAGAACTAGAGATTTCAATCAAAAAGGATACTGGCCAAAGTATTCATTTTGCTCTGAATCGACTTCAACATTCCTCTCTGGGAAGTCATATTTTCTTTTGTTGCCATAGCAATGCTGAAGGGGGAAAAGAGAAGATAATTACACTGGCATTTAAAATTATCCTGCACAGATCCATCAGACCCTTAAAAAGTGAACAGAAAACTAAGATAAGCAACATCATCTTAAAAAGCACGGGCAGAAAAAAATCATTTCCCAAGTCACCTTTACACTGTCCTTTTCTCAAATGACCATTCCATCCCCATTAATATCCTCTGATGGACAAAGCAGTAGGACATTCCCTGTGATTTCTCCCAAAGTGACAAATGAAATAACAGACTAAATCACTATTACAAAAGCTTCTTAAAATGGTTTTGAAAGGGGCTCCTGGGTGTCTTAGTCGGTTAACCATCTGCCTTCGGCTCAGGTCATGATCCCAGCGTCCTGGGATTGAGTCCTACTTCTCCCTCTCCCTCTGTACTCTCTCTCTCTCTCTCCCCCTCTCTCTGAAATAAATAAAATCTTTTTAAAAAAATGGTTTTGAAAGGGGCCAGCTATTAAAATATCCTTAATCAGGAAAACTGTTGAGAGGGAAGTAGAATTACAAACATAAAAATAGAACCAAAAGTGTAACATATCACAAAATATTCGTATATAACCAGTCCTTAATTTACGAAAAGATTATGTTCCAGAATTCTACTTAAGAACCAATTAGGCAGATTTTATTTTTATTATTTATTTATTTATTTATTTATTTATTTATTTATTTATTTAAAGAGAGACAGCGAGAGCAGGAATACAAGCAGGGGGAATGGGAAAGGGAGAGGGAGAAGCAGGCTTCCCACCGAGCAAGGAACCCCACGTGGAGCTTGATCCCAGGACCCTGGGATCAAGACCTGAGCTGAAAGCAGACGCCCAAGGAAGGACTGAGCCATGCAGGCACCGCTCTTTTTAAAAAAAATTTTAAAAAAGGATACTATTTATGTATTTGACAGAGAGAGAGAGAGAGCACCAAGCAGAGGGAGAGGCAGACAGAGGGAGAGGGAGAAGCAGGCTCCCAGTGGAGCAGGGAGCCTGATGCAGGGCTCAGTCCCAGGACCCCGGGATCATGACCTGAGTGGAAGGCAGACGCTTAACCAACTGAGCCACCCAGGCGCCCTAATTATGCAGATTTTAGAAGACACATTCAACATTTTCCTGGGTTTCCATGCCAGGTGACAAAGGTTACATATTCACTAAACAACTGAGAGAGATGGGGAAAAGTCCCTTCTCTTACAAAGACTATACAAAGTTAGTCTTTTCTCTTACAAAGACTATACAAAGTATAGTCTTTTCCATGTGACTACTTTGATGTGACTACTTTGATGTACTGTTTAAAAGAATCTCAGTTAATATTTTTTTGCTGTCAGTGCTAGGACTCACTCAATAGCCTTATCTCCCAGGACAGCAGGGTCAGTATCCATTTTGATATGTAACACACCAGGGGAATGCCACAGATACTGTTATAAGAAATAGCAGGAAACAGAATGTCCTCGAATAATGCTGAAAATATATGAAACATTAAAAAAAAAAAAAAAAGGTAACAGAGATGAAGAGATTCTGGGAAGATGATAATCAGAGCACATAACTCCTGACCTCATCTGTGGTCTGATTTCCTCCATGGAAGAACACCAGAACAAGGCAGATGTGAAGGGGAGGGCCTGGTCCACCTGAGACCTGGTCGACCAAGTTCTTTAGAAATCCCTAGGGAAGAAAGCAAGGCAGGCTATACTCTCTCAAACAAGGGAAGAACCAAGGAACTGATGGCAGGGAAGACTAGATTTTTCTTCAAGCCTGGGGCAAGGACCTAGGTTTCACTGCATTGTGAGGAGCCCAGAGAGTGGAAGAGATGCAGCTGCATGCGGGGAGCTGCGCTGATGGGCTGAGCTGCCCCCATACCTGCAGCTGGTGACCGGTGGCTACGTACAACCAGAGGAACCTATCGGCTGAGAGCTGACAGTCCACCAGCTGCTGCGATGCCCAGCCCAAGAAGGAAAAAGTGCTGGGCCATCCACTACCGCCTGATAGGCCTCTGCTCAGGGGTCTCTAACAGCCTGACCTATCTGGGAGATGGCCGAAAATACTTTTGAACAGGCAACACCAGGTATCCTACTGGAGGAAAATGCTAGGGGGAGTGCTCTAAACAAACGGTGAATCAAACTGAAATTTCAAGATTTGAGAAGGTGAAGAAGAAACAAAAGCGTGTGAAGATAAAAGGATATATGGTAGAGCACTGTTTGACATAGTAAAAGACAAACCAGAAAAACACCTCCCCCATGGAAACAACTTTGGAATGGTTTAACAGATTCTGATATAAACTTACTATGAAATAACATTTGGTTATTAAAAAGAGTAAGATGGCATTATTTCTATTAACCTGGAAGGATGTTTATGATATACTGAATGATTAAAGCAAGTCACAGAATGTGTAAAGTATGAATTCTCTTTCATTTCAAGCAATAAAACACCTTTGTATATGTCTGTACGGCAGGGACAGCGTAGTAGATATTAACAACTGTCAGTTACTACAAGTTACTCAGGGGATAGGAACGGAGGGACACTAACCAGGGAATGAACTTTTTCTTTATACATTTTACTTTTAAATTGTTAAAATAAGAACACTGTACTTTTCTAAAATATACATCTCTAATAAAGAAAACTGAAAAGAAAATTGCGGGAATTCCACCTGAATAACTAAGAAATGTGAATAACATTATCAGCACCGATCTGCTGCAGATACTTGCCTCAGTACCACTATGACTCAAACCATGATTGAGAAAAGTTTTTCCCAGATCCTAGAAAAGATCAAGAATTGAGGGGATCAGGTATCTTTGAAGGCAAAACTGTGGAATAGGACTAAAGATGGGAGTTCTTAGAAATCTGTACAAGGAACTGCCAGACCCCTACGCTTCCTTCCCTGACCTATGAAGTCAGGTGACGGCCCCCCAGTTCAGGGGAAGATCTAACCTAGAAGAGACCTGAGAGATACTGACACCTTGAAGCTCCCAACAAAACGGCCAGGCTCCCTTCTGATCATCCATTGCGATGCCTACCACTTGGCAAGTGTCCCACAAGTTATGGACACAGAACGAGCTTCCAAGTACTGGATTTTGGAGCCTCCCCTTTAAATATGAACAAAGAGGGGCGCCTAAGTGGCTAGTTTGTTAAGTGCCTGCCTTCGGCTCAGGTCATAATCCCAGGGTCCTGGGACTGAGCCCCACGTCGTCGAGCTCTCTGCTCAGCGGGAGCCTGTTTCTCCTTCTCCTTCCTGCTCCCCCTGCTTGTACCCTCTCTTTGTCAAACAAAAAAATAAAATCTTTAAAAAAATTAAATATGAACTAAGAACCAAGAATCACTACAAATTTGAGAAGAGCCTCTAATGAAAGACAGAGATCCAAACAAACCAATCAGCAAACAGAAAAGTGAATCTGAGGAAACAGAGGCAATAACAGAAGCTCAAGAAACTCTAAAATCAAATTATATTTAATGTCGTCAGAGAGAGAGAGAAGAAGGCATCATATCCATGAAACATATAAATACATGTATATATTCATGTGTATATGTGTGTGTGAATGTACCCATCCTTTAGAAAAGAGCTCGTGTAAATTTTAAGAAAGGATGGAAATGAAAATGTAATAGAAGCATTGAAAGGACAAACTGAGTAAACCCCTCAGAAAGTAGAAAAACAGATAAATGGAAAATGGAGAAAAGGTAAGACAAGAACAACAGAGACCAAACATATTTATTACCTTTTAAAATTAAAAACAAAAACCAGAAAACAAAACAGTGAAAAAGGAGGTGGGAAAATGATAGTTTAAGAAAATTCCCCAGAACTGAAGATGAGTCTCCAGACGGTAGGAGCCCACTCAACACCCAGTTCAATGAACTGGAAAAGATGCATGATAAGTTCACTATGGGGAGGTTAAAAAACACCCAAAACATGGGGGAAAGTAATGATGGCCCTAAAAGCTTCCAGAAGACAAAAGCTCATCACATACTAAGGACCAGATATCTTAGTTGGCACTGGACTTAATAATACCAAAGGGGCGCCTGGGTGGCTCAGTTAATTAAGCCTCTGCCTTCAGCTCAGGTCATGATCCCAGGGTCCTGGGACTGAGCTCCAGGTTGGGCTTCTTGCTCAGTGGGGAGCCTGCTTCTCCCTCTCCCTCTGCCTGCCGCACCACCCCCCAACCTGTGCTTTCTGTCAAATAAATAAATAAAATCTTTTTAAAAAAATTTTATTTATTTATTTGACAGAAGAGATCACAAGTAGGCAGAGAGGCAGGCAGAGAGAGAGGAAGGGAAGCAGGCTCCCTGCTGAGCAGAGAGCCCGATGTGGGGCTCGATCCCAGGACTCTGGGATCATGACCTGAGCCGAAGGCAGAGGCTTTAACCCACTGAGCCACCCAGGCACCCCTAAATAAGTAAAATCTTTTTAAAAAAGTACTGAAAATAGCACCTTCAAAAATTTCAGAGTTACTTCTAACCTAGAACTCTCTAACTTAGCTAAACAATAAATTAAGAATAGATGTGAAAAGTTCAAAACTGTACCTCCTATTCTTTCTCAGGAAACTACTAAAGAACATGGTCCAGCATAATGAGGGAATAAACTAAGAAAATGGAAGACACTAAATTCAAGAAATAAGTGATCCAATAAAGGAGGTTATTTGAAGGTTATTTGAGGGTAACTGCACCCCAGGACCAGTGCAGTAGAGCAGGCCTGAAGAACAACCAGACGAGAATAAAACGGAAGGAAGCTGGCAATGTTAATTTTACACTGAATTTTAGATCCCAAAACCAAAAAGAACACAAGAAGAGTCCAAACTAACAACACCCTTTGCATCATTAGTTCTTATTCATAATTATGTCTGCGACAGAATATGATACTTTTAAAATGTGGCTGTTTTAACATAAATTCATAATGTACTTTAAAACGGGTATTACGGTTTTGTATAAAGTAACACAATTTGATTTAAAGTGAGGCTGAGCCTCTGAAGGCAATCTTCGAATCATATATGCCTCTGTTTTTTATACTGGGACTACCACCATCTCCCACGCACTTTGACTCAGAAGAGATAAAGATTAAAAAATAATTTCCACAAAGCACTTTGTATTCCTTAGAGAATGGATATCATTATGTTATTATCTTGTTGAATATGCATGATTGCCAGTACCACACAGAGTATATCTAGACATACTTTCCCATCTCATTACATCATTTGGAGTCAAGCTGAGTGAAATCTAGGTTGTTGTTATTTCAAGGGTCAAATACTCGGAAGCAAAACATAAACTCCAAATAATATATAATGCTTTTAAAATGATAAATCATTGATGTGCTTACTGGAACTTCCTTACCTGCTCTGTAAACTAAACTCATACACTTATTTTCTCAACAAAAGACAAGACTAGTTATACACTGAAAGCTTAAGAATAAATACTAAAAATATTAGTTCTTTCAGTTGTGCACATATTTTTTTTTTTTTAAGATTTTATTTATTTATTTGACAGACAGAGATGACAAGTAGGCAGAGAGGCAGGCAGAGAGGAGGAAGCAGAGGCTTTAACCCACTGAGCCACCCAGGTGCCTCCAGTTGTGCACATATTCTTAAAAATTCTTAAAACCTCCAAAAGAAAAAAGTAAATTGTTACATACAGAATATGCAAAAATAATTAT